>NW_023495267.1:2400000-3000000 GCF_904425465.1 Colossoma macropomum | reverse complement strand
AAAACTACCAGGTATGTGTTTAGGTGAGTTGCTCCTCTATTTCAGTGCAAACTGAGGAAAGCTTGACTAACTTTCAAAGGAGAGAATGTTACAAAGAAGTGTTTGAAATGTGGAAAAACTAGAATTCATTTTTCACTTACTCGTTAGGGTTTCTTTACAATGGAGGTGAAAAGAAACAGGGGTTGTGATATCTATTTATGTATATATACAATTCTATATAAAATCAAAAATGACCAGTGAACCTACGTGTGTATTTTTATATGAAATAATGATAACTGTAAAATAGTGGAAAAGAAAAAAAGGTTTTCTTTGGGGACTGTTTTGCCTATTTTACTACTCCACCATGAAATGATGTTTTAGGCCAAATCTGTCGAAAAGCAATGTCTCAAGCAGCATATTCTTAGCTGTACCATGTAAAAACTTTCTTTGATGTAGCGTTCAGGGGTGAAACTCTTCAGACATCTGGTTCGTATCACTAATGTTGTGAACAATTCTGACTTTCTCTAGAAAGGTACATTACTCATCAAACCACTCTGAATGACTTATTTACATCTTAAAAAGCAGAATTCATCATTCACATTAAATTACTATTTACTTTAATATTCAACACAAAGTATCAGACAAACTATAATTACAACATATTGTAATTATAATTACAACATACTTTTTAAATATATTTAAAAAAATATTGTGTACTTATTGCACTTTAACAGTTGAATTTGAGTAAGTAAGACAGGTCTAAAAAACATGTCCATACTCCCGCACTAAACAAACATGTTTATGCACCATCATCCATAGCCATAAATCACAAGTAGCTAACAGGAGTTGGAGGGGTGGGAGTGGTACTTGTTTCAGTATGTTGTTTCAGTTAGCATAGGCGGTGTCACCCACGCCCCGACATCTTCTCTAGGGAGCAGCACATATCTAAGACAGATATTCTGCACATACAAGCACCGCACTGCCCCGAAACCTGACCCACTCCCGTCCCAGAGCAGGGGTGGCAGCCAGGGGCTGGCGAGGTGATAGCCAGGCTCAGGTCACAGCTTTGATTTTCCCCCTCACTGAAACTACCGCCACAGGGGCTTCCTCTCCATCCAATGAGAAATGAGGGTAGGGGGGACAGGGGTCTTACCTGTCCCAACCTCTGCCTCCCACCACTTCCCCTATGGGTGCAGAAGGGGGCTTTAAATTCTCCCCTCCCAAGTTCAGAGTCGATTTGTTATCAAATCAAGCGTCGAGCCCCTGATTCATTGCTATTCAGCACTCTGGCTGATTTATATGCAGAATGTAAAACAGATGCCTTATGCGATACATATTTATGGTGAGCCCTGCTCTCGCAAGATTTATTATAGCTTCTTTCATCGGGGTGTGCATGAGCAGCGCTATGATGACTTGTATTTCCTCTCAGCTGCCAATGCCAAACTCATTAAAAAGAGGTGTGACTATTAATATACATTGTAATACTGACAGCTCCTAATTTATAACCCCTCTGCCAGGGTGGATAGAGGTTTTTTTTCCTCTCTCCTCTCCTTGTCCAGGGGGATCTTTTTTGTGGTTGATAGTGTATGAACATGCAAGATGGTGAGACAGGCTCTGCATGTGCTAGATGCATGTGTCTGTGTTGTATATGTGTGTTTCAAAATATTGTGTGCTTGGTTGCTCTGAAGGGGGGCTTTGTTGCAGGGCCTGCTTTTCTGCACTATTGATTTATGGGGTCCTCTCCCCTCACAGCCGCGGGGTTTACAGGCCCGAGCCCCAGCATCTGACTGCCCTCTACTCTGTTCTCAAACCAGTGAGAACCGCACAAGCTGACCCACAGATAGCCCTCTCCACCAGTGCCAACTTTAAAGTGATTTCAAGGTTTAAAAAGAGGTGAATAAAAATACAGACAAAATGTAGAATTCAAATGGCTGCTACTACTGTTTTTATTTCTGTGGCATACTTTTGTCCATTCTAGCTAACTGTATGTTTAACAGTTGCAAAAGTCACGTAAGCAAGTCTATTGAGATTACTTAACCTTCAGAAGTCTCTGAGATTACAAAGGATGCAATTTGTTGTAATTTGATGTGAATCACTTTTGTTATTTGATATTATTTCTCACTCATAGCTCACAAACAAGTGGTGCAGCAGTCAAATGTACAGATTCTACACTTTTATTCAGTATTGTTTATGTGTTCCTTGGTGGAAGATGAGAAGTTTTAATATGATTTGAATTTGATGAAAAGTGGTTTCACATAAAAGCCATGTTTGTTATTTTTTGAAATTGAAACAAACGGAAAATGAAACACACTCTGGCCTGTCAACACAGAATGTAAATCAAATATAAATATTATTACTTAGGTAACATTGTAATTCTCAAATTTAAATAATACGGCAAAAGGGTAACAACACAATGTGCTTTCGTGGCCATCAGCTTCCACTACTTGCTCGCTAAGATAGCCTTGTAGCTCCAATGCAAAAGAAGCACACTTTGGACATCATGTCTTGGGTGACTGCATTTGCTGTAGGGGAAGTGTACATTTAATTTTGTGTTGAGGTATCATTTTTAGAGCCTGGGACTAAAGGCTGTTATACAACAAACACAATGTAAATTAACAACACAAAAAGGTGAAATATTTTTCACACCACAACTATGAATACTGGATGTGACACAATTTTTGGGACACTGTGTTGTTCTCAACACAAACAAAACAAACAGAATGTCTTCAAGCAGGAGCGCTAATCTGGTCTGACAAGTGAAGGGGACCAAAATCAGAAGGCTTAAGCCTAAATATAACAATTCAAAGCAAATATTGACAATTATGCTTATCATATTGATATCCTATGCTTTATATGTCAACAACAAAACAAAAAACAACTATAATTAACAGGAATAATATCATTCATATTTAGTGTAGCGATTTAGTTTTGTTGCCTATTACAAAGGATTTTTTCTTTCCATTGTGTCACTAAAATTCTTAGTCTGTTCTGCATGTTCTGCAAGTAGTAAAATACCCCAACAATGATAAATAGGATGATAAATAAAATGAAAAAAAAGTACTATTAATAACTTGTAAGGGATAGGTCAACAAACGATCATGGTACAGTAAAGAAGTTTTGAAAACGATTCCAGGGCAGGTCAGTACTTCTTCTTGCTATTACTAACTATAACTACACAAAACACTTACCTGTTAGGGTTTAATTAGTCTTAAACTTTTATTTAGAGTTTTAATTGACAACTGAAATCTTTTGCAACTCAGCTATGTACTTTTTTCGACAACTATCCCACGACCCTATATCCTCTCCCAGTATCTTCAGTACCAGTATCTTCTAGTGACTAAAATATCATTTGCTCCTCAGAACAGGGCAAATATTAATTCTGACCACTTTACATATTGGAAAAGTGAAAGGAGTACAGAATTCACCGCTTCATCCGGGGGCTGAAATTTTATTAGCGCTTTCACATATAGCTCGGATGGCCGTTTTCCAGTTGCTTTTGGAGATGGTAGCACTGCATGTGTTGCAGCAGACGACAAACTAATTCTTTTGACGTTTGTCAGTCAGCTTGGCTGTTAGTATGCCAATGCCAGAGGCATTAGGGATTTGTCAAGTGAATCCATATCTCTTGCTAAAGACTGCAAAAATCAAACAGTGGGTGAATAAAATAATGTTGCATTCTTGCTGCCTGAAAAATCACATTTGGTGTGCAAGGTACCCTCAATTATAAACATTATGGCTGTCATAAGCATGAAATTTTAGCTGACAATTAATTGTCATGTATTTAACAATTTAATTGTGTTTTCTTGCTCATGGTTTGCAACTATTAAACTAATAACCTAAAGTGGCCAAATGGGCAGAATAGCTACCTTATTTACTACCTAAGTTTACTGTAGCTTTACTACTGAATCTATACTGCACGCAATGCAGACCAATGTTTATAGTTAAACAGAACTATGTGCGGAGTTAAGGAAAGCTACGTGCTATTCAAAAAAGTGAAATATAAGCAAAAAAACATTAATTCTCCCAGCATACATGCTGAAAATGTTAGAATTAGCTTCATGGCTAACAAATATGCTAACATTTCTCAGCGCTGCCCCCCAAAGCACCAAGTTAGAAGTTTATTAATTCTCATAATTCACATGTTAAAGAATTTGTGTACTCCTTTCTTTTATTTATATTTATTTGCATCAAAACAGGACACTCAATTCACATTCTGCTATTTGCAGCATAATATGACTGTGAAGTCTAACAACTGAGGAAAATGACAGCAGTCAGCTTTAATACCTGCAATCATCTCAAATAATTGCAATTAGGCTATGTGTAATAATTGTGACCGGCCTAATACACAAGTTTGAATTAAATTATTTACATTAGAACAAACTGCAGGAATAAATTGCTGGTGTCTGAGAACAGTGCAAGCCTCCTACTTATGCTACTTATACCTATTGTTCGTGTCCATTCTGAATGTCTGGTGATTAATTATGACACATTGCTGTTGTGATTCGGTTAATTACTTTTAGCATTACATTCTAACATTCAATCACTGTGAAATTCTAAAACACACAATCTTGAGCTAATAGCATTTGTTAATCTGAATATTTCCACCAAATCTAATCATTTGTAGTATTATAATAATTCATGCTAATTAATAGAGATTGCAATTCATTTTATTTACAAGAAATCACACCCTTTTACTTAACACACTATTCCTAAACAAAGAATAGGCTTGACAGGCTCAAAGAATAACAAACCCTTTATGGCTGGGTGTGTCTATTCTTCACAAATGTACATCAGATTCATGTAGAGGGCTTATATTTGTTCCCTGCCATATTGGAGCAGTGGGTGCTTTGTAGCACCTAGGCTGGCTCGGGCTGCTAATTGTGTGCAGGCAATGTGCTTTTGAATGCTGATGTAGGCTAATGATATTTTAACCAGCAGATCCTCTATTGAGGGGACGGGGTGTTCCCTCCACTAGGCCTAATGAGAAAAGGTGGGCTGTTATGCTCTGCTGGCGAGCTATTCACTCACCAAGGGAGATGGACACAAAAAAGAAAAGGGTGTTAAAAAAGAGGTTTCAGTCCCAAAAGCCTGTGATGGGTGTTTTAGGCCCTGCTATTGTGGCCTAAGCCCTTCAAATGAGGGAATATTGGGGTGCTTAACTCAGCCCATCCTGGGCTCCTTTATGTGAGGTGGGTGACAGCTAGCTGTGAGAGAAACCTCCCGCGTCCATTTCAGTTCCCCCTTCTGTTTCTTTCTTCAGCCCTTCTCTTGTTGGAGTGAAGCCGCCAATTGGGGGCCGCTGGTGAAAACCCTTCAGGATGAGGTGGTTCCCACCCAGAGAGATTAGGCACTAGTAGGATACACACGATACTTACAGGCACTCCCACTCAGTCACACTCTGTATCTCTCTCTAGTAGATAGACAGAAACTTTATTAATCCCAAAGGAAATCATAGAGTTACAGCAGCAACAAAAGGACTGGGAAAAAATGCTAAAACAACATGAGAAAAGACTATAAAAATGCATCAAATTTACAGACTTAAACACTGCAAGTGTACAAATGTGTGCTTGAAAGCAAGTAATATGAGACAGCATGGGATAGTCCTTAATTCCTTAATAAGATTTACAGATGTGCAGATGAATATTACACGCATTTATATAAATAATGTTGATGTTTTGGAAAACCATTTCTGACTGACCCTCTGTTTTTTAACTAACATTTTTTACGCCCATTTTTACTCTTAATTTAGTCAAGGCCAATTTTACCCGTGAGCTAGGCCTCCCTCTCATGACGCCATCTCATAACTCTAATCCACACCAAGCTAGGAGGGTAAAGGCTAGCACATGCTTTGTCTGAGCCACATGAAGCCAGACCTCTGACACACGTGGTACTTCGTAACTGATTTTGGATCCCAATTATATTGCAATTATTCTACAGATGAAAATCGATTGTCTAAATTTACATTAACATGCAAGCTTACTGCCAGTTTTGTCACATTAGCTAACTGATGCCCACGTTGTAGCTAAGTGATGAGGGAAGACATAGGGCCATCCTGCCCACCCTGAGAGAACAAGGCCAACTATGCCAACTTTTGTTATTACCACAAACTTTGTAAAGAAGTGTATGTATTTGTCTGTATTCTCTCTCTTACACACAAACATCCATAAAAACCCATGCATATAAAGGTTCCTAGCTGTGGAGACTTTATGAATAGTGAAAACACAAATCCCCCTCCTCTTTCCCCCTACTCACCCAAGGATGACAAGCCGAACTTGACAACCTAATCATTCTAGTCAGTGCCTGACACTGTGAACTTTAAATTAATAAGCAGGGCTCACCAGCTTTATTTTCGAGAATATAAATGACATGCTAAAGTGCTCAGCGCTATAATTGATTTTAACTGAAATTAAAACGGTTTAAAAACTGTTAATTTGTGATGTACTTTTCCACTTGTGTGTGAATTACACAAGAAAATAAGCAATTTAGGCACCTCTGCTTTGTATTCTCCAATGGGAACGGACAACGTGACCCTGTTACTGAGCGCTGATACACACACACACTCCAATGATGAGCCAAGAAAGTGAACACAAAGTGAAAAGGCAAAACGTCATGTAGTGGCCTGCCCTCCCTCTCTCTCGTTTTCTGCCCAAGAAAGTCATACAGTGTCTGAGCCAGCAGCACTCAACACATGGCCCCCTGGATCAGGTTCCACAACACTGCAGCACAAGGCCCTGCCTCCACACTCAGCTTACTCGGACAGGCTGGGATCACTCATCAATATGTCGCTCCCCTTACTACCTCCTGACTCTGCCGGTGGCAGATCTGTGAAAGTAATGATGTCCAAAGATATCCTTTTACTCAATCTACAAATGGTTTGAGCAAACACATGCTTTTACTATTGACGGCCCCTAAAGCCGAGCGCAGGGTTTCCTGCGATTGATAAGAAAAGGCTTATTTTGCATTTTCATTTATTTGGCCGTGACCCTTCTGGCCTTAAAAAACAATAATGATAGCACTGACAGATTATTGTTCCATTTAAAACAGTTTGTGTGTGTCGGTGAGGATGAGGCTGGTGAAGTTCATTAGCTTCCAACAGAACAAAAAATATTAAAATATGACAGTGCTACAATGGCTGTGCATGTTACAAAACGCTGCGTCACACTTAAACTCTGACACTGCCTTACATCAGAGAGAGAAAGAGAGAGAAAGAGAAAGAGAGAGAGAGAAAGAGAGAGAGAGAGACATTCTAACTATGAAAAAATCCATATCGACACATTTAAGTGTAGGAAGGAACATAATGAATAAATTGCAGATATTCTATGCACACTACCCCAGGATCACCTAAATGTTCTGCAAACAATTAATGCATCATAAAATACTGAACTAAAATATCGGTCAAATCTAAACATCGATCTGATACCAATAATCTTTTTTAAATTATCTGCTGATACAGATATGATTCCAATATTATTGTGCAAACCTAATTATAATGATTACTATGATTACAACTGTGGTTAATCTTCACTGTTCTAATGGTTGTTTATTTGTTTATTGAAATTTCTGTTAAACATATTGTTGTTATAAGGCTTCGGAAAAAGTGTTTGCCCTACGGTCACGTCAAAAAACAGTAAGAAAGAGAGTACAAGAGAAAGTGAGAGAGAGGGGGAAGATAGACAGTAACAGAGGAGTAAAGGGAGACATAGAGAAAGGGAGAAAAAGAGATGAGAGTGAAAGAATGAAAAAGAGAGACAAAGTGAGAGAAAGAGAGGGACAGACAGAGACAAAGAAAGAAAGAAAAAGAAACAAACAAAACAAACAGAGAAAAAGAGGGAAGGAGAGAATGAAAGAGACAAGAGAGTGAGAGAAAGAGATGGAGAGAGAGAAAGAAAGAAAACCAGGAAAAGTAGAGGAATGCTTTTTGCACGTTCTCTGTCCATGTTTTTTTCTTTCCTGTCTGTCTCTCTCTGTCCACACGTTTAGGCTCTTTTATGTTGCGCGATGGGCCGAATTGGAGCTCAGGAGGAGGCGATTGGTCTCTGGGTGAGAAAGCCCCAAACAAGCTATAGACCAGATGTATGATGTTATATGGTCAAACTGGCAAACACAAAAGAGCCAAAAACAAAAGGCGTGAATTAAGGGAGAGGCTTTCAAAAGTGTGTTTTCAAAACAGCCCAGCTGAGCGCTCAGATGCTTCTCCTCCCTCTCTCTCTCTCTCGCTCGCTCCCTTCCTCTCTCTCTCGCAGCCTTTCCCCTTCCTTATATTCTCTCCATCCCTCTCTCCTTACTCCCCCTTCCTTTTCTCTCTCTCTCACTCTCACTCTCTCTCGCCCCCCTGAGACTAAACGCTTTAAAGGGGGAGGGAAGGAAGAAAAAAAAAGAAAAAAAGAAAAGAGACCATTTTTGCTAATTAGTCGAGGACTTAGCAGGCGCGGGATACGCCGCCGCACTTTTTCATCTGCTGTCCACGGGCTGTCGCCCGCCCTGTGAAGTCGAGCCTGTGTGGTTAAGAGCTGAAGAAAAGGGGGAAGGCCCCCGCGCACACACACACAGACACACACACACGAACAAACGCCTCAGTGGAGATCCTGAACGGCGCTCTGGCGGGGGTACAGCCACAGACCAGAAAATGGAGGCTAACCATTAGGATTTTGGACTTTAAAGGGGAAAAAAAGACTAAATAAGGAGCGTAAATGGCTCCCCCACCTCAAGCCCAAGACAAACGCTCGCCGGCAGTGACGAGGAATGGGTCTGAGTCCAAGATAAACTGGGCCTTTTCTTCCAGCAGTCACAGTCAAATGATCACAGACATACTTTCGTTCAGGACTTCGTAGTGTGGGAGTAGTGCACCCTGACTAAATATGATGGATTAGACCGGAAAAGCACCTCTACACTGTTTTATTTGTTGTTTGTTTTGTTTTTTGTTGTTGTTTCTTGTTTTTTTTTTTTTGTTTTCAAATGTAATTATCATCTTGTATCTGAAAAGATGAATTCACATATTTTATTCTTGTTCCAGCTTGTTTAAGTATATTTTTAAATGCTACATGAAAGAGCAATTAGACTGGTGTTACTACCTTTTAATTTTATTTTACATCAGCTTCTTTTATTATTTTTATTTATATATTTATTATATTATTTCCAGTAAAGAAAGCTACTTGCGATGTAATTCATACATTAAGATGCTAAGATGTCCATACTAACATTTTCTGAATTTCTAGAAAAACACACACATTCAGCGATCAGAATCCACTGCACTTCAAGAATCTAACGTCTTACTTTCCAATGTAAATAAATTAAATAAATAAATAAAACAATTCATATATCTCTAATATATACACTATAATTACATTTTATAACCATTTGTTTCTGTCATTGTTTGGTTAGTACTGGAAAAAACACTGGGATTCTTTCACTCCTCGTGCATGCCATGGCTCGGAGGAAAAACTCAGGCTGTAACATTATAGGGAAACACTACTTTGTTTTCAAGTTTGCTGACCTTCCAGGACTAATCATAAGACAGTGCATAGCTGTAACCAAACATATCATTCACAGTTCCAGGCACGATTGAGTAACAATTAAAACAAACTTATGAAAGTAATTAATATTTAATGTGCTCTTCCACATCTGTAAACTTTCAGAACTGCATGCTGCCCCTGATTTTGTTTTTAATAGTATTCCACATAGCTATGAATTTGCCTTCCTGAAAAAGACCTCTTTTATGTATTTATTTAACTTTTTGAGCGCAGACTGAGGTAATTCAAAATGTTCTGAAGTTTTGTCTGCACAAACAGTGCGGCATCAAAAGAGCCTGAATTTAGTGAAGGTTTTTAGGCTCGGGCCCTGTGCCCATCTATTCAAGCCCTTGCTCAAACATTTCCATATGTGTACAGCAAAAAAATAAAAATGCACAATTATCTTGCTCTGATTTTTGTTTAATCCCGTTTAAATTTTGTATTGAGTAATGGTTTACCGTGTGTTGCATTTATAGTGCCATATTTTTACGTCTAAATAATTTTATTTATTTATATAGTTGTATTTATCTGAAGACGAGTATAACATCACTGACACCAAGCTTACAGAGGAGGGTAATGCAGAAAAAAGAATTAAGAAAGAAAGATGTAGATCCTTACATACTGAGAAATGAATTCATGACTAAGGAGGAAAAAGCTAATTTTGGGACATTAATTTGATTTACGTTCTGAAACACATCAGGTCAATTACGAGGCTGTCCTTAAAATACGTGCTAATAATCATGGTGAGTAATATACGCACGGCAATAGCAGGCAGCATTCCACTGCGAAACCTCTTAACGCCCATACTGTATTTCATGTCATCTATCAGAGAAGCTTAGGGAAGATGCTGAATAACGGATTCAGAGGAGGGCAGGAGAGAGAAAGAAACCGGAGCATGAAGACTTAACAAGCGCTCAGTCAAACGCAACAGCGGTGAGAGTCTTTCCTGGCCGGACAGGAGGGAGAGGAAGAGAGAGGGGGGGAAGACGGGCTGAGAGAACGGCCATGGCTTTCCCTCAAGCTCGGAAAAGTGAGGACAGGAAGCCGGAGGAAGAGAGGATCCGAAAGCCAAGGTTCAGTGATCAGCAGTCAAAAGGGTCAGCGTGTCTCCAGCCGCCCATAACAACACGCCTTTCGTCCACCTTTTCATCTTATCTTGTCCTAAAGCAGCCAGCAAAAAAAAAAAAAGCATTGTCAGAGCTAAAATTGTTTTTTTTCTTTTCATTAGCATTAGGCTCCCCATATTTAAAAATAAAAATTCTTTAACAGTTTTTGAAAAAGAGGCTTTACGTTATGTGATGGTTCTTTAAAATTAAAAGGCTCTTCATGCAGGCACATTTCATAAAAACAAAGGTTCATTAAAGAATCATCCATTGATAGGTTCTTCATGAAACCAAAAGTGGTTTGTCTATGACACAGACCTTATTTTTAAGAGTGCATCTGCACCCGATAATCTACAGACAGAATAAATGCAAAAGTGGATGAAGAAACATCCACATCAAATGTTTTCAGATTTCTAAGGATTTTTGATTCACCTCCTTTTGTCGTGGAACTGTTGTGTGTATGTGTATATATCAGAGAGGTGTGATACCCTTCCTATTAAACCAAGGGCACTGAAGAGATTCCTCACTATCACCAAAGCCCCATAAATGTCTGCGACCAAAATGGAAGCAATGCCATATGTCAGTTATATGGCGCTATAACAGATTTTAAGAAGTGGGGTAATAGAGCCATTTACCTGATGCTGACAAATGACAAAAGCAAAAAGGTCTCAAAGCCTATTCACGTTTTACTTAGCAGTGATCTTCCCTTTATTTTGCCTGATACATTTTTTTGTGCTACCCTAATTTATATACCTGTTCCAGGAATTCAAAGAAGACTGGAAATGATACATAGGGGGGAATTGGGGAGGGAGGGACGGGGAGAGAGAGAGAGAGAGAGAGAGAGAGAGAGAGAGAGAGAGAGAGAGAGAGAGAGACTGGCGGAGATGCGTCGCCTCACCATGTTTCCTTGTTTTCTTGCGTACCCTCGAGATGAGACAAGGCAGGAAGCAAGTGAAGGGGTGCCAGGAAATATAGTAGTGCTAAGTCAGCCTCTGATTAAAATTCACACCACTAATAGGCTACAGCGTGTAGGATGCGTGCAACTTGCCACAGGCGCTGATCAATCCCCCTGTAATTTCAGTCTGCACTCAAATCACCGTTGACAATCCCATTCAAAGAACCTGCCGCGTTGGAAAGTCAATACACTTAATACACATGCTTCGCACTGTGTAGCACTGCTCTACTCACATCAGCTCCCACACGTGAGAACATTCTTCTGGCCAACTTGTTTTGCTCAACAGCAGTTCGGCTCTTGTCACCAGGAAAAGCCTGAGCGAACAGGCTCCAAGCTGGAAGCGAGCAACAGAGGGGCAGCAAAGATTAGTCAACAAAGTTGAGTATTCATCAATGATATAAAAGAGGAATCTCACACATTTGTCTAAATATCTGGATAAATAACTCATTACAATATAAACAAAGTCAATCATTGTGGTTCAATGTGAAATACATCATTCTACATAGACTAGAAAAAAGAGCCGTTTGCAGTGGTAGGATAGGAACGACAGGAATCCGACATTCTAAGCATTTTAATGCCTCTAAAAGCTATATTACAGAAAGTTATTACACAAAACGGTTATGAATACATTGTCTGGTGCCTTAGATATTGTTATGCAATAGTTGTGAGATAACGTTTTGCTTAGAGCATATCATCGCTGTCAGAACAAAACATCTCTAAAAAGGTCACTTTACAGCAGAAGGAAAAACATTTTTAACTTGTAATGGAAGTTAATGTAATGAGATTTTTTCAAGTAATTTGGAATTTTTATTGGTTCACTGATTATAAAGTTTTGACACAATGTAAGGGCCTTTTTAAATTATGCAAAACATGAAAAAATTGAAAAAATGAAAAATTGGAGTTACAAGGTTTTGTCGCAATAGCGATGATATTTTGTTTAAACCATTCATAGCAGTGGGGTACAGCCAGGACATTCTGAGGCAAAATAGTTCCCAAAAAACACTGACTATGTTTGCATTATGGCTTTAATAGAAATCATAACCCCTGGTTGTCATCACCACCACTGTAAATAAATCTGAGCTGGTAACGTTTCTCTACAATGCACCATTTCACATCAAACCACTCTGAATGACTTTACTGACATTTCAACGAATTAACTATACAGAAATTTAGACAGATTCCCCTACGGGGAAAATGCATCTTTCACTTAAACACTGAAGCACTATATAAAGCTCTATGATGTTCACGGTCATTCTGACAGATACTCTACAGGAAATGTTGGGGGCGATACTAATTCTGTTGTTTTGTGGTACCATGAAAGAAAAATATCTTCATACAAATTAAACTTTGAATAATAATGGTAACATGATGAAGCAAAGGGAAAAGAGGCTTGATTTGCTGCTGAATCGAATAACAGTCGATAGAGTAATCGATGATAGAAATAATCGTGCTGCAGCCCTACACCAGAGATTGCTGAAACAGGTAATGATGGTGGATATTATAGTTTGAGAGCTGTTGTTCTGCAAGCCTGAGCAACTGGGTAAAAGTGCTGAGTAATCCCACCACATTAAAAGCAGATAGGCTCCAACATCACACCACAACGGTGCATGTATGACACAGAAGGGGGTAATTTTGAAAGCAGCCACTTATGTCATCTCTCTGCAGCTGCCACTCACTGATAGGCTAAGCTGCTAGTCAAATGACAGCCGGCAAGATTGACAGAGCTAACAGCAGCTCTGGCCAAGAGGAGGCATTGTGAGGTGTTGTTGTTGATGAAAATGATGATGATGGTTTCATTAATGTAGTACTAATAACAAATGTGCCTGATTTAAGACTTCTAAGTTGCATTTGTCTGAAATGTATTCATTTCATAAAAATTGTAAAAAAATATAAAGTGTTCAATAGCACATAATAACCGAAGCAAGCAACATCAGAAGAGCTCATGCCATATCCACAGAACAGTTTGGTACTAAGAACAAAAGTGACTGATTTAAAACCTTGTATTTACCTGAAATGCATTAATTTACACTGCATATATGATAGAAAAATACACTTTTAATAATGTCTTTCATCTGAGGCTTTGCAGTGTCCCTGAAATCTTTACATATCCACCATTAAAAGGCTCATGAGAAGAGCTCAAGCAGAATCTTATCAACAGAATAAAAGTGTTGAAGAATCGCTCAGAAGGCTGTAGTGGTCTTTTCGAACCCACACATGTATTAGAGCGGTTTGGTTTTATTCTCCATACAAACCTGACGCAAAAGAGTTTATTTACCCAACTACACAAAGCCTATCATATCCCAGGCTTGTGAGCACACTCACAGCAGACGACAATGAGCTTGTAGTCTGTGGGCTGAAACTGCAGTATAACTGCTCCCCCTGGTGTGTGGCGGCAGTAGCTCTTTAAACGAGGGCACAGTTCACAGACGTGAGCTGCTGAACCCAGCTGGCTTTTAGACGGCTGGGTGAAAGTGGGGAGACACTAATTCTGTCCAATGAATCCAATTAGAGTATCGCACCCATTTTGTGGGAATATTTCTCGCCAGTGCCATTATTCTGTGCTTGCACTGTGGCCATTCTAAAATGATGCTGTATTTTTATATCTTTGTTAATGTACCTTTGAATAGAAAAACATTCACATTAAAATATCAGTGCTGTCAATTTTATAAAAAGAATATATTTATATTTTTTAATTTAGCACTAATCACATAGAACGCATTAGTGCAAACAGCATACTATTTTAATTATGTTCAATTTATTTTATGAATTTCCCAGCTTTGATTGGTACTTCATTAAACTCATAATAATGCTATTAGAATTTTAAATTGCACCTGGATGTCCTGTCAACATTTGTATGAGGAAAGAACACCTTGATTTAAAAATTCTCTCCTCAAGGTCAATTTTTCCCTTTGGTTCGTGTGCCCTACCTATCAGTAATGTCCAGCGAAGAAGAAAAGCACAGATACTGAGTCTCATAAGATTCCTATTATGATTCATTATTTTGCCTTATGCTTTAAACCCCACTTAGGGACTGCAGGGGAGAGAGACTTAAAAATGTGTCAGAGTTATCCGGGTCCCTGAAGGGTTAAACGCGCATGTGCTATTGGACACGCTCTTCCCTCTCTCTCTCTCTCTCTCCCTCTCTCTTCCCTCTCTCACACCCTGCCATCCAGAGTGCCCCAGTCTGGCTGTGCATACAGATGCACTCATCATAATTCATTTAAGCCCATAATTCTCAGCAGACTAATGCCCCACAAAAGCCCCTCAACATCCTTAAAGAGTTAAATCATCACTTTGGGGAAAGGATGAAGGAACAGAGACAGAGAGAGAGAAAAAGGGCAGATCATGATGGAAGGAAAGGAGCATATATGTGTTAGTACTGTTTGTTTTTTAGCACAAAAAATGTCCTGACTTTATAGAAAAAAACACAGAAAAGCACAACTGACCTACAATGTCAGATGTCATGACCAGCAAAATGATCTTGACTTTGTAAAGTGCTTTGAACAAGTTTCATTTTTAAAATTTAAAGGATAAAAAATATTTATTTGGTTACTGAGGTGAAGGTTACGGTTAGACAACTCTTATAATAAAATGCTTACAACATACATAGTGCAGAGTAAAAGGTTTAGTCACGTAAGGAAAAAGTAAAATAAAAAAAAAACTACCTGATCACTAAGCATTTTTTTGCTTAAAAAAAACACTAATATTAAATAAATACAAATAACGTTAATAAAATAAGTTAATTTACTTTCATCTATGTGTTCACTTAATCATTTCCAAACCTCTTATTGAGAAAGTTCAGTATTATTTGGAGTTATCATCCAAAACCTGGTTTGGCTAAATCAATACTTCAATACTTCATCATGTTATGGAACATAACTATGTGACGGCTGGAGACATCCAGAAGCCGTCTGGAACTAAACTTTGTTCTTCAAATTACCTCAAAAGATATCAAGTACTGCTTTTAAAATAAGAAATTCTTGTTACTTTATATTTATTTATTATCTACTGTAATAATATGTGGTGTTTTAGTGTGTACATTATTCACACACATGCACACACACACACACGCACACACATATATATATATATATATATATATATATATATATATATATATATGTACACACATATATATCAATTATATAATTACTCAACCTAAGTACTCGATGACAACTACTAATAACACTGCGCATCTTTGAGGAGAGGTTTGGAAACAGTTAAGTGAAAACGTGCAAATATAAAACTACTTATAAATAAATAGATAAATAGCTTATTGTGTAAAGTGTACTGTGTATATTAAGAACTACATATATTTAAACAAGACTGACTAAATCACTGCACGGCTCTGTATAAAGTTTAAAAATATGTGTTCTTTGTATGAAACAGACAATTCTTTTTTTGTTTTGCTTTTTTTTTCTTTTTCAGAAATATTTTTATAGAAATATGCATGACCCATGTCTTCATATCCAAACATAAAAACAAATGTCTGTGTGGTGTGTGTTGTACTTTTTCAAGGATGACTGAAAGTGCTTGGGCCAGTCCCTTCGGTAAAGTATGCTGCCATGAGAGGGATTAGAAGGTGTGTGAAGCGCCAGGTCTTGACCTGCAAGCCTGGAAGCCAGGTGGAAACCTGACCCCCATACCAGGTGTATGCCTGTGGGTCAAAGGGTTGAGAAAGCACGCAACTAAAGACAGCTCCTCCATAAAAACCTCCACACCGCTCCAATTAACCATTCCTAAACCATTTCACAACAGCAGACCACTCTGGGCTCAGCTCACACTCCCAAACACTCATTCGCCCATATATGGACAAATGTGTAATGGCAAAGGAACAGGCAAATGACAAATAAATTAAATGGTGGCTTTATGTGTTCTAATAGAGAAAATGTTAATAGCATGCTTACCCCCCTTTCCACCCCCAAGGCTTTTGCTTTTACTTTCAAAATAATTTACTGCTCCTTTAAAAATCTCCGTCATCGGCAGCCAGAGACCCATAACTGTCGTGCGAGTCGATCATTTACCCAGCGATCTCTTAAGTGTTAGGTGTTAATGGGTATAAGCTAAGAGCTACACAAAAACAGAGTGAAATGACTTACAGTACACCTAACAGACACGTCTTATTTAGAACGTGGGCACAGGGGGAGGGGCGATATCATATCATAACACATTAAGTGAACTGCGGCAATTTAATTAAGAGTCCTGTCTGGTACATTACACAATCACAAGGGTATGGTGAGTGGAGATCTCAAAACACTAAAATGCTACTGCTTCTTCATATTGCTCGGCTGTAACAAATTATAACAGCTGATCGACATGCACTGCCTAATATAGCGAAAGAAGAAATTCTCATAGGGAAATCTCCATAGACTATTACACTAGTTGGGTATATAAAAAGGCAATTTGTAAGATTCTGAGCAATGTTTAGATGTGCATTCTCCACCGGATGACCCCATCTCACATGATCACGTTGGTAAGCGATGTCTCAAAAAGCTTGATGTGTGGAACTGATGCTAATGCTGCATTAATGAAAGATTATCAGTGATTAAATCTCACAGGAAGATGTCTAAGTAACACTTGTGATTCTTACTTTTATTTTTGTGTTATATTGTCAGTCATACATGTCACATTGATTGGACAAGCTGCCCTTTGTCTAAATACTTTGTGACAAATCTTGTTACATTAATGTACATCATAGTTCAGAATGTTTTTCCTTTTCCTATAAAGCTACAATTTCAGAAATATGAGGTTTTGTTATGACAACAATACATTCTATGTGCATAATCTTTAATATAACATGGTATAATTTCAACAAGCCAAGTTCCTCTAAAAAAGTTAAAACTGGTCTAGTGGTCCTGCTGTACACACGCATCCATCATCTCATTTGCTACACCGATTCTCATCTGTGTGAGTGAAGGATAAGACACTTCTCATCTGGATTAAGCCCACAGCTGAACGGCCATGTCCCTCATAGCCACTCAATCACTCTCTCTGCACAGCCACTCACTACAGATGCAGCCCAAAAACACCAGCTTTCCAGTTCTCATTCAACATTTATGTGAGAAAAAAACAAAAAACAAACAAAAAACAAGTTTGACCTTAGAGTTTGTGAGAGAATTCAGCATACATGTTGCTTACTAACACATACACAAGTTTACTTCATTCAGCATAAGGTTGTGAAGGCATACATAAAGCCGTATGCCAATTTTTGAGTACCCCAGGTCAAATTACACATTTTGTTGATTTTAGTTACTATTTCTGTTTATTTGCTAGCTATTAAAAGCTAGCTAATAAAATAATTTATTAACATAAAATATACCTTTTGCACATCGCATTTTTCATGTTTTTTTCCCCAAATATCTTAAATTGAGCAATTAAATGTACAGAAGTATGTTCAGATGATGTGTAATTTGACCAGGGGCTCACAAACTTTTGCATACAAACATATGCCCCATATCATTGCTGTTGGAACAAAACATTGTATTTCCTTTATTTTTCTGACGTAATCTTAAACCTCTAGCTATCCTTTACACAGGGTGAAAAATTCATGATGAATTTTTTTTTTTGTGAGATCCATTTACTGACATTTGTGTGATTTTATTTACCAAAAAACTGTCGTTATTCATTTTTACATGACCATTTTTCACCCTCTCTTGATCCCTTAGAATTAAACAGGCTGTTCTGTTACTGTACTTCTAAGACTGACAAATGTGTTCTGATAGGTTGCCTTATACTGTACATCAATGAAAAAGCAGTCTGGGCTGAAACTCTCTTTATAACTTCAGAGTGAAAGAGTGAAACTAAACTGCTATAGACTGAATAGGAGTATATATTTAAACGTGTTGGTTTTCATGATATCACATAACCAGTGAATTCAAAACAGGTAGCTTTGGCAGCTGAGTTTCCATGTATGGACTGCATGAACTGGTGAAGTGGATGGTATGGTTTGAAACTTTAACAGTATTTGCATACTACATTTATTATGAAAAATCATTTGGTTTTCCATGATATGTTCCCTTTAGTAAATCAAGCACGAAGTCAGGAACATTTTGCTGTTCCTGGCGTTGTGGGTTAGGCCTGTTTTTCCCTGTTTTTTTTGTCTTAAAAATGTACAAAAACAAACACATACACGCACAAAGTTGAAAGTAAGAAACACTTGAGGCAGTGAGCAGATTGCACTTACATTAGCTGAGGAAACTGCAAATCTGTAAGTTTATATGTGTAGCATTAATGAGGGCTGACAGAGTCAATATCTCGATAACTCTTTCCACTGATCCACTGCACCTTTTACAGGTTTGGTGACTCTCTCTGTTTGGTTCAGACAACTTGAGAGACGGCACTGAGCGTACATGTGTCATAAAGTAATGCGCAGCGAGCTAATCTGCCCGGCCCTCTCCAGCCTCGGAGGGTTAATTGCTGAGGCTTGCCCTTGTGCACTGTGTTTGGATAGGTGCTTCTTGTAGCAAACAGACAATCCTTTGTGTCGCTTCACTTTAATCTATGACTTCATTAGGGAAGGAAACGGGAGTAAATACAAAAAGCCATTGTCTTTCTTTAGGAGAGCAGGGAGGGGTGCACAGCGCTAGCTGGAGATGTTGTGTAACTATCTTGTCTGTAATATTCATTACACACCTGGGTCTCGGCCTATTGGTCTCAATTATGCAGACGCAGGGGAAGCGTAAAGAATGCGCGAGTATGCCAGCGAAATACACAATACCCTTGAACCACACTGTATCCTTGCATTTCTCAAGGAACACCTCATGCTAATATCCCTCTCTGTTGTTAGCAGACATACAAGTTGTCGTTCAAGCTAGTCTCAACAATAAGAGCACACAAAGAGGCTGGGAATCTAGTTTTAGGAAGGACCGGACATGGTTTTTACACAAATGCGAGGGAAGTTTTCATAAAACGGAAAAGCTAGGGCAGTGTAGCCAAAATAATTATGCTAGCTGAATTGTTATTAGTAAATTGCAAAAGCATCACAAAAGGTTTTGTGTGTATCGCTGATCTGAGTAAATAACATAACGTACATAACCACGGACTGAATCCGTATTTGACTACAAAGCTGAACAAATGTGTATGGTCCAAAAGAAAACGTATTCATGTTGCACATTAAGCTAACTCACTAAATAAGTTTTTTATAAAATTTTTGAAGCTTTGAAGGAAAAATCTGGAACAATGTTAGCTTTATTTCATTTGTAATGACTGGCTAAAAAAGACAACAGCCAGTTGCACAACCATTCAGTTGTTGTTATTCAGATGCATAATCTCTTACTTGCTTCCTCTCTATACCTCTTATTAGCACAGCATATAAAACTAACTTACAATATGGGTGACACTTTCAACAGAACTTATTCCAAAAACCTTGATGGAATGATATTATAGTACTTAAGAAAATCTGCTGCAATACTTGTTTTACTCCACTACCAATGACTGGCTAAAAGAGACATCAGCCAATTGTGGAATTGTACAATTGTTGCTATTCAGATTTTAATCTCTTGCTGCCTCCCTCTGCCTCTTATTAGCATATAAAACTAACTAACAAAATGGCTCATAGTTTATATAGGAATTATTTCAAAAACATTGATGTAATGATGTTATTACGATACTTAGGAAAATCCATCACAATGATAGTGTTAATCTATTAGCAATGATTGGCTAAAAGAGACATCAGGCAGTTGTACAATCATACAATTGTTGCTATTCAGATTCATAATCTCCTGGTTGCTGCTTCTCTGTCTTTTTTTTTTTTTGGCCCCTCCCATTTCCTCTCGTTCACTCTTGCCTTTCTTTCTCCCCTTCTTAGTGAAATGAATTCCAAGGCGCACTTGCCAAATGACCCGTGACCATGGGCGGACAAGGTTACCAGTGCTGACTTTTACTGCCTTCTCTCGTCTCATCTCTCGGCACAAGGCTTCTGCCTGCCTCGAATAGAAAGGCAGATAACAATAAAAACTGAGAGATAGAGGAAGGGGGGGGGGGTGCACAGGACAAACCTGCTGCCCTGATGCCCTCCCAGGCCTGAGCTGACAAAAACATCAGGATGATGACAGCAAAATATGTGAGGTGCACAAAAATAAAAGCCCGAAGGATGTTGAAGATGGGAGTTGGTGAAAGAAAAAAAGGTGACAGTACCACTGATTGTTGATTTTTGTTTTTCAGTGGTCTCGGAATATCATAATTTCTTCCTTGTCCACATGTCAGCACATACAGCATAGCTGTGCATGTGGTCCCCCCCCCACCACCACACCATCGCTTTATTTACATTTGCGGCAAGGCTTCGTGTGCAAATCTGGCCCTGCTTGCGCGTCTTTCCCGGCAAATAACTCAACGCACAGCCATTGAACAAGGAGCTGATTTTTATCTCTAATAGGATGTTATACACTCCTAACCCCAGCCATGGCAGCCATACATCAAATACATAATGAGAGCGGCAGCTCACAGATGTCTTCTATCTCAAAGACTTGTAATAAGGTTAGTAGCACGGTAACAGAGTTGGCATTATCGCCCTGATCCCTAATGGTAAGGTATGGCTTTAACAGATGGAACGGAATTGTCTGGAAGGCTGCGTTTCAATCCAGCAGCCGGAACGTGGCACATGAGCCCACGCAGGCCTTAGTAAATACATAAAACATTGTGAAGGTTAGGTTTATGAGAATAAAGTCTCCTTTTTTTCTAAGCACTCCCTATATCAAAAAACATATCACAGTCAATCTGATTTCTCTTTTCAGAAATGCAGTGGTCACCATCTTGCTGAACTTAGAGCACGTAAAAAATTCTGAGGAGATCTACCAGGCCAGCCATGGCTTTTTTGTCTTTGGATGTACATTATCTTGTAGATGCATTTGTGTCATAATGATCAATGGAGATGCATGTAGAGTAATGCACAGCTGCTTCCTTGCTCTTTGTCCTCCAAGTAAAGAGGTGAAAAGTGGGGGAGTGTTTCAGTGTGTGTGTGTGTGTGTGTGTGTGTGTGTGTGTGTGTGTGTGTGTGAGAACCGTGGGTGTCAGAGACTGCTCGCTGAGCCTGGTGCTTTATGTAAACATGGAGGAGTGGAGCATAAGAGGCTGCCGTCTCTTTCATGTGGGCGCCCGCGGCGCTGCTCGTTTTGCAGAGTGTTCACATTAAAACAGTGATAAGACTTTAGAGGCCCCTCATCAGGCCTTAAGAGGGCCGGCCGGACAACGTGCTTGATGGCGAGGTAATTATTGTACCTGAGTCCAACCTTTTGTTAGCCCGCCTCAGGCTACAAGCTCCGACAATGGTATGGTAGGAAAAGTGAACTTCCTTTACAACTAGCTTTTCTCTTTGTAATCTGGGATACATCTCTGCATTTCTCTACACAAACGAACCTCTCAAAGGCCCTATGTGGCCAAGCTGGGGGCAGAAGCACTGTGACCTCAAATGTAGTCAATCACTCAAGACATGTTTGGTATCAAATATTTGCTTCTTTAGTTCTGCACTGAAACAACAAGGCATTATGTGGTAATGAAAGCTTATGACCAATCAACATAAATCAAAATGAGCAGATCGGTTAACCTTATGGAACGTCTTGCTAGTGATCCATTCTAAGACTTTGGTGATGGCCCCTTTAACTTGTTTAAATCTGCTGTCGGAGGTGTTACGGAGTTTGCCCATGTTGGTCAAAGTGAAATGTATCAGTGTGTAGAATCTGAGCTTTCTGTGTGCTAGTGTGTCTATCACTATGTAAAAGATGCAGGATTTTAAATTGGATGCTATGGATACTTTGTCAGACAAACTAAAAATATATGAATTTTCTTTGTTAGATCACGTTCATTACATATAAAATAAATGTACAAACAGCACTGAGAAACTGCGTTATTAGCAGAGAAGAGTAGATTAAATGGCACAAATACCCATGATTTTGCAACAGACTTATTGGGCTAAGTAATCTCAAACAGATTTACTTTTAGTTTCTGTGGTTTCTGATACTGTACAACATACTGTTATCTATAAAAATGGACCAAATATGGTACACTAAAAAATCTAAAAGCTAAAAAAAAAAGTGTCGTGTCAGAACTTTTATCCATTTTTATGTATAAATTATGTTGAACAATGTCGAAACATGCATAAGTCTGTGATTACTTAGCATTACTTAGCAAGTGATGATATGAAGTTTGAATGATCTGAATGATGCTAATTGGTAGTCAAGTTTTTATTACTTATTAGTGAGATGTCTCGTGGCTCCATTTCAAAACTAAAAAAGCAAACATCATACACCAAAATGTCTTGGCTGATCAAAGTAAGGGGTAACATTGTGTCAATTTGACTTTAGTGAACTATTGTTTTAAATGTTTGTTCAGTCTGTATTCATTCAGTAAGGCTTCAGCATGTTTCTAATCATTTTCCATTAGGCTCCTCTCAACTTGATTCTTCTCTGCTGATCTGATGGTCGAGCAGCCAACAATCACGGCTGTCAGATATCTCTGTCAAATCAGGTTTTGCAGTAGATGTAAGCACCGGGCCTCACATGGCTTGACTGGATCTAAACCCACAGCCTTAAAATTGACTGTGCAACGCATAACTAAAAATATGGGGACGTCGCATTTGCTCGCTGTCCCAACTGTTTTGGTTACGTTTCACTCAAGAAGATGGAAGTCCATTTAGAAGTAATGGATTGTGACAGTACAGACAGAAGATGACATTACATGCCTGACGCCAACTCCAATCACTCCACGCAAGTTCCACCAAGACCACTTTTATAGTCTCCGAAGGATAATCAGGTTCGGAGCTGGAGAAATGTGCCCACACCCAGACCATCATCATCTACTTTCTTTAAAACTGTCAGCTTTAACAAAGTGATTTCAAGAAGTCAGTTCAGATTAGATATACTGACCAGAGGGAAATGAAATCTGACATATCTGCTTTTGCACAGCTCACATACCATTTAAATTACAGCTGCTGATGCTCATATTGATGCTCACTGTGTTTGAAATTTTGCAGGAACTCTGCAGCGCAGTGCTCATATCAGTTTCGTCTTAGCTGGAAAATAGAGCATAACCTATTGGTAACATGAAGTGACATTAAACAGTACTGCACAGATGTATATATATATATATATATATATATATATATATATCATTTGCACTGTTCTCAACAAAACTAACATAGCCCAGGTGATCAGTGTGCTTCCAATAGTTTTTGATAGCGGATAATTTTAATTCGCACGGCGTTACAGTGTTTAGATCCCACCTATGACAAGCAGTTAGCTGGTGTGGGTTAATATACCAACTCAAATAACCATCTGTTGTCATTCATGCCTATTTTCGGCATTGGACAGCATGAAAGGAAGAGTAAAACAAAAACTGAAATGTCCATTTGAACTACAGTGGGTGGGAGTATCTAGTGGTTATTGTCTTAAAATTAGGAGAAAGCAGATGGAAAATATTACAGGAATTAAAAATAATGCTATTAACCACCTGAACTTTTCAAAGCTGTTGGTTACATGAAAAACACCATTTTCAATTTAGATTTCCATTCTGTGAACTGTTACAAATCCCTGGCATTTGCTGGATCTCATTTTACCTGAAGTGGCATATTGTGCTATACCTTGCTTTGTGTTGTCGTCTCTTGGTAGTATTAGTTGGAAACTGGTTATTTTCTTTTTTTTTTGTCAGTATTAGATCAGAGTGTAATCTAGCAGCCATGTGCACCATGAGACCATAAGCATAATACAAAGGCATCACTCTGGAGCCCCAGCAGTCCTCCTCTTGTGTCGACACTTGAGATCTCAATCTGCAACTTAAAGGGCCCTTCCCTCGCTTTCTTTGTGCCCAGCCAGAGAGGTTACATCAAGAGGGAGAGGGGACGGCGATTGTTGTATTCGAGAGAGAGAGAGATGGAGACAGAAAAACACAGAGAACAAGGGGGGAAAGGGAGACGGAGGCAAAGCGAGATGGAGAGAAAGATGGGGGTTGGGGGTTTGTGTGACTGTGTGTGTATGTGTGTGTGTGTGTGTCTGTGTACATGAGTATGTTTCTGTGTCTTTGTGTGTGCAAGTATGTGTGTTCCTGCACTAAGGGACTGTAACCCCATGGGGAGAAGATTCTGTCATACAGATCACAACACACTGTCACACGCACAGCCAGAAGCTTAAGAAATGCTGGTGTGGAGAAGACCTGCCATGATTAGGGACAAAGTCCATAATGTTGATTATGAACAAAAGTGGACATGGTTGACACATTGGTTATTTACAAAAGCACTCTATAATGTGCAGAAATCTTTATATGATAACCATGCTCACTCTTAGATATAGCAATACATTTCAGAAAGCATCATGGAAAACATGGCATCTTACAGGCTTATGTCTTATAAGGCCTAAGCCAACAGCAGCTCTCAAAATAGTGTGCCATATAATAAATATTATCACTATACGGTGCATTATTTTGAGGGGCTGCTCTTTTGTAGCATAGTGGAAAAACATAGTGGAGAATATTTAGCATAAGACATTGTCACAAAGTGATGACCAAACCCATCTATCCCCCAAAAAATGAACCAACAGATTGTTTAATTACCAACTAAAATTAAGTTGACACTAAATAATTTGTAATGTATACTGAGGTAACAAATGCTGTACATGCTTAGTCTACTCTTTTTGACCGAATGAAAATTTTTGTAAAACACTGGTATACACTATGCAGATAAAAGAAATCGAATACAGGCTACCGCACACTGGATGCCACTAGAGACAGCTATAGCTGAGTTCTGTGTGCAATAGCTTTTAGGGTGAAGTAGCCTTTCTATACTTCTTTGGGTTGGACAGGTTAGAATCTCTGACCAAAACGTAAAACACAGGCTCTACACCAGTGGTCACTACCTTCCTGCCGACTTTAGCTGCAGTTCTCATCAACCCCACCTGATTCATCAAATTACTTCCTTCAGAAGTCTAAGAGTTAAGCTTGAGATGAAACTTGCAGGAAGGTAGATTTCCAGGAGGAGATTTGGTGACTACTGCTCTGCGCTGTCCTCTGGCACAGAGTTCAGACATCTCATCGACCTTCCATATGAGAATGTATAATGTTATAGAGAAGCTAATTTTCATATTAAAAGTCGAAATTTCATTTCGAGTTTTTTAAACTTCCATGATAATATTAAAAAATTCACTTATCCTTAGTTACTACCAAAAAATTAACAGCATGATATAATACAGCATACACAAAGCAAAGATGCCATTTCACAACAGCACATCAACAATGCATAACCATAGAAAACAAAACCTTCTGCATTATGTCCTTTACGTAATAGGGACAATACATACTAACCATCATTAATTCATGCCAGATTTAGCCATTCTGCTTGCTTTCATCATCTCATAGACAAGAAAAAGACACTAAGCAATCCAATCTGCAGAATTGATCATGCTCTGACCAAAATTAGTGTTTCCCCTTGGTTTGTCCAATAAAGGTGCGTTTATAACAGTGACAACAGAGGATTAAGCATAAGCCCTTTATGACTGGAGCATGGCCCCGATTGGCTGCTGCAGCTGTTTTTAGTAAACCAACTACTTCGCTTTTTTCTTTTTCACTCAGTGTAAAGCTGTTGCACATTCTGGCAAACATATGGAAAAGCATCCTCATATACATGCATGTCTGCTAAGAAATGTTTTCATTTGGTTTTCAGCTGGTGGCCGATGTCCTTGTCTCTCCATATGTTTGATGTACGTGAGCGTGTGGCGGGGGAGTGAGCTACCTATTTCAACCAGTTAAACAGGATGCCAGAATGTTGACAGGAAAAAATAATGACGGTCACTTCTTTGATCTCCCACATATGTTCAGACTCTCTTCCCAATGCCTCTACCTCCCCCGCACAGACACACTTCTGCGGACAAAGGAGGACTGAGCTGGGTAGTGAAAGTGGAATGTCATCTTGTGTCAACATATAGACGACTTTCTTCTTTCGCACGAAAGCATGCCGACTTTGACAATATGAGAACAAGGCTCCGCTGAGGCAGGAAGGTCTTTGGCGGAGCGATGCCAGTCATCTCTTCATTAGTCCACTCAGAAAGGTTTTTTCCTCCTCTTTCTACCCATCTCCCCATCACTTTTTACCTGTCCGCTTATGTGGTGATGACAGCCAACTGTCACGAGTTTACATCACTCAATATGCAGGAACTGTCATCTAGGCCTTCATCACTGCTACTTAACAACTCCTCCCAACAAAAGGTCCGCTGTGCCAGTGTGGATGGGTTTGTCACTTTTACAGCCCAGCCATGTTATTATCGTCTAATTCACAAAGACAAGATGATAATTACACACAATTAGAATTATATACCTGCCACGGTAAGCCTTAGGTAATTCCACAGCGAGGACTCCCACAGGCTCTGATCTTGCCCTCGAGTTTTTCGGAAAGCTTTGTAATTACCATATTACATAACACTTATAAACTTTACTATATCATTACTTGGGGTTGAATTAAGGAGTGTGATAACTACTGCTGGTGGAGTAGGAGTTGGCTTTACAGCTGCTATAAACACAGAGAAAATGGTAAGGTGAAAGAAAACAGAATGGGTAGATAAATCCATTCAAAACACACACGGTCTTGCCAGACAAGTGAAGTCCAGAACACGCTGATATATGTTATTATTATTGTGATAAATTTCAACAGGGTACACTTTTCTGAGAACATCATCAGTATTGTTGGTACTTCTAGAATACTGAACAATACTGTGTATGTCATAAAAACAAGAGAGATGTAGACCAGTTATCGATAGCCTTTATACAACAATCAGCGTATTATAACTGCACAAACTGCATAGTAATAAATAGCTGCAGTAACTTACCTTTTACCAATTTTCCTTAAAATCCTTCTTAACCTCTTCCCAGCCAGCAGAATGGAAATCAATGGATATAATGGATATAAACAAATATTTTTGTTTTATTTTACATCAGATTAGGTAGGATACTGTTGCCTCTCGGTGTTGAGATGCTAAAGACAAATAAGGATTAAAACAGAATGAGTGAGGACCCCATGCAGTGCAAACAATTCAACCCTCTCCACAAAGACAGCAAAACTGCAGTTTTTGCACAGTTCAATATAGTCAGAAATTTTTGCATTTTTTGTATACTGTGAAAAAAGGGAACTTTTTTGTTTTTTTGGGTTTGTGTTGTCCATTGCAACTTGTTCACAAACCTCAAAAACAATTAAATATTATGATACATACTGTTTATTGTAAACATGCCTTCAAGTATCATGGCACATTGTCCACCCTTAGTCTAATCTATCTCATAATAATACGCATGGCACTTTTTTTCTGGAGGAGAGGATTGAAATATGAATAGGCTGAGCTTCTCTTGAACGCCCACCCACCCATGTGTGACAAAGCTGAGGGAACACTGCTCCCAAGGCTTGGAGCCCGAAGGTCAACTGTACCTATTCACTTACGGCAGTGTCAATGTAAGGAATTCTACGCAAACTAGGCCACAATTTCATGGCAAATTTCCACCCAGGAATACACGTGTTTGGAGAATGTAAAGGCGACCAGCAGGAGAGGGTTCTCCTGGATTAGGCTAGCTCATCAGTTTATCATTCATCAGTCAGCAGGGGAGAACGCAGGGGAGGAGGACCTAAATCCCTAATTCTCCCCAGCCAGTACCTTCCTTTGTAGGGCCCAAAAGATTAACGAGGGGGCCTGAAAGAACCTGATGAGTTTAAAGCTGCGGATGAGAGCGGGGTGAAAGGCAGCGCAGATCGGGACAGAGATACCATTAGAGACTGCCATAAATCCAGCCATGCTTATGGAAGGGAACTGTGCTTTAAAGAGCAGCTGCACTTTTTAACCTCCACCTCGCACTCTTAGAAATAAAGATTGCTAAAGGTCATAAATGGATCTTGGCTTAGGTCTTCAGGTTTTGGAAAAACCTTAAATTAGTAGGAACATGACATTATGAAGAGACTTCTTAACTTTAGTAGTTTCCATTGAAAGGTTCTTTAGTGAGCTACATGTGGCATCGCTCTAAATTACCCATTTTGGCTCCGTTATTTTTAAAAATTACTACATAGTAATAAAGAAAACAGTCTGCAAAATTGAGCTGATTATTTTCTTAAATTATTACAGTATGTAGACTAGAGTCTGTGCCTGTGAAATCCAACAACCTTTTTGTCAATTTAAAACCTAAGGCTACAGATAGCATCATTGAGCTCGCAGGGCCTCCTCCTGATTTTGATGTTTTGCTGCATTCTGCATATCGAGTGGGAATTTCTGTTTTCAAGTTGCATCAAACTATAGTCAAAGAGTTCTTGAGGGAATTCATACCCCCTTTTGTCCCTCGGGATAAACAGAGACTATAATTTGCTAATTCAAATTATTCCAATGATGTCATGCAATCGCTCAGAAACCATTTAAGTAGACAACTTCAAACTCAGTGACAGTCATGAAATAACAAAGACACAATCGATCCAGCAAAGACATTTAAAGCTGCAGTA
The DNA here is from genome assembly GCF_904425465.1 of Colossoma macropomum. Taxonomy (NCBI): domain Eukaryota; kingdom Metazoa; phylum Chordata; class Actinopteri; order Characiformes; family Serrasalmidae; genus Colossoma; species Colossoma macropomum. The sequence continues at coordinate 2,971,011 of NW_023495267.1, read as the reverse complement.
GGTGAGATTGAGATTAGCTGTGAGAGTACAGGCACACATGCTTGCCTGGGCACTTCACGAAGATATTTTCAGCAACGTTCAAATAAAACAACACTAATGAGTAGCCTCGGCATCGGAAACAAGCTAATCATTACCTTAGCTTTGTGGCTAATTTTTTAAAATAAAAAATAAATAAAATAAAACATAAATCAAGCAGGGGAAGCAGAAATCTAGCTAACTCTGCATCGGATTTTAAGCCTATCAGGTCCTGTGGCTCCCTCTACCTCTGAAAAGCCGCTCCAATGTTTACCCTTGTTTTACCTCAAGCTCTGTCTAATTATTTCTTTTTAGCTCATTTTTCCCCATTTGTCTTCTTCTGTTTACATGTCTTTGTAGTGTACGCTGTTGCTGGCAAAGGAGAGATGGGCAATTTTTACTTGGTGGTGGCTGTTTATCCACCAATGCATTCACATTTCATTAGACAGCGTGTGGAAAATAGGCTGCTGTATGCAGTGTGTGCATGAGCATGTGATTGACACGCCATAAGACACTCCTCCCGGCTCCATTTGGTTGTTTTGATTCGGGTGCAGTGGATTTTTGCAAATGACATTAGGAGCACTAGGTGAAGCCAGAGGAGCCTGATTTTTTCACAGATTATCTGTCTCATGTATTACTGTCAGGAAAGAGTAACAATTTTAGTAAATGTAACAAGAAGTTATTTCTATACGAGTTACCTAAAGCACCTTTAAACACTTTTTAATATACTCAGTTTAATAGTAATTTTTAAGTGTATGAACTATTTGAGTATTTTATATTTAAGTGATGTTTTTATTTGATTTGTTGCTGTAGTCATAACAACTGAAAGCTAAAATCTGAACAGCTGAGATTGCCCACTGTGTTATTATTGCTGCATCCAAACTGCATACCAGCACACTATACAGTGCTGTAAGCACGTAACTGGAAGCACAAAATCATGTCCACATTACATCGTAGTGTATGACTACTTTAACAAATTCTCCAAAATGTTCTAGTTAAGAATACCTATTAACCTTTTAGCTTCATAGCTTGAATTCCAGCTGTATTAGCTTCAGTTGCCTGTGTTCCTCTACCACAGTGCTTCTTAATTCTGGTCCTCAAGTACTACCACCCTGCCCATTTTAAAGCTTCCCCTGCTCCCAACTCACCTGATCCAATTAATGAGCTAATTAACAAGCCTATCCTGAGGTGAAGTGGGTGTGTTAGAGCAGGAAAACACAACAACATGCAAGGCAGTGGTACTCCAGGACCGGAAATGAGAACCACTGCCCTACAGTCTTGACAACTACAACAGGTCACAATAACGTATAGGATATATCATAACATTCAAACAAGTGTAGGACAGTAAAAAAAAAAATGTCCCTGGCAAGTTAGAACACTGGATACAGTACTATGCACATCAGAGACCACAATTAATGTATTAAATTTCCAGTCAAAACAATCATTAAGTACAAGGTATTCATTTTTCAGGAGGTATTTCTGAGCAGATTAGGTATAAATCATTCACTTGCATGAGAAAGGGTAAATGGTAGTTAAAGCTTTCATCTCTGAGAGAGAGAAGAAAAATTTGTTTCTGTCCATCCTTCCACTATGGGAAAACAACTCAACACTATGGGTCTGAAAGAATGCATAACTGTTGTTACTAAAAAGGAAACAGATAAAAAAGAAAAAAAAAATGCAAATCAAACAAAAAAAGCTGCTGGTGTTCTCAGAATACCACCAACCCAGAACCCAGGCCTCAACATTTAATGTGTCTTGGATTTCTTGAGAAGCAAAAAATGCAACCAACGTCTAACACTGAACTCTGGGTGTAGAAAAATATTCCTGCAGATGTCTTTGCAAAACTGAAAGTAACTCTCCTGCATACAATGGAAGCAGTAATAAAGGAAAAGGGTGGACAAACTTAGTACTGAAAAAAAACATTTAGTTGTCAGGCTTCTGTAATTTTCATGTAAATATATATCTTCTGTTTATTAATTAATAACTTGTAATTAATGGCTGTTCTGAGTGGAATTTAAATGAAAGAAGGGTATCACTGTCCTGCTTGGTGTATGATTTATCATATTTTACAATAACATAACTCTGAAAACTTCAGAATATTCTGCAATATATAGCAAAAACAAATCACAGAACGGCATAAGTACCACAGAGTCTGCATAGTGTGCAAAAGAGTGCACACACATCCACACACACACACACACACACACACACACACACACACACACACACACACACACAAAGTTTCCTTTAACCCGACTGAGGGAAAAAAGCCTCTGGGCCTGGGCCTGCATGCCTCACAGACCACTAATGATCACGCTAGCTCAATTTTACAAGTGGAGCTGGGTTTTTAAGAGTAACATTGATGAGGCACAACACCTTGTATGCCTCATGAATCAGTCTTCCCCTGCCTCAGAGATTTACAGGCACATTAGAGAAACTGGGGAAGTGACAGAATTAAGGAAGCAGGAATGTAAACTGACTTGGTTGGGAAATGTCGGCAGATTTACTTTACAGCCTGTGCCTAAATGCAGGCATGATTTACTTCTCTTTAAAACACAATTTGAATTTCCTTGCGGGGTGGCCAGACATGAACTCTCTTTCAGGTTGCCCCAGGTAAAGACCTGCAACAGGCTGCCCCCTAAGGGATGGCACATAACATGTAAAAAAAGTGCTAAAAGTTTATATTAAAAAAGAGTGAGGGAGAGAGAACGTGCCAGAACCTTTTAATTTACTGAGCTTGCATTTATTCTCTCATGTTTTCACACGACATCCTTTCACATTGTGTTACAGCCAGCATCAGGAGATTATGACAGGTGCGACAGCTCTCACTAAGCAAGCCTTTTATCAAATTCTTTCACTCTCAGAAATGAGCTGCTGAGGCCATTTGTGCGGTCCAGCAGAGAGGGGAGAGCCAAAACCTGGGCAAGTGCCAGCAAACAGCTCTCTATAATTTCAAGTGGAGGTCAGTTGCTCTTTAAAGGGCACCAGGGAACTTTCTCTTTGAAATGAAAGGCCAGTGGTTGTGTTTGGAAAGGATACACCAAGCTTTTATCCATAACAATGATAAAAGGAAAACGCTTAGCCGCACTCCACACACCTAGAACAAAACAGCAAATGTTTGGGCGGAGTCACTCACTATTCCCCTTAAGCCTGAATCAAACAATAGGCTTATAACCTCTAAGATATTAATTAACTTGTGGGCGTAACACAAGAAATTGTAAACTCAGGAATAGTTTAACTATGTTTCGTACCAAGGAATGGTATGAGCTTCAGAGTAAGCTTTGATAGTCCTATGTGCTATACTGGTGTGATTTACCCTGCATTTTAGAAGTTTTTTGAATAACATAAACCCAATCTTGTTGCCAATACATGTAGAAAAAGTTTCTAATGTGATGCTACTATTCTATAGGTTTCAAATAATTTGTAGAAAGCTGTAAAAATTCAGAAATGTTTGATGATTAGATGATTCCATAACAACTGATGGAGCCAGACCTTAATGTGTGCTGCAACAAGCTGAATATGGATATGGCACCTCCCATCAGTGCTGCTTATCACTCACAAACTGGTCTGACTGATCATTCTTCAAAAGATTTTAGTAAACTGAGCTAACCACTGACTTGTAACATCAATTTAGTGAGTACTCACTCATTAGGAGCTGTTTAGTTTTAGGAAACCCATATATCAGACTAGGTGTCAGGGGGTCAGTTTGCAGAGAAATGCCTCACCAACAAATCATCACACCCCATTAAACCCACAGTTTTGAACATGTGCCTATACCGGCAAGGGGCAAAAACAATCAAACGGAAACTAAACTTCGTGTTTCAGTTTGACTGCATGCGCTGCACCGGGCCAGTGTGATTTTTGGATATCCCACTCATGATTGTTATAGCACCAGGCCTGCCATGTATGAAAGTAGGGCTCAACAATTTGGAGTCAATATCTAATCACAATTTTTCTGACCGATATTGCAATTGTGATTTAAATGTGATTATTTTCTATAAATTAAGCTTCTTTTAAAGGCCTTTTTTAAACCAGCACGTTTTGTCTGACTTGAACAATGAATGTAGTGTGTTATTAGGTTTAATTATTCACTTAAAACTTGTTAAGACATCTTTGAATACTGTAGGATATATTTAGAACTGCAGCCCTGGTGATTTAAAAATTACTTTTAAACAGAAATCTCAATCTAAAAACAATTAATTGTTCAGCCCTATATCAGAAAATATCTGATGCTTGAGAACCTTGTTAACATACTCAATAGTGGTTCCATCCACCTCTTGACAAAACTTCACACTGAGCTGCGTGGCTGACATACAATTTTCCCAATCCCCCCTGCCCTGTCAACCTGATGGATCCATACTTAGGGTTCAGAAACCTCATCATCTGCAAATTAAGACCTGGAAAAGCTGTATAGCGTCAATAACTTGTTATAAAATTAAAACTCTGAGTGCCTGTTATTCGAAAAGTGGTGACCATATTTCACTGATAGCTACTCAAAGTAATTTTGTGACAAGAAATGACTATAAATACATAACTATTTAATTATTTAATAACATTTACTGTTTGACATAGCTTCTTGTCATTTCCAAACTGCTGTAAATTGTGAATAAACCATTGTTTTTCTGATTTATAACATTTTAATCTACACTGGAAAAGTTGCTAGTGAATAAAAAAATGTTAATATGACAAGTGATTCCAAACTGTTGAATGGTTGTGTAAGGTAACAGGCATCATTAATAGAGCCACGAATAGAACCACGTACACCTAAACAGAACTCTATGTGGTGTTAATTTTTACAAGGTTTGATATTATAAACATTTATAAAAACTTTAGATAGGAAAATAAGAGACGAAGAAATAAAATTCTTCTTACCAGCAATGCTTTCCAACCTGCCACACACCGTTGTAATTCCAGCTATTGTACTGTAGCTATATTGATCCATTCTGTACTTCAAAAACCATTTCAACATTTATACTTTTCCCTGCTGGGAATGTAGTTGCCATTATGACTGTTCAAGTGCCTGTTTTTTCTACTCCATTTTGTTTTCTACTTGGGAGAAAAGTCATTTGTTTGTGTATATGAAGGTGTTTCTCATGAGTAGATTTTAGGACTGTTAAACAGTTAAACAAGACAATTCTAAGCAGCAAACACTGCAGTAAACAGACACAGCTTTGCATGATTAAAAGGAAGAGATTTAATTTGACTAAGAGACAACATCAATTCCAGAGGAGTTTTTGGGGTGCCTTTCTATGTATTTGTGTGTTGAAGCAACACAGTGGGTATTAAAAATGCAACACTCCTTCTTTTAAAATAATATGAATCAAATGACACAATAGGTAATTTTAGGTAATCTGTGTTTCTCACTCAATTTCCAAATATTTGTTGAAAAAATTCCACTAACGTGTCAAAACGAGGTTGCAAGCTGGCGAAAAAGCACTTACAGATGAGCAGTGTTAGACCAGAAGGACTTTTTTTTTTTACAAAGATTATGCCTAAATTTTCATGTTTTTGAGCTTTCCTAATGGAGACATAAATCAATTAAATGTCATGTGTGCCTTGATAAATAGGGTTTTATTTTCACTGGGCCTGCAAAATCCTTGTAGAGACCCAGTCATCCCTTAAAAAAACAAAGGCCCACCTTTCTGAACAAAATCAGAAAGGTGGACCTAGAAAGCAACCTCTGCCATTCAGGTAATTCAAAGCAACTACTGAAAACTAACATAAGCATATGTGCTCTTGTTGCTGCATGATATAACACGTTAGGAGCTGTCAACGATATACGCCCAGTCAGTGTGTCAGGTATGCATGAATAGAAAATAAAATTAAAGGTTTCCATGTAAAACATTAAGACTGAAGGACTCTGCTCAGTGACATATACTCTCACTTTATTCCTGTTAGGGAGAGTCATTTGGAAAGACAGTTATGCTCTTTGCATCTTGAATAAAACATGACAAGAACACTGGTTAAACCCGTTAATCATGGAATAACACTAAACAATATGATCTGAAAGACAATGTAGGTATCCTATCATTTATCTTTTACTTGAGGCTCTCACAGTACACAACCAACAGCTGTCTCCAAAGCATTTTTATAAAACTAAAGAAAAAAAGAAAGGTGTGAATATTGTGAATTGTATCATGCTATGTGTCATTAATAATGTTCACCATGTTATTTCATCATTCACAGTAGTTACGCTACAGTACTGAAGGACTTGACTTAAAAAGCATTATTGATCAAAGTAATTTAGAAAGTTTACATTTTAGACAAACACTGTCTTTTCACACATTTTAACTAGGGCATTCTACCATTTTAGGGTTTTTTAATAATTCAGGTTGAAATTCTTTTTACTGCAATGTGTCTAGCTCTATAATAATGTATTTTATTTTATCTTTCACAACATCGTTTGAACACTGTTAATACTGCCAGACTTTTTTAACCCATTTTTTTTTAGCTTTAAATAAGTGAGGCTGAGGAGTCTTTTTCCCCTCTGCTCTGATTAACTCTAATCTATGGAAATAATGTTTTCAATGGGACCCTGAGTAAATTATGACAAACAAATTTCAAATGTTAATTCTGACTCTTCACTCCCTGGTACTCACAGGTGGTAGACTAGAGACTAAACCTGAGCCATTCAGTGGAATACTATAATGTCACAATTTTACATTTATAAATGCATGAGAGTACACTCAGACTTACAAGTACATAGTGACTGCAATATTATTACGGCAGGTATCCAATCTTATCCGCAAAGGTCTGGTGTGGCAGCAGGTTTTCATTCCAAACAACCAGGAGGACACCTGATTCTACTTTTCAATCAACTGGTTAGTCTTCAAACAACTGATCAAGTGGGCTCCTGCTTTGTTGGAATAAAACCTGTACATATAACAGCCCTTTGCGGATAAAGTTGGACACCCCTGTATTACAGGATTAAAATATATGTCCTCTGTTTTTTGTATATATCACGTAGGTTACATGTTACTTGTGCATGACAAAACTGGTGACATTTTTAAACACTTTCAGGAAACAGACTGTTGGACTCTACTGGCTAGCATTTGTTTGGTTAAAGAATCAGCTGAAAAAAAAATCATAATAGCTTGTAGCGGAAATATTTGTTATGTCTCAGTGAAACTGACAATATGTATGCTCAGCATTCCACTGTACAACCAAGACCTTTTCTGGAAAAAACAGAGCACTGTTGACAAATGAAACCGTTACAGACAGCAACAAGAGGGCATATTTCCAACATTATGTATGTAATGAGTCACCATATTCCGAGACCTTCAGTTACGTTTTAATTGGTAATCCGTAAGGTCAGGACATGGGATGGTGGGGAAATGGTGATGACAAAGCCCCCAAACCCTCCATCCTCTGGCCTCCTGCCAGGGAGCACCACACTACATGTCCTTCCCAATCCCGGCCACTTCCCGCAGACACCTCTTCCCTCCTGGCCTTCCCTGATGTTATCGGGAGTCAGGACCCAGCACGGCCCTTTGTGGCTCACCGCCCCGGCTTCCGGCCGCACACGTGTGTGTCACATTATCTGTCAAGAGGCCAGACGCCATTTCCTGTGTACGAGGAGGTGTGGGGTGCAGGAAAAGGAAGAACACACACACCGACATCCAGGGAGGGACAGAGACCGAGGGAGAGGCTGTGTTCAGCGAGCGCTTCTCGAGCCAAGAATTTCGCCTGAAAAGTTTGGCTCACATGCAGGGGAAAGTTACAATTGGGTCCTCAAGGTATAATGTAAGCAGGCTCTAATGGCTGGTTTGTGTGCACAGAATCCAATCTGAGGTCAAGGTAGCATGGAGAATGAGGAGCTGCAGTAGGGTGGAATTTGGCAAGATATTGTTTAAAGTGACAGTTCAATGATAAATGTAGTTTACACAATTTTCCCCTTACTCCAAATGCAGTTCATCAGCCAAGACATGATTGGTGTTCAACGTGTGCTTCTTTAGTTTTGTACTGGAGTTACGAGGCTAGCAAGTAATGAGACATTTTATCCACCGGCATAAAAAAAAAATAATGTATATGTGATTTCTGACACTGACATGTTACCTCTAAAAAAATATATGTGACGTAGCTAAAAAAAACTAAAGCAATAGCAGCAGTTTTGAAGACAAAATTGTATCTGTACTTTTAAATATTTTTATAGTCAAAAGTACAGTATGCCATATAGTGTCAGAAAATACATAAGAGATATGAGATTACCTAACAACTCAACATGGTTTGAGGCAATTAGATTTAACCATGCAGGGTGATTTAGGCATGCAGTTCATATGATACTGGATTGCTGGATATAAGCTTCTATTACCTGTTAGTTACATTAGCGGGCATATGTACAGACAGACCACAGAGGGAGTTGAGCCCATGTTTTTTGGCCCTCACACTATATAAGTGCCTTCTTATTCAGTGTGTATAATAATTGTATTTTATATGGCCATTCTTAAAGACATCTGAGCAGAGGAGTCAGCTCTGGTTCCAATAAGTTCATTGTTCTTGGGTGCCCCCACTGGTGTAGCACTGACTGCCTGTAGAGATTTCACCTCAGTAACTCCAAACTCCAGTCCACATCACATTAGCCTTAGCTCCAGTGCAAAAAAGCACATTTTGGACACCAAACGTGTCTTTGCTGAACTATATTTGGGGTAAGAAGAATTACATAATTATTCATAATAGTTACGTAATAAAGAGTCTTCTGATTAAAAGCTAAATAATAAACACTGGGTAGGTTAAAACATTTGAAAAAAGGTTAGTTATGCATTATGATGATACCTTCATTGTTGTATTCTTATTTCTCCAGTTCCTTCACTTGAATTTGAGTTTCAGATGCCACTGCATGTGTCCGTGAAATGGTTTAAGCTATTTCGAGGGTGCATTAAAACGTACACCTAAATACAGCCATGCCTTTGAAGCCATGGTATACATACCCAAACACAGTGTTCACAGTTTTACAGGAATATTCAACACTATATCCATTATGTGGAACCTAATGATCCTTCTGAGCCACAACAGTTAGCTCTACTTTGACCTCAATAAAAGAGCTATTTCACAGGGGGAGAGAATGCGTGTGCCCCTGCCACTTGGCTGGCGTGTGAGTTACAGCCCAGCCATGAGCTGGCTCTGCATCCTCGCTTGGGCCTGGGGCTCTGATTTCAATGGCTGTCTAAGCAGAGTTTGACTTTGAAGGCTCTGATCCTGGGGCAATGCTATGGCTTTTGACTTCTGGCAAAAAGAAAGACCTCTGGGATCACTGGGATCACTTAGCGGTGCTGAAAATAACCAGTGGCAAGCCACGATTTGGGGAATCTAAAAGAGGCCTGACATTAGCAGGTGCCCCGAGGTGGAGTGGAGACAGCTACAGAGGGTGTCACTGACCTTGGACCGCAACGAACTTCTTTTTGGTTCTTCTTAAAAAACCTGAAGGCCTGGCTTCACTTAGGCACCCTATATGAGTTTAGCTGTGTTATGGACAAATATAAGAACATTTCCATTTTAATAAATCTAAATAATTTTGCCATAACTATATTTTCCATAGCAGTTATGAGTCACAGAACAAGAGCAATAAAATTCTAGGATTATTAAGGGGGAAAATATGGTTATTACCGCACTACCATATGCTATGTGTTATTTTATGTATTCTTATTATTTAATATAAAAGAGATTCTGTAAATCCATAATAATAACAAGTATTATGGCCTTTAAAAATATATGATCTTGTTAAATGAGCACAATATACTATGATACAGTCTGGCTGAATGATGCTGGCGGGAAAAGTGACGACATGAATATATATACGCATACTGCACACTGCTGCCATATACATATACGTATATATATACACACACACACACACACATATATATATATTTATATATATATATATATATATATATACATATATATATATATATATACATATATATATATATATATATATATATATATATATATATATATATATACGCATATGGCCGAAAGTGTTGGCACCCCTGAAATTTGTCCAGAAAATGAAGTATTTCTCCCAGAAAATTATTGCAATTACACGTTTTGTTATACACATGTTAATTTCCTTTGTGTGTATTGGAACAACACAAAAAAACAGAGAAAAAAAAGCCATAAATGATATAATTTCACACAAAACTCCAAAAATGGGCAGGACAAAATTATTTGCACCCTCAACTTAATATTTGGTTGCACACCCTTTGGAAAAAATAACTGAAATCAATCGCTTCCTATAACCATCAACAAGCTTCTTACACCTCTCAACTGGAATTTTGGACCACTCTTCTTTTGCAAACTGCTCCAGGTCTCTCATATTTGAAGGGTGCCTTCTCCCAACAGCAATTTTAAGATCTCTCCACAGGTGTTCAATGGGATTTAGATCCGGACTCATTGCTGGCCACTTCAGAACTCTCCAGTGCTTTGTTTCCATCCATTTCTGGGTGCTTTTTGAAGTATGTTTGGGGTCATTGTCCTGCTGGAAGACCCATGACCTAGGACGCAAACACAGCTTTCTGACACTGGGCCCTACATTGCGACCCAAAATCCTTTGGTAATCTTCAGATTTCATGATGCCTTGCACACAGTCAAGGCACCCAGCGCCAGAGGCAGCAAAACAACCCCAAAACATCTTTGAACCTCCAACATATTTGACTGTAGATACTGTGTTCTTTTCTTTGTAGGCCTCATTCCATTTTCGGTAAACAGTAGAATGATATGCTTTACCAAAAAGCTCTATCTTGGTCTCATCTGTCCACAAGATGTTTTCCCAGACTCATGTACATTTTGGCAAACTGCAGTCTAGCTTTTTTATGTCTCTGTGTCAGCAGTGGGGTCCTCCTGGGTCTCCTGCCATAGCATTTCATTTCATTCAAATGTCGACGGATAGTTCGCGCTGACACTGATGCACCCTAAGCCTGCAGGACAGAACACCCTTGAGATAAACACTGAACACCCTTGAGATAAACTGGATGAATCACAAATGTTGAATGTGAGCCAGGCCTTCTCGTCCAACATCAATGCATGGCCTCACAAATACTCTTTTGACGGAACGGGCACAGATTACCATTATGTTATAGCCCAAAGGGGGGCCAATTCCATATTAATGCCTATGGTTTTGGAATGGGATGTCCAACAAAGTCATATAAGTGTGAAGGCTATGTGCCCACATATTTGTGGCCATTTAATGTGCATTACAAAAAAAAAAGTTTGTTCAGCTTGATTCACGCATTTGTATTTCATTTAGAGCTGAATGATACTAGGGTAAAATTAACATTGTACATGTTTAGCTAGCATCCATCCATCCATCCATCTGTCCATCCAACCATTCATTCATCCCTTCATTCGTCTATTTATTTTATTTTATTTGCATTTAAAGGGTAACCAGTAAGGCTGACAGTAATCTGGTTAAGGCCGCATGACATGGCCAAAACATAATATTGCAATAACACTGCAACATATTTCAACTGAAATATACCAACGAAACCTTTGATGTGACATGATTCAGAACCCGTCTACATTACATTTAACCAAAAACAGTAATATTTGTTGGATTACGTGAATGTCTGGATTCATTCAACCACTCAAAGAAGTAGTGCAGTCACAACTGATCAGTACTAAAGCAACCTAAAGATTATTTAGATGATTAACTGAGTAATGAAACAATAAATATAGGCTTAAGTGAACAATAACATACTATGCAGATTCCAGAATACTGATAAAAAAGTATATTTTAAAAAAACACTGTGAAAAAAATAAGGTATTTAATTTTAATTAATTTAATCCCGTTTTGAAAAATTTGCAATGCCCGTTTGAATCATTTCATGAACACAGCCATGTCACACTCATATATATCACAATACAGCAGTGTTTACGTCAGAAATCTTCACTACTAGCTAGGGCTGAGCATTAAATCAAATTTTATTTTCGGTTACGATTTTGGCTACCAACAATTGTAAAAACTAGATAATCGAGATAAAACGATTATCGTGCTGCATTCTGTTTTGCAATGATGCTCTTGTTTTGTCTTGTGTTATAAATCCAGCACACCCATTTCCTTTACAGCGTTGTGCTTTCGCCCCTCCCTAAAAGCCCAAACTCACTCTCAGCCAGGCTGTGGCATATTCAGTTTAGCTGAAGCCAAGATGACGGAAAGAGAGTCTTTGGTCAACAAGAAAGGTAAAACCAATTTAGCTGTTTGGAAACACTTTGGTTTCAAGGAGTCTGATGAGGAACAACAACAAATACTGTGCAAGACTTGTTACATGGTGGTGTCTGTATCACAAAGGCAATGCGAACAATTTGTTCGATAATGTGAAATTATTTTTTTTTTTTTAAGTTCAATAATTGCATGATTTTTTCAAAGTCGACAAGTAATTGTGTTAAGTAATCGTGATCTCATTACTGACCAGAATATCTAGAGCTTACGATTTTAATCATGTAATCGTCACAGCACTACAAAGCATATATGATTGATTAGAGTGCTCACAGAACACAATAAAATATTTGGTTATGAGTCAGAGGCTCATTTTCATATCGCACACATATGCAATATCAGCAATGCGCAGGGCAATGTCATGATAATATTTACAAACAATATCTGTGCAGGCCTACTATCATTATTTTATAAATAATAGCCAGACATGACAGACATGACAGATATGAATTTTATATATCATTCATCACAAATTAATTGTGTTTTGCTGAAAATAATGCATCAAACTATTACTGTAAGAAGTAATTATTCAGTATTTCTCAATTTACATGAGCATATGTTTGGTAAAGGAGAGGTGTGAATTTTCCATGTTTCTATTAACAAATCTACGATGAACAAATCTCTCTATGAATGTGGAAACTGCAAAAGAGCCTGTACAAATGTTGTCTGTCTTAAATGAGATCCACAGTATCTTTTAGGGCTGTTAAATGGTGTCACAAATTAAATTAGAATTTTCTCCTCGCTTATTTGTTCAATGTATATATATATTTGAACTCTTAATACATTTTTGCTACATGCAAAGAAAATACACAGGGGTATACAAACCCAGTAAATGTCATATAAGCACCCTCAAATGCCTACAGTGCTGTAAAAGTGTGATTCTCAAGCCGGGGGGGTCACAATAAGGTTGTTGAAAAGAAAGTTAACTTTACATCATTGCCTGTGAACACAGTTTGCCGTGCAATCCACAAATGCAAGTTAAAGATGCATCATGCAAAGGAGAAGCCATATGTCAACATGATCCAGAAACGTCGCCGTCTTCTCTGGGCCAAAGCTCATTTAAAAGGGACTGAGGTAAAATGGAAAACTGTTCTGTGGTCAGATGAATCAAAATTTTAAATTCTTTTTGGAAACCATGGAAGCCATGTCCTGCAGACTCAGGAGGAGGGGGACCATCCAGCTTGTTATCAGCACACAGTTTAAAAGCCTGCATCTCTGATGGTATGGGGTTGCATTAGTGCCTATGGCGTGGGCAGCTTACACATCTGGAAAAGCACTATCAATGCTGAACAGTATATAGAGGTTTTACAACAACATATGCTCCCATCCAGACAACGTCGCTTTCAGGGAAGGCCTTGCATGTTTCAGCAAGACAATGCTAAACCACATACTGCATCCATCACAAAAGCATGGCTTCGCAGAAGAAGAGTCCAGGTGCTGAACTGGTCTGCCTGCAGTCTAGACCTTTCACCAATTGAAAACATTTGGTGCATCATGAAATGAAAAATCCATCAAAGAAGACGCAGGACTGTTGAGCAGCTAGAATCCTACATCAGACAAGAATGGCACAACATTCCTCTCTCAAAACTCCAGCAATTGGTCTCCTCACTTCCCAAACATTTACAGACTGTTGTTAAAAGAGGAGGGGATACTACACAATGGTAGACATGGCCCTGTCCCAACTTTTTTGAGATGCGTTGCTGCCATCAAGTTCTAAAATGGTAAAATTTTTACTTTCAACATTTGACGTCTTCTATGTTCTATTATGAATAAAATATGGGTCTATGAAATTTGCAAATGTTTTTATTTATATTTATTTACATTTTACACAGCATTCCAACTTTTTTGAAATTGGGGTCTTCAGACCTTCACTTTTTTCACATTTTGTTATATTGCGGCCTGGTGCTAAAATAAAAAATAATAAAATTTTCCCCCATCATTCTCTACTTAAGACCCCATAATGACAAAATGAAAACAGAATTTTAGAAATTTTTGCAAATTTACTGAAAAGGAAAAACTAAAATATTAAGCATTCAGACCTTTTACTCAGTACTTAGTTGAAGCACTTTTTTCTGAAGCAGCGATTAAAGCCTCCAGTCTTCAGCTCTTTCAGGTTGGATGGGGACCAATGGTGGACAGCCATTTTCAGGTCTCTCCAGAGATGTTCGATTGGGCTCAAGTCAGGGCTCTGGCTGAGCCACTCAAGGACATTCACAGAGTTGTTCCTAAGCCACTCCTGCATTGTCTTGGTTGTGTGCTTAGGGTCATTGTCATGTTGGAAGGTGAACCTTTGGCCCAGTCTGAGGTCCCGAGCGCTCTGGATCAGGTTTTTGTTAAGAATGTCTCTGTACTTGGCTCCATGCAGCTTTCCCTCAACCTTGACCAGTCTCTCTGTCCCAGCTGCGTATAAACTAGCAGAGTGAAAATGTTTTTTTTTTAAATGGCAATTTATTTGTTTGTTTGCATTTAAATTTTTCACTCATATACATGCAATGTTGGGCTCAGAATGGAAATTCAACTGCATGGTTATGCTTAATGTGATCATGCAATAATGGTGTCAAAATGATCATTCTAATGTAATTACCTGTAATTTAATTTATGCATTTGAAACTGCATTATCAAAGAGAATAACAAGCTAGAAATATGGCACAATTCAGATGTAAAAAGGGAAACAGCACCTCTCCTCTTTGCAATTACACATTTTTGCCTACTGCACTCTTTCTGTTTCAAAATTATTTTGAAATTAAATTCAACCAAACTGCATTCTTCCCATCAGGGCATGCTCAGTGAAAAAGCCTTTATTTGAGACATCAGTTCATAGCTAGTCTTACTTTAGCAGAACAAGCAAAGCAGAGCAATGCATCCATTTTTGATAATTACTATGTCTTTATATATATGACCCAATGACCCTTTAATCGAACATGTGGCCAAGGTTTCTGGTTTCAGTCTGGGAGTCACTGATAAACTTAGAGTGGTGGTTGAAAGACTGTCCTTCTAACTAGCGGAGCAGGGATGCCCACCATACAGATATACGTTGATGCCATGTAGGGATATCTTGTACAAAGTAAGCATCAGATGCAGTTGTATTGCTCTGCAAATACTGCACCTGCTAACCTCTTAAACTTTCATAAGCTACATTCAAAAGGTGGGTGTCGTATGAGAGCTGTAACTGTCTTCTTTCCAGTCAAATAGATAGGTAATGTAATTTTATACCCTTATAATAAAAGAAGCTGAACTCACATTTTTTTTTTTGTCTACTGAAAGTTCACCCATTTTTCAACAAATCTGGGCTATAAACTATAAACAGACGGTGTCTCTTCAGTGATATGCTCTGTAAAAATTATTTTTACAAAAAAATACAAAGAGCGTCTAAGATTTTTGGCTTTCAGCAGAAAATTGTAAGCATATAGCAATATGTGTATGATCATAAAACACATTTTCTGTTAATTTGAGGGGAACTTTTACAAAAAATAAATAAATAAATAAAATAAAATTTACATTTATTTCATGCAGTTAATGAATAATTTGCCTTACGATTTGGTCATGTGAATTCAAATGGACAAACCAAAATATACCCACGAGCATAAGAGGCTAATAGGCTACGTGAATTGTGGAGGGCTGCAGAAGTAAACTGGCTAAAAGCCATTGTTAACGCTATCTAAATTCCCAAGGCCCCCCATGTAGTGTTTTTACAGCAGGCTAACATGAACCAGCCCACTGTGTCACATACAACAGTGATTTTGTAATATTAATTTTAAAAAAGAAAAGCAGAACTTGTGTGAATTTGATAAAATTTTGTTTATTTTTAGCAATCTGGTAGTTATGCAGGTGGCTAGCTGGCTACAGATCCTAAATAAGCAGTACTGTAGTTACTTAATAGTAAATATTAAAATTAGTAAACAAAAAATAATGCACAGTTAAAAAGGGGGCTAAAAGAACAACAAATAGATACTAGTTTTGAAGATGTTCTGATGCTCATATTTATGACAAGGTAAACAAATATCTGAACAGCTCCCACTACAGATACAGCATGCCTGTCACATGGACTAGAGGTTGTGTAAATAACCTTGCCTATTTTGGCTCATTAATTTGTGTCAGAGCCCTAAACCTTTTGAGCAGCTGGAGCATTGTCAACCAATTTATTTCACCCCTTAAAAAGTGAATGACAATCAGAGGTCCTAGGTCTTGAAAACAGCAGCAGAGGTGGTCTTCTTCAGGGTACTTGGAGTCACAAAGATCAGGTTATATTACTGAGAATAACCTCCACCTTTACTTTTATGACTCATCCTGACCCCTACTCTCGCACCATGCCACGGCTGCCCCCCGAGCTGTGTGACACCAGCAGGTGCTTTTGTCGCTAGACCTGTAGCAAATGCTTACAGGCTCCAGAATAGCTGCCCAGGAGCTCTTTCTTCAGTGCCCTGAATCTTTGTTTTATGCCTTTTGCCTCGGCTCACTGCCATTTTTGTTCTCACATGTCAAAAGTTCACAGTGAAATATGACTTCATGGAATATTCATTTTATGTACTGCAAGAGGGACACTTGAAACCATATTTAACTTTCTATGTTTTATGTTGCTGAATGACTTTTTAATGAAGCTCAGTCTTCTACCCCACTTTTTCGTCCGAAGAACATTGTTACATCATGACTACACCACGTCATATAGCCATCATTTGAATAATCCTATATTTTCTATATTCTTTTCTAGATCAAAATACAAGCAAATGTCCTTTGACGCTAAGGCCTAACCAATATACCAGCTGACATCTGTAAAAATCTCACCAATACAGCATTGACTGTTTATTGGCTTCTTTAATATTGTATGGAACAGACACTTCTGATGTGAGGACAACCATGTATCGTTTCCATGTGAGAGACACCATGGATGTGAAAAACTGAGGTACTAGTGAGAACGTCTCCAAACACGGGGCCTGTAATGCCCATAAGCAGGATGGCAATGGGCAAAACAAGCTACAGCAACACAAGCTGAACTGGTAAATCTGAACACAAAACACCAGCATGGTAATAATTACAAAAACTAGGGATGCACCATGATACCAGAGTCCTATCAGCATCGGTTGATATTGGCTTAAAAAATAACCGCATCAGACACATGTTTAGATTTAAGCAACATTTCAAACCGATTTTAGATGACCTTTTTATTGAAACCAGAATAGCAGGACAATGGTTGGCTACTACTACATTTTACTGAAGGGGCGTTTAATTTCTACATTTTATAAATATGTAATAAGTGACGTAAAAGCTGTTTACACACTTGTCCTGCATTATTTCAGAACTATTAAAAAAACCCAAAACAGTAGTTTGTTTATATGGTCACCAAAGAGGTGAACATGCATGATTTTCAAAGCTTTGTTCAATAAATGTCAGCTGGCGTTCAGAAAGGCAACATTAAACCTATTCCTTGGTGTCAGGATCTGTAGCACAATGCAGCACAGATTTGATTGTGACTAACTTGTGCTCTGCAGACACAAGTCTAAAGGATAAAAACTGAAAAGATAACATCTGAGAGAGAAAAAGTCAAGTGAGTGACAGACGCAGGCTTGGTTCCAGCTAACTGATGCTAAAATCGCTCCCATTTAGAGGATATCTGCCAGCGCAAAGTCAAGTGACTGAGTGAAACTCAAAATTCATGCTAATGTGTATAGTCCTTGTTGAGATACTATCACACACCTCGCAATGTCCGAAAAATTGGAAAATATTGTTTTTAACCGATGTCTGTCTGTCTTCCCTGCGATGGACTGGCGACCTGTCCAGGCTGTATCCTGTCTTCCGCCCAAGGCTCCATCCAACCCCCACCCCCCCGCCGCGACCCAGAAGGATAAGCAGCTTAGAAAACGCATATGTGTGTTTAATGGAGGAGCGCACACCGGCGCTGACGTTCCGCATCAACCCACGCCAGAGCTTGTGCGTCATTTAGCTTTATGCCATTACTATGTAAAATTAAAGCCATATTGACACGATAGAAAGTCACAGTAGATGACGTGTCTTAAAGTTTACACAGAGAAAGGCAGTCAGTCTTTTAGATAAAGAGACAAATTTTAATGGTCTGTTACTTCAGCTAACATTATAGCATAGCCCCCTTCACCTTTCACCTCATCTTTCAGCTTGAAAACAGAGAGTGAGTGTGATTAGTAATGGTGAAAGTTATTTCAATACATCTATAGGACTATAACACAAAAATGTACTTAAATTTGTTGTTTATAAGCGCTCTTAACACACTCATTCTACTGCAGCCAGCACTCTGATATGTGATGCTCTGTGAGTTTTTCCATCAGCGTCCTTAAAAACATTCATGAGTGGAAAATGTTTATTTTGCTATTCAGACATGGATTAGAAACCTGACACATCACAATTTAAATAAAAAATAAAACCTTTATCATTTTTAAATACCGGCATAATTTTTAAATATCGCAGTATACCTTACTATTGTCATAACGTCCAATCCTACCCCACGCTACAATATTTGTATTATTTAAGAAATTAGCTAATTGAGAAGCGACAATCATATTTAACAATTCATAGGTAAAAACTTACAATCATATTGAGAATCTATCAGTTTGCCGAATACTCCTGGAGGCTGCTTAATTTTCAACCACATTAAAATATACTGGCTGACAGCGGTCATCTAAGTTCCACTGATCTTTCCACCGAGTTCCATCTATTTCTCAAAATTTCTGTATAATTGAACAGTAAAGAAGTAAACAAAATCATTCTGAGTGATGTAAAATGCTCCTTTCTAGAAAAACTTGCAGAGTCAAAATTGTTCACAACAGTGATGACAGGAACCACGTATCCAAAGCATTTAACAGCTCCCTCACAGAAAAGATTACACATAATCTTTACAAATACACTGTATGATTCCTGAGACCTTGTTTTATATAGGTTTTATGAAGGTTTTAAGCTAAAATAAATGTTGTTCACGCCATTTATGGCAGACAGGTACATATAGGGCAAGGTGAGGCAAAATAGTCCCCAAAGAAAACTTTTTTCCCTCAGCTGTATCACTATTTTACCACTATCAACATGCATATACATCTTATAGATAAAAACTCAGAAGACACGTGTAGGTTCAATGGTAGTCATTGTAACCCCTGGTTCCTGTCACCACCGCTGTCAAGAAATGTCTGCATGTATCTCTACAATACACCATTTCACATTAGCAAACTGAATGATTTTGCTTACATACAGGTTGAATTATGCAGAAAGTTTGACAAATCAGAATTTAGGAATTCCCCTTTAATATCAGTATTGGTCAAATGATTGTCATTACAGTCAGGCCTTAGTTCATACACTATGTAACATTTTCATACGCAAGTCCAGCAGGTCTTAAGGATAAATCACTCTTCTAAGCCTGGTCTTCCCATTGACAGGAGCACTCTCTCAGACAGCCAGTGGACTAAGCGCGCACAGTGCATCAGTGTAGTTTATAACCCACATCAATGCTTTCTCTTATATCCGTGTAATAAGCACAAAGGAGAAACACATGTTAACTGGATTTTGGGTGGATATACACAACAATTACATGTTCAGAGTTTGTGACAGTTAAGCCAGGCAGAATTAAAAAGTGCTTTATTCAATTTAATTTTATTTTCCCTTTTCTTACCCATTGAGGTCACCTAAACCAATGGCCAGGTGTCAGTCTTTGCTATGACCCCACCGAGAACGTTATTTAATTTATTTCTGTTGCTTTAACATTCCCCTTTGAGAGCACTTGTTCCAGCACAGGCACAAACTAGGTGTTCTTGTTGCACAAGGACACGAACATGCCCCCCTCATTCGCCCTCTGCGTCAACGCTATTTCTCTGCCCCTGTTGTGGCTCCTGAAAATCAATAGGAGTTCAGGATCTAACTGCGTCTGGGGCACAGATGTATACAAGTTCAGCTGAGGACAACCAGACACAGTGTATTAGTTGTCCGCCATATTGCTTCCTATGTGACAACTGCGCAGAAAGCGTGAGAGTGATTTTCTCACTCAGGCAGGAGGAAATGAAAACATTTATGACATCTGAATACCAATGTTATTGTTTTCTTTTATATACACGTTCACTTCCTTTTTCAGTGTTCACATGCGAACACAAATTCTTTCGACCAATGTTTGGTTGCTAAAAAAATAGAACCTGACCCTGTGGAACTTGCATGCTCCTCTATAAACACTGCCATGGCTGACTTCAGCATTCATGAATAATTGCATGAGGGATATACACTTGGTAAGTGGTGGGTGGATGCTGGATGAGGGCACGCAGCCATGCCTTTGATGTGGAGCTGTAACCACCCAGAGTAAGAGCTCACAGACTAACAAGCACTCGCAGTCGTGTGTGCGTGTGTGTGTTGGTGTCACGGGTTGGGGGGAGTCGCAGAACAGGGCACATTCATCAAAGAGAGGCTGATCAGATGGAACCTAAGTGCAGTGTCATCACAAGGAAAAGGCTTGATAATCACTCATGTTGGAGTGGGATCTGCGCAGGCCCAAGGAAATCAATAGCAGCTCACTAGACAGCAGCCCAAACACAAACCACATTTCATAGTCCTCTGCCCTTTATTGTACTCAAACCCAACTAAATTTAAAAGAAAACAAAAACACTGCTACTTTATAAGACCATATAATGGACTAATATAAGTGTACTAGACATTGTCATTACTATACATAACGTTCTTTGGTTAATACTAAGAATCACATCAGTCAAGCATTTTAAAATAAGCACGCTGGCCTAAGATCAGCTTCCCTTCATCCATTACTATATTAATAAATGGTCTTGAACGTAAATCATCATGAATAGCATGCAAAATGTCATCTTCTTAACATCTTAAAGGGGAATTCCACCCATTTTTTAAACTGCTACACAGTTCTACGGTTCCTCTAAGGCTTTTTGATGTAAAACTGTGCACTGTCAGGAACCTAACAGAGACAGATTTCTTTACAGAGGTTATTGCAGGAACCAGGGATCTCAATGTCTACTCCGAACTCGCATGTCTTATTAGTTACAATTTGTATATATATGTTGTTGATGGTAAAACAGTTGTTAATCTGAAATATGGTTTCTTTACTACCACTTTGCCTTACAATACCCTGCATGTATCTCCCCATCATGAATGTATTTTTAAAAATATGTTTTAGGCTAAAATCTTAAGTCAAAACTATTGTATTTCATTTAATAGCTTTTCAGCCACCTGGTTCACATCATTACCACTGTGAAGAATTCTCATCAAGTAAGTTTCTCTAGAATTATCACACTGAATCATCTTAACAATTAAATTATATATAAATTTAGAAAAATCAGTGGAATTCTTCAAACATTGCACACATTATTTAACACATACTTGCAATTTAGGAAAATAAAACAAAATAAACAGATCATATTTAGTCAGGTTGCAATGTTTTCTGCGAACATTCTTTTTCCTCTCATTGTGCTCTACAGCCCCTGATAAAACTAACATAATGCTAGCTAACTAGAGGGAACAGTTATTTTCAAATTAGGCCAAAAGCTGAAAAACGTCAAAAATGGACATACAAAGTTTTCTTCAGACAACAGCGATAAGTGAATGCACTACTGTACTCATAGCATTATACTGGCGTATAGTATAATGTACGTTTTACACAAGACTTTTAGCCCAGATTTAGATTTTTAGCCCTTCAGTTGTATACTATATGGGAAAAAGGTGAGTTGGGGTGGGGGCTCCCAAAAAAGGTATAGTATACTGACCTATCCAGCTACGACAAGACCATTGCTCACTTCTAATTTTTAGTGGAAATTATTAATCACTTTATGTACTTCATTTCAGCAGGATGACTGAAACCTGCTCATCTAGGTTCTGAGATTCCCCAGTTAAAGCCACTGGTGCAGCTTAGTTCACTCTCAGTTTTTAAGCTTATCACTCAATGTTTACGAACAGTCTTTCCACAAACACAACTATTTCAACTAAGTTATTCAAGGGGAATTCAAGTGATTTTTCAAAATGTCTGCATTATCCAGTAGTTGAGAAATAAAGCCATTCAGTGTGGTTTGCTGTAAAATGGTTGATCGTGGAAACATGTACTGACTCAGATTTCTTTACAATGTCAATGATAGGAACAATATCTATAGCACAAATATGGCCATTGTATTTGCTATTCAAAACCACCAGTACAGTAGTACTACATGTCTTCATTAATATGTAACGTTAATAATGGTAAAAACATGGCAAATGTGAAAAAAATGTTTTATTTAGGGACTATTTTGTCTTATGCCTTGTATTTACCTCCACTATAAATGGATTAAAATGAACAGATTAAAATATGTTTAAAGTCAAAAAACTACCATAGAACCATGTGTTAGACATCAGGCAACATATTCATAGCCTTTTCATAAAGTAACTTTAGGTAATTAAGTAGAATTTCTGAAAAAATTGGTGGAGTTCCCTCTAAATTTGATATAAGGGCTGCAACATGCTCTATAATGTTAAGGGCAAACTTTGATACCAGTGACAAATGGGAAAGAAATGAGAAAGGAATAATGGTTATATCAATCAACTCACTGAATAAGAGTTAAGAGTTAACTGCTCACAGAAATAATTGCTGGTTGCACCCTTACTTCATATAATGGTATGGTATTCCTCTCCAATTGTCCCATGGTGTTCTGGATTCAATTCTCCTGTGCAGAAACCTCTGAACGCAAAACATAACAATGTTAAATGTTTTGCGTTCAGCAAATTAAAAAAACACAACAGCAAATCTGAAATCTGAAAATACAGTAACATGAATGGTACTGAAGAATACTTTAATACAGCATACATCAGTGCTTGAGGAAAATACCTTCTGAAAGAACTTTGTCAAGAGAATCATGAACCTAAATTATTAGAGCGTCTTAAAAATATATAACATCACAGTACGTTTGAGACGTTTCAATGAAGCGTACAAAAAAAAGAACCATTAATGCCACTTTTAAAAAATACACAATCAAAAACAATGAGTATGACAGGACTTCCACATATTGTAATGCTCTAAATCCAGTTAAAACAGATGCTTTGCTCTCTTTGTAATGAAGCATGCAGTCGGACAGTGTTTGAGTATTTACAATATCCACAATATTTTCAGAAACACATATTGTGATGTACTGTGACATAATTTATCTTGACAGCAATAACTATCATACTAATCATCTCTAGTGACATCTCACATCTGAGGGAAAAGGCAAGAGATAAGGACAGATGCCAAAGAAAAGTCTTCATTCCCCATTAGGGGTGTCATGATACCCATGCAAAAAAAACTTTTGATACAGGGGTCAGCTTTGTCAACGTGAACAGAGAGAGCAAGCTTTAGCTGAAAGAAATCAAGTTTTATTGGCATTCATCTCCTGTTTGGGAACACTTCAGTTTGCCAGTCAAGTACAGTAATGACAATCAAAGAGTGGAAGGCTGAACGGTAACAATATGCCGGCACCGCATATGAAACATCCATGCTAATAGCTCAACTATGCTAACTCATTTGTGAAGACATCACTCAAATTTCAAAGTTACGATTTCAAGGAGAAAACATGTCAGCAGCTACATCTCAGCATTTCTTTTCTAAATTTGCCATCAAAATTGTATTATATTGTGATGGAATACATATCTTACCATGAAACTTGCATGTCCTTACACACCTGCTTTCCGTGTGTGTGTGTGTGTGTGTGTGTGTGTGTGCATGTGTATATATAGTCCTCAGCTATAGCGGCTTTTCTCGCATCTCCAGTGGGATGCTTTTCCGCAAAAGTAAAATGGTTTCTTGAAAAACGTCTTTTGGCGATTGACTTTTTTGGTGGTTGACAGTTTACTGTTGCAGATTAAACATTTTGGAAAACCAGCTGGAGTGTTTGCACATAAATGCAAACAAGTCTGCCCATTCAACTCTAAATTCTTCATGTTCGTCCTAATTTTTTCTTTTCTTTGTCAATTTGCAGGATACTAGCAAGGCGAAATTGTTGTCTGTGTTGCTATGGTGACTAGTAGTCTACGTGCCAATCTTTAGGGTTAAAGGTTGGTGAATAAGCAGTTACAAATTCTTTCCAGAGTTTAATAACATTTATTGTTAGCTAAAACTGGGTCTCCAAATAATGACTTAGTATCTTAAAATAATGACTTAGTATAGCAAAGTAAAGGCACAGCAATTCACTTAATAACAGAAAAATAATAATTAAGTGTAGAATTTTTTATTTTAAGCGGCGAGAAATGGCTTTCATAATTTACGGACTTGTCTTTACCTCAAAATTATATGTCATGTATTAATTTCTTTAATGTGTCATAAAGGAAATTTATTAAAAACAGTGCTTCACCAAGACAACACTTTGTACATCCAACATCAACCTGCTGTTGTGCGACCAATGTTGACTGGGGAGCAAAGAGACATGACAAAGGGCTGAATGGAGAGAAAAAACGAGGAAGGGAAAAAATGGATCGATAGTGCCCGGGAAATAAGGTAGAAAAGGTTATTTACTTGACATTGATCCGTTGCCTCAGCAGCAGAGCCTGGCCTGCTTCTCTTTTGTTAACCTTTAAGCCTGAGTGTACTCACAACGATGGGGGAGTCAACTAACAGGTGTAAATTATAGATCGAAGAGGTCGACGTACCTCTGTCACTGCCTGGTGCCCATGTAGTTACAGCCCTGTAGAAATTTAAACATCAATAGGGATAATAAGGACAAATTTATCACACTTAGGTCCTGAGTCTCACTCCGACGGCTGCCCAGTGTCCTGAGTAAGTGCTCCTCAGGCCCAGACCCAATTGATTCAGACATTCTTTTTCCCTCCAAGGATGATCGATTGTGACACAGCACATTTATTTTCACTCATTGCGTATGGCTTTCACTCAGGTAGAGGATTCAGCTTCAGAGAGAGATGAGGGGAATTACATGTCCATAATTGGTGCCCTTAACAGACTTGTCAATCATAGTTAAAAGGTTAAATTTGTACTAATGGATAAAATAACTATTATGTGCCTATATAGTTACACTGCAACATCAAATGTGGACATCGGATCCTTAAATCATATAAACTCATATACATTTTTAAAGACGCACATGCTGTGCAACCTTTACACAATGTTAATTAAACAAACAGTAGCAGTGCACAAGGAGTGGAAAACATTTACATTACTTCCGCTTCATTACTATTTTGAAGTGTTATTTTGCAAGATTTGCACTTCACTGACGAATTACTGCAACTGAATACTTACTCTACATCAATTATATTTTTAAGAGAAAAAAACATGCGTCCAAATATTTGTTACAAAGCCTACAAGATTTTTCTTTGTTTTTTCCCTGCATTTAGTTGAGAATTCTTATTAAAATATCCTATCAGATTCTTAAACTTTTACTGCCCACAACTAAGCTAATTCATCCTTGTGCAAAAAAATGCAAAATGCCTTGCACTTCAAAAACAGACAATCACATCTCGAGGCAGATAACTTAACAAGAATATTACTATAAATAATTACAGTACATTAGTTATCCTTTATATCCTTAATAGCTTCTTGTTGTTGCCAAAATATTGAAATATTGAATAAAACATCTAAACACCTAACCTTTTGGTATCTATTTTAGAATATTTAAATCTGTATTGTACAAGTTTTTTTTTTTGTATATAAAGTGAAAATTATTCATATGAAATGTGATTCCAAACATTTTCCACCACTGGCAATGCATTTCAATTTTTTTAGATTCATATAAATATAGATAATTACATAGGGCTGTCAATGAGGAAGGAGTAAGATTTAAAATGTTTTCAAATTCACAATGTCACCCTATAAAGAACAAAACTGCCATATTCTGTTCCACTAATTAACAATGGTCTCAACATTTTAAGTGACACTACCAGAGATGAATAGAGTCTCCAATGGCCTTAGGCTAAACACAAAGTGATGACAATTAAGAACCTACATAAGATGCTAATCATAGCCAAGGAAAATATCACATAAATCCAAGCGCAAGGCCCTAGGGTGCCTTTATGAGAATGCCAAAGCACCCTGACTCTGTAAATTCTAGCAGCCTTTCCTGAGCCAGGGGTACTGCGCCTCTCTGACCCAGCTGCTACTACTCTTGGCTGGTAGTCTTGCCTGGATCCTTCCCAGCCTTCATCTCCCAACATCCATCATGTTTCTTTTTGTGTGTGTGGGAAGGGGATGGCATGGACCTGATGCACTGGGTGAGGGACTAGTTGTCCTTCCATATGTCGGATCTTGTAAGCCACTGTACACCTTCCTGCCAAATTCTGTGCCGTGCCAGCAAAGGACACATGTTTCCACAAAGCAAAGTTTGGCAAGTGGTCAAGCAGTTGGGACGTAATTTAGGGCTATCCAAGAACCTATGAGGCTGCACAGGTCAACAGGAAAGACTTTTGGAATGCACAGGCGTTGCCTGAAAACTATATATATTTGGGGCCTAATCAAAAAGAGTGATGCGTATTTAGGAAACTGTGGTGCCTTGGCCATTTGTGCACATTTTTCAAAAATATGAAAGTTCTAAATTGCAATTTTAACTTTAGAATGCTTGGTGTACATCTGAGAGCAGTTTAACTCTGTAAGCATTAACACAGGTGATACGACTGTGTTTGGTAGTAAATGCCTTAAAAGCCCCATTTTAAAACTTGAACCAAGAAGTCAATATTTTACAAATATTTGACTTAGTCTACATTCTTTAGCAACTTAAAATTCACCCACCTCACCCCCCAAAAAAGCACACCTCCACAAATACAAAGTAGCAGGGACGATATTAGAATGCTAATATGCTTTCAGGAGTAAATGTAGAGATTGCCTTGCTCCAGCCACCCCATTTTGCAATAAAAAAGGAGGTAAAATCTAATATTAAGTGTCAGGGCCTTAGTGCCAGGGAAAGCACTTTTGAGTATTCAGACTGTGTATTCGGTGATTCATTTTCACTGAGGGAGCAGGCCCGTGGGGTGAGGTGACCCCAAAAAGCCAGGAAATTTGTTTTTTCTTTCCTTCTGAACTGCCTATATCTCACTTCCTGGAAGTGCCTGTCCCTCTCACTCTCTCTCAAGGACCTAGCCAATCTCCCTTTGTAAATAGAACTATGTTTTATAATTCGCTCCCTTTCCAAGATGACCGTATCAATAATGCAGGGAACCGCATCTGTCCGACACGATGAGATTATTTTTCTGATTTGGCCTGACAGTTATGGTAATAGTTTGGCAAACAATCTACTCTGGCGACAAAGACCACAGATTACAGCTGTTGTTAAACTGTGGTGGCTGAGGAGAAGTCCATGATTGATTGCACATGAAGAAACAGAGGCGGGCAATTTGGCCTCAACATCTCAGCCGCTTTTAACTCCACTGATACTAAAATAATCTCTTTCGTTCCATCCGTTTGGGGAAATGCACAATATCAATGATCCGGAATAAGTGTCAAACAGTGGGCAACAAGTGCGCCAGTATGGAAGAAAATATCCTGGTGGAGATTTTAGATAACGAGTGTGAAAAAAAACAATTCATCGAACTTTTGAAGAGCTTGGAGATTTCACTTGCATAGAGTAGTGCATGTAGTCCACCAGTTTAGGCAAAACAGATTAAGATTAGAAAGAGGATTACACAATACTAACAAGCATGTCTCAAACAAAAAGTACAACAGAAAAAGAATAAAATAAAATGTCTAAAATACGCATGGAATACTTCAAATGTTCCCCAAATTGTCAGTGCCTGATCATCACTATGTTCATTTTTTCTGAATGTGATTACTAATGTTATCACACACTAATAAGCAAAGCTTTGTATTTACCAATTGAACAAAAAATGAAAAATGTGCATATTTATCAAATTTTGTCCCAATTTTCACAAATTGTTTTTTCTTCAGATGCGTCTAAGAGACTAGATAAACACAAAACAGTATACAGCCACATAATTCTTGACCTGTGTAAATCCCCATGAAACAGTCCCATCTAAACTAATTAACTAACATAAACAGACCCATCTGTATACAGGACTCATAGTGCTACATGGGTTTTGCAGGTCAGAAGTTGGGTTAAGGAGCTATAATAAGTACACAACAATAACATGCTTCAGGCCAACTAAATAAAACATAACGGTAATCTACTTCTTGGCCTAAGAGGTCTCAAAAAGGCATGGATTGCACTTGTCAGACATCATGACCTAATTACTCTTATAAATAAATGATTGCACTTTTCAATTTAAGGTCACATGCTGCGTCTGGAATCCAAGGATTGAAGTCAGTATCACTGAGAGGTTTTATGGTAGTGCTAGGTGTTCTTTATGTTCAAATGGATCTTTAAAGTCAGAACAATTGAGTCATGTTCTGCAACCAACAATCTAACATCTTCTCTCCATATCTGGATGTTTGTTCCCCAAATCACTGGCAGGCATACAACGAAGAGGCTCATGTTTTATTAATGACACATTAGGTAACACCAATCGGCTAATATAAATTTGCATATTTATTAAAAAGAAGACATTTATGATTAATGGGACTCTGCCATACTACATGGAAATGAGGGGAAAACTGGTTGGTAAGGGAATCTTTGATATTATGTTTTGGACATGGTCCTATATAGCTTCTATTTGGATCATCAGAGCAGTTTTCTTCTTCCACGCCACCCCCGCTGCAGTTTTGGACTTCCATTTTTATGTATAATATAGAACTTTTATTTTACAGAAAATTATACTGTTGCATCGATAACAAATTAATTCAGTGATTCAAATTGTACATTCAGGGCACCATACATAATTCAAATTCTAATTTCATACATAAGAAGTGTGGACATGCAGAGCTTCCGTGCCACTACAGGTGCTCTTTTATGCTTCATTATGCAGATTCCACAGTAAATATTCCACCCATGCCACAAATAAGGTAGTCACATCTCTGAATTTAGACTGCGGGTATTAAAGACATAGGTCCCAAGTGGCCAAAGAGGAAAGACAGAGGCTTGAGTGGACACAGAAGTCTCGATTCAAATGTGTCCCATAAAGGAGGTTTAAAAGAGGGGAAAAAAACAGAATAAAAATTGTCTTGACGACAAGGACATTGTCAGATAAGTGGAGAAGGGCAGTCAGAGAGCTATTTAGAGCGCCGGTAAATGGCCTTTTTACCATTCCGGCTCCCCCCCACACCCCATGGCACCCTCCTCCTCTGTTTGGGGATGGCATTAGAGACTGGAGACTGACATACATTTTTTATAGCTTCATAAAGTCGTCCAATGACCAGGTCACCCTTCTCATAACTAGGGAGCAGAACGCTTGAAAAAAGCCATTCATCACTGTGAAAGGGCCTGCTTGTCCAAGCGCCTTCAAACATGCACACAGTCTGGCAAGAGACGCTCAGCGCAAATGCTAACGTACTTCTGCCGCTAATGCCAGATGACCTTCTCACATCTATTAGCGGGCTGGCTGACGCAGAGGGCAGACACGTGACCTGCTTGTCTCCGGCTGAAATCTAAAACGCAAAGAATACAAATACCAGCCGTGATACGACATATCAGCATAACCATCACTCTTTCGCAGGGAAGGAAAGGTAGCGCCATGCATTTTAAAGACAAAGGTCTAATATTGGTTTGAAATAAGGCATGGTTTGTCTCTTGACAAGATCACTAGACAGGTGCTAGAGACGTTATGTGATACTACCTAAAAGTAAACTTGCAGCTCATTGCTGATATGTTGGTACCACTCAAGCTTATTTGGTATTGCTGCAATGTGATTTGGCTTTGAAAATGATTTAAGAGAAGAGCATGACATGCTTTTAAAGTATGTCCCCTTTGATTTGGCAAGCCAGAAGGACCTCCGGTACAGAACTGGAACGCCCCTCACAGAGAAACCATCACACCACCGCAGCCCATTAGTGGGCAATTAGTGACAGCTGGTGGGTTGTCAGGCTGGTAATGGCCTCAAAAGGAATACCCGAGGAATACAGAAAACAATA
Source organism: Colossoma macropomum (assembly GCF_904425465.1). Taxonomy (NCBI): domain Eukaryota; kingdom Metazoa; phylum Chordata; class Actinopteri; order Characiformes; family Serrasalmidae; genus Colossoma; species Colossoma macropomum. Next base: position 2,940,865 of record NW_023495267.1, on the reverse strand, counting down.
GAGGGGACTTGATGAGAAGCTGAATGTGAGTCTTTAAGGAAAGTATTATGTTAAAAATGTGTGCAATGTACATTGCATTTTCCTTTCTTTTTATCTCCCATGAACGTGGATTTATGTCAGACAAATGTTTTAATTTAGCCAGTGAGGCAGAAAGCGTTTCCAATAATCATCTTGTCACAACACTCTGACACGAGTGTCCAATCCCGCCAGAGAACAAAAATGTGTAATTATCGACTCAAAATGATCATTTAAAGGATGCCTTATGCTATGATATTCATTCTAGCTGAATAGTGTGGGAGCGCAGAATGAACGTGGTGCATTTAGTTATTCAATAATCCTATCACAAAGTATTCGGAGGGAGCTGCACTAACTCCCATTTATGTCACAGTGAATTACGTCTCAAACGAACAAAAGAGCTGAGATACATCAAAATAACGTACAGGAACATGCAGCAAGGTTGGCCTGACTGCTTTCTTGCATCCATTTAATAGTGCCATTCGTCGCCTCTCAGTGAAAGGAAGAAGGTAAGGGTGGAATTCTGCAGTCTTGTGTGCATCAGCTCACTCAGCCTTTCTTGCCTGTTTTTCATTTCAAATGGTGTGGCTGAACTTTGAGAGGCCCGAACGGCAGGTCAAGGGGGGAGAGATATAAGTCCTTTAATAATTTATTTAAGAGGTAGTGGGGAGGGTGGGGGGAGGCAGCCAAGGGGAACAAATAGTGTTTCTCCCAGAACCAGGACCTCTCTGACCCCAGGCTGACGTACCTGCAGCCCCAGCCCCATCGCATTAGCGAAATTCTTATTTGATGGCATTTTAATATTCTGCCTTGATGACTTTTTAGCAACATTTACTTTCCGAGGTCTCCCGCGCTTCCCCCGGAGGAAATGAAACATGTCAAAACCCATTACGAAAAAATCAAAATTTAAATACCTCGGCCGTGTTAGTGGTAATACACACGATCTGCACCGCTCAGAGGCAGGGGCGCACAAACACTCATCTGCTTGCCGGCTCGTAATGAGTCTGTTTGATGGGTAAGCGATTTGTGGGTCACCAAGCATACGTTACAGATCCAATTTAACCCTTGATTGCTTGTTCTCTGGAGGACCTGAGGAAATGTGTTATTGAAATTTAATACCAGATCATTTCTTTTTTTTTTTCTCCCCCTACCTCCCCTGTCATGCTGGCACAAAGGTGTACTAATATGCCTCCCTCCTGCAGCAGCCTGAAAAAGAGTGGAGGAGGCTGAAACGCAATGAAGAGGTAAAGAAGAAAGGGGAGAGAGAGAGAGAGAGAGAGAGAGAGAGAGAGAGAGACAGAGAGAGGGAAAGAGAGACAGAGAGAGCGAGAGCAGGTGATGGAGAGAAACAAAGACAATTTTATGCATGAGCGCAAGCCCAGCCTCCTCCCGGGGTCTTGCTAAACACCAATCCAATTAGCCCCCGAAGACGCCACAGTGGTTTCCAACTCAATTGAGTTTTGGCTTTTCCGTCATGTGATTTATGACTTTTACAATGTTGTTATTTCAGTGGCAGTGTGATCTGCATGCGAGCACTGAGGGGTATGTATGACAGATACAGCCGTGCCGCAATTTCACAGACCTAAGGACTGCAGCTGGCATAGACAGATAGGACTGCCTGACAGTGGAAAAGAGTTAGTCCTCGTAAGAGCTCTGAGATGGCAGTATGTAAATGACTTACTGAGTCTTTATCCTCCAGGAGGGATCAGGTTAAAGGGGTAGTCTCTGCTGGGGCGTTACACTCTGAAGCGGTGACTCTGCCATGACACTCAACAGGATATGGGGGTGACAGTGGACAACAATGTGAGGAAGCAGCGGCGTTATTAAGTGGGCCTGGGCCTAATCTTTAACCTCACAATGTCAAAAGCAGAGGAAGTCAACCACCACTGAACAATTAGACCAAGGCATTCTTACGCCTAGCTCTACCTCAGCTGAAGAAAATATGTGGTCAAGCACTCCCAACACAAACTTCATGATAACAAAGACGTTATTAATAGTCTGAGGATAATAATAATAATAATAATAATAATAATAATAATAATAATAATAAAAAAAATAATAATAAAAATAATAACAATAACAACAACAAGGAAATCCTGGACTCCACACAACGAATCTTCTCTCCTCTGTGTGCTACCTCCCTGGCTATTTCCTTTACTTTCCTTTATTCCCGTTTCCTTTTTTCTGGAAAGTTCTAAGCACATCTGTTCTTTTGAAAGCCTCTCTCAATAAAACATCAAACACTTATAACATAGTTCTGTAGTGGAGGACTACAGAAAGTCGAGTCAGGAATATCTCTCTTGTTTCAGTATCCTTTCAGGCCTCTTTGATGATGAATCAAACAAAATGGAAAGTGTTCCTTTTCCTGCGTACATGCTTTCTTTTCCCAAACAAACCTTTTCACTCAATTACTCTTTCTTGCCTTTTTGTTTCCAACCCCCTACAAAATGCCATTTGTTCTCTCAGTACTTCCCAGAGTTACGAATCAGTCCAAAGTGTGCAGCACTGACAGAAAAAGAGAGCATCTTTTCCACCACCGACTTATACAGTGATGTGGCTATCCTGAGCGTAAAGTAGGCTTGAAAAGACATTAACAGTGTTTGTACAGTTTTCATCTAGACCCAGGTGCCAGTCCTTGACTCTTTTGCTGTAGCCACTATTTTCTGAAGTAGCAGTGTTATTTCTGTGTTTCTAAGCCATTTGAGCTTCAAGTCTGCGAGGCCCAGAAGGGGAGCGTGGCTGTGATCCATGCTACAGAGATGGAGAGCAGGCTTAAAAAGTAGGGGCGCTAATTGAGAGCTCAAGCGAGGAGTCAGCGGGCTGGCTCGCTCCATTCACAGAGTGTTTGTCATTAGACCTTTCTGCCGAGGGAGACAGCGCCAGTGCCGTGCCGGGCCGCTCGTGTGTAACCAAGATTTATGCTAATGGGGCCACCGCATATGCTTATTCCACATATCTACATTAAAGTTAATAGACTGTTACATTGCTTCTTAACCCCGGCTTCCATACATGATTACCTTTGCTGATTTCTTTGCAAAACGCCATATAAACACGGGGCAGGGATTTTTGTCAACGTGTCAGTGGGTTTTGTTTCCGGTGACAGCCCAAGGTCCTCATAATCGTGGCGTAACTTTGGGGACTCTGCCATAAACGCCTGCCTGAAAAGGAGGGCCGGCCCTCACTTGAATGCCATAATGTTCCCCTAGCTGCCAAGCGAGCCTCTGGATTTATCACCATTCTATTGCCAACTGGGGATCTGTGCCATATACTGGTGAGGCCTAAGAGCATATGTTTGTAATTGTTACAGTTGATGTTGTGCCCACACGTTCTTCATTTATAAATTCTCTTTTTCACATAAGTCAACATTAAACAATCGTCTCTGTGACATGGAAGGTTTGCATGGTGCTAAGGCTGTGCAGTTTATCATCTATACCAGTATACTAGCATTGGTGTCACAACAATATTGCTTTTCAGTTTTTTGGCAGTATTCATAGATAACAAACTTAGCTAATTGCAAGAGGTTTGCTTCAGATTGTAAAACAACATTCAAAATACACAAAAGTAAATAAATGGTAAGCTTCTTTTTGGAAATGTGCTTGGCTAACGTGTTCAGCACTATAGTACATTTCTTTTGGTCTAATACTAGAAGAGCTGCAGAATAGAAGCTAACAAACTACATCAGGTTTGTAAGATGTTCTTTTAACACAGTGTGCCAATACACATGGGTTCATTAATGTTATTCAAGCTTAATTAAATAATTTCTTTAACTTAAATATCATCTGATACAGTAATACATTCGGAAAATATCATGATACTGAATCTTAAGAATATCGCCCAGCAAAAGGTTCTCTAGTTTGGGCTTCTAGTCACTCATGCTGGGACATCTGCCATAAAAGGTGAGCCTCTGGCACTCAGCCCTGTGCACTTTTGGGGACTGTTGAATGAGCTGACAATGGGCAAACACAGAGTACATTCTGATAGGTTTTACAGCAAATATCAATAAAGGTCTAATAAAGAGGCAATTGGCTCATGAGGCCAATGTAGAAAAAGGAAGAAAATAAAAAGAAAGAGAAAGCAAGAGAGAAAGAGATGTAGGAGACAGCAGGAGTGCATGCCGAGCTGGGCAAAGTTTTCCCTGATGTTGAATAGGCCCCTGGTACAAGTGGTAGCAGCTTCAGGGGCCCACCCCCACCAAACAGAATCCACTTTGCCAGGCTCTTGACTTACAAATTGCTGCTTTAGGGTTGGCTTCATTGTAGCAGCTTTCTTGGGACTCAGAGAGTGAGGGGAAAAAAATGGGGGGGGGCACGGTGAAACAAGCACAGACAGAACACTTACTTTCCCCATGCAATACAGTAAAGCAGGGCTTTGGCTAACAGTCGGCACATTGTTTCCACTGGTCCCTCAGAGAGACTGACCACAGCGCTGTCAATAACCTCTCTCTTTCCCTACTCATTGCCCTCCCTGTCTTTTCAGTCCACTTGGCTGGGTTTCAAATAAGCCAAGGAAAGGGGAAAAAAAAGTTAAAATGCTTAGGACATAAGCCCCTCAATAGCTCTGCTTAATTCCTTCTTTAATATGTCAGACAAAAATATCAGGGCTCTTTAGCATGCCAATGAGCATGCTAAGAGAGAAGTGTTCCCAGTGGAGCGAAGACAGAGAAGAGCGACTCCATTCTGAAGAGCTACTGTTTGCACTGAGTGAAGGAGAGAATAGGTATGTGTTTCCCCAGAGCTTACTCTGGCCATCTCAGTGACAGTCACACACACCCATAACTGTTCAGCTCACGTAATAGGCTCCAAGTTGCACAGTATCAAAGCCTCGGCTGTTGAATGAAATCCTGTTAAATAACCACTGATCACTAGAAAAACAAAACTACGGGTTCCACTCTTCTTCAGTTAGATCCTCACTTGCCATCAAGCACTGCGGCTGACATTACAGTATCACTGAGGAGGTACAAGCAATGTTACAAGTGCTACTTCATTCAGCAGCTCACAAAACATTAGCTAGATGAGTGCTCAAATAAAATATTTACTTGATCATTATTGTTTACATGTGCAATGTACTTCATATAAGCACATTACTTTCATAATTGTTCTAAATTACATTTTCCAGCACATTGGCTTCAAGATGGATAATTAATTTCTGCCTTTACTCATTTTCAATTCAGTTCCACAGTCAGAAATGGCTGAATCTAGCCCTCTTTTAAAGTACAAAAATAACAAAAAAAAACAAAAAAAACAAAAACAACAAACCAAAACAAATGCTAAAAAAGAGAAGCTCCTTAACTGTCATACCTTGAAGAAATTCTGCACCCTTGTAACTCTCCTTAGGAGTGGCTAAGATACAAAGATCAGTGCAAGGGCACGAAGCACATTCCTCAAAGTGACAAAGAACCCTGAGGTGACAGCTAAGGATCTCTTACACTTCATAATATCTGTGTTACCACAAGGAAAACACTCAAGAAGAGTGGTGTTTATGGGGGGTTGCCACAGAGGAAACCACTAATCCCCAAGAAGAAAACTCAGCCCACCTCCAGCGTGATAAACAGCACAAGACGTTCCACAGCTCTAACTGTTCAATGTTGTTGGATAAATTAGACAAAAGCTGAACAATTAGGTAAATTTACACAGTTACATAGTTACTAACAACAAAATGTAATCCCAGGTATGACTCATGGTGGAGAGAGTATACTAGTATGGGGTTGTATTAAGAGACCAATCAGTTGACTGTACAGTACAATGCCAAAGGCCCAGTTTCTCAGACCCAGATTAAGCCTTAGTCTACATAAAAATAATTTCTAATGCTGATTGACTATTAACATTGCAATTTAGTCAAAGACTATGATTAATACATTTCTGAGAAACCTGCCTAGGGTGTCCTTCTGTGATAACTTTGATTCAAACAGTGGAGTGACTCATACAGAAGCAATTCCACATTTTACAATGACCAAGAATTACTGAGACTCAATCATATTAAATAAATAAATGGGTCAAAATACCTTCTAACTGCTGCAGAATCAGCAACCTATCAGCACTCAACCATTGAATGAAAAAAATGAAAAACAACAAAAATGGAGATACAAGATTTTATCCTGACAGCAACAATATACTGAGGTGAGGTGCTGAATCAGGTGTTCAGAATGCTAAAGCCTGCAGTGCTGTAACTCTCTAGGACTAAAAGAAAATCTCACAACTTCATTTAATTTGACACTGTGCCACCATTTTTTGACATTTCTAAGATGGCTGCAAATCAGCTATTGGTTTTGTGCCCAAAAAGGGCAATTAATTAGTAATGCTTGTCTAAGAGTAAGTTTATTGTGGATGAAGATTAAGTGTGGAATCCACCATGAGATGTGATGTCAAACCCTGCCAATGTTTTGACAGAAAGACCTCACAGACTGGGTTGGTCTAAGAGACAGAAGGAAAAATCAAGGAGTTTAAAAAGTGTGTGTGCGAGAGAAAGAGTGACAGAGAGAGAGTGCAACAGAGACAGAGAGAAAGAAAGAGAGAAAGAGTGAGAGGGTGAGAGAGAGGGAGGGAAAAGTGACTAACTCATAGCCACTACTGTCCATGCTGCCAGTCTCTCTCTCGCGACCGCTCTCGCTCTCTCTCTTGCTCTCTCTCTCTGCACAAAAGGGGTTAATGAGAGGCTGAACTACCAGCTCAGTCGCTACGCTAACCAAATGAAGAGAGCCTGCATTATCATTTCACAAGGCAAAAACAGAAGGCGACATATGCCCAGAACCGTCCTTTGGTTTTGTACTCAAAAATATTCATCAAAAAGGCCCCGCTCTCCCATGAGCTCACTGCCATATGTCGACAGAAAATGTCACCAGTGAAAGACATATTAATTCACCAGTTTGAGGACTCCACTTGATATTCATGCCTTCCAAGTGTTCTGACCCAGATTGGCTGCTGTGGCGTTAGATCCTGCTCAGCACAGAATACCAGACAGCTGTTATCATGTCCTCTGTATGTGTGTGTGTTTGGGGCGGAAGGGGGTTTCAGGGCTGGGGGGCTATCCTAGGTGTCAAATGTTTCAGACTATATGAATTTCTAGTCTGCTAAAAATTGGACTTGCTAGTTAAAAAGAGAAAAGAAAGCTGTGTTCCCTGCAGGTTGCCAAATCCACACTGCCACAATATGGCAATGGACATTTAAACAAAGGAGAGCATATGGGACCTCATTCCACTAATATGGCAGCAAGTTACATACAAAAGCTACTGAATCCATCTTGAGTCCTGCCCAGCATAGTGCTGGACATGAAGAGTCCAATGTAAGGCAGTGACTGGGCTTTACTTCAGAGCTTAAGCTAATACAGCCCACACATACACACACACACACAAAAACCTATACAAAATACTAAAAAAAAACAAAACACATGATCACAGATCTGTTTAGAATTATTTTCGAGAACATTTTATCCCCTTTTCCCCTCTTTCATCAAATCATCAAATACTACTCCAGAAATACAACTCTGTCAAATGTGTTTGTTCTCTACACGCTAGGCCTGGCGGATATGACAATTTAATCAGATATCAGCAATGACTGGCATGTAAGCCTGTGACAATGCTCAAAAGGCAAAAAGAACGGACAGAGGACTAATTTAATTTTAAACAACTTCCTAAATAATATGTACATGTTAATTGTTCCCCTTCAAAGTTAAAATAGTGGATTATTACAGGGCATTAATAAGCCATTAGGCTATGGTAGAGTACATTTTCCACTTTATTTCGGGGATTTCCCAAAATGCAGCATACCACTGAAGAGGGAAAAAAGCTTACAGCTTGAGTGTCTTAATATTTTGAAAATATAGAACTTCATTGTTTCCCACAGGCATCTATGGCTACTTTTATAGCGAATCCACCATAATGACAGAAACGTTTTTTATTTATTTATTTTAAATCTATAGCATGTGGATATTTACTGCTCACTTACAGTAGTCCGAAGTTTTATTAACATGCAATTGGCTTTAAAGAACATCAATTCAAATGAAGAAACATCCGTGAAGCAGGAGCTCATAAATGCATGCTTTTGCGCTAACAATTTTAACAAAAGTGAAATAGTTTTCAACAAATGCTAAGTTACTCAGTATTACTTTATTTAATATGTGATTTTCATCAAATTAAAAATGCATATAAAGACACCTATAGCATAGAAAATAGGCCTTAGCTGATCGGAGGTGAGCAGTCTATAGGAGGAGGGAGCAGTGGTGCAGCAGCCATTTTAAAAGCGAAGGGGACACAGTTGTCAGTCAGTACGCCCCCCCCCTTCAATCTCCCACCCCCCGACATACTCACACACCCACAAACCAATGTAATGTGCATGTATCAGCATCCACAGATAGCTGCATGCAAACGTTTGGGCATCCCTCATTAAGCTACAAGTTGTGTTGAACTTCTAAGTGAAAATAAGCTACACACCCTCTACAGAGAACACACTTCTGTACATTTTAATGCACAAATTCATCAAATTGGGAAAAAATAAAAAATAAATGCGGCACAAGTTAAGCCACATTTCATATTTTACGTTTTTCATTCCAATAAGTTAAACCCAAATAGAAACTGTGCACTGCAATTAACATAAAAATGCCATATTTAATTGTTGTGTTAACCTCTTCTAGACAGATTTCTTGACGAACGCTTGCTGCTTCACTGTTTGACTGCATGTTATACTTAGATCTGAGACAATGCAATTTGCTTTCTCCAATTCTGGGTACACATGCACCACGGAATCAAAGAGTCAACACCCTATCACTAATAGAAGTCAGTACATCTGCGCAGTCAAGCAAGCCTTATCAAAAATTTGAGTACCAATGTATGAACACCACCTGACAAACATATGGTGATAATCCAAAATTAACCTTTCAAACTTTGTAGCTACATAGCTAGCTAGCAGTGTCCTCTGTTCCAAGAGCACAAACCTATGGTGATGCTCCAAAATTAGAAGCTGAAGCATGTCTTACTGAACAGTTAGGTTCAGTACACCAACTAGCTGCTAGCAGCTCTAATAGCAGGCTACAACTAGCAGGTTCCTTTTCCCTGACTCAGTAGCATTTGCTATATGATTTTTATACTAGAACACAATCAAATTTTACATGTTCCTACGTTTTTTGTCAAGACAAATCCGCTAGCCAATTTAATCCACTCTGTTTGACTTTATTCAACTCCCTTTGACTTTATTCAATGCGTTTTGTCTGGTTCATCCCACACTGCTTAATTGTGATTCGCTGGATCACTGTTCAATCAGTCCAAAGTAACAAATACCTTTTCATATTCATCTTTTCACAAAAGGGTGTTCTTTCCTTGGTGACTTGTGATTGCCAGTCATGAGTTCAATTCAGGAAACATGCAATATGCAAAAAGTACAGGGGACAGAATCACTTGATCATGAGAGTGCGGGGTCATATCTGCTACACTCTTGGGAGGAAGATATAATCGATAATGACGATTTTTCAACAATAAAATACTGTGCTGATTATATTTAGAACTCGCCCGGGCCTAGTACATACAATACATTCATTAAGGGTACAGGTAATTAGTTAGCAAAAACACAGCCATTAGTCACTGGTAATTTCATTAAAACACTGCACGCTTTAGTAAAACAACACTGTCATCCAATCTGGCAGACAGTAACATGTTAGTTGGCATTGTTTGAGAGCCTTCTTTGTTTTTAGCGCAAAGCGCTATGTGATAGTGCTGCAATAGCGGGCAGTGAGAAAACTGCCACAGAAATCCCTTCCTCAGGATTAGCGAGGGTTCCTGGGAGGGTTGTGTTTTGGAAGTGGAGTGCAAATGCAGGTTATTCATCCCATTTCAAACAGCAATGGCAGGAGCCGGGTAAATAACGCTGCTCGCTACAAAGTGCTACTAACAGCCAGGACTGAAACCCTCTTGAATCAAAGGAAACAGAGAATGTCCTTCAGACAGCCTGGGTTTTTAGGGTTAGCTCCAGTTCAGTGACTTCATCGCATGAAAAAGAATCGCCATTCATCCGCTCCTTTCATTTTTTTTTCTTCCCCCCCACCCCTTCCCTCTCTCTCTTAACTGTGTGTAACATAAAAATGTTCTGAATCTATCGCTGTGACTCTGCTCCCCCCTCGATGCCAACACACAAAACAAGGGTCTTGTTTTGGGTGTCAGTAGGCTCATTGAGATTTCAGCAGGCCACCAGCTTTGCAAGGCCAAAGGGTTTCCCACAATCGACTTCATTAATCTAGCATTTCCGCAACCCAGCCATGAGTTGGCGTTATATGAACCTGTCTTTCAAAACCGAGGCGCAGTGAAAGCAGCCTGACCTAACACCCGGCTGAACCCTGCCTGAGCCAAATCCCAAAGTTCACCCAGACGACAAAAAAAAAGCCCTGTCTTTCTTTTTCCTCCCAAGTAGAAACACGGATCACCCCATGAACCTGAGAGAGAGAGGGAAAAAAGGGCTCCGGAAGATTCCTGTCGGTGTGTATTATCGGGATGTCACACGACACCTGCTGCCGTGTTCACTACCTTTCTCACCTCACCTGCTGGGCTGCATGCTTAGCTCCTGCTAGCTTTCATACGTGCCGTTCTCAGACAGGGAGAGGTCCAACTGTTCTCCAATAGAAGGATTAGTGTACGTTGCCAAGCCATTACGTCACATTCAGCCCTGGTTAAAAAGAGAGATCACTGTGACCTGCCAGGAAGTGTCAAAGCATTTTTCAACACAAACTGAAGGCGACTGAATGCATTCAACTCTAACAAAAGCACAGAAATTCTGCTGCTTCCACAGTTATTGAATCTTACAAGTATCCAACATATTCCATCACAGATAATGTCCAAGCAGGAAAATGTGCTGAAAATACCAAGTGTTCTTAAAACAGACAGGCTACAGTTTGTCCTTGCTTTGTTGGCTTGTAACTCGTGTTACTCTGCAGCTATAGTGCTTAGAGTTCAAAAAGTGTTACAATTCCATGTAGAGCCTATTCGATGTCATGTATGAGACAAATGTTTTCCGATAAGTATAACTATAATTAGTTCATCATCATCATCATCAAAGCTCATCATTAACACAGTATATGGGTTTTCCTTTTTTAATAAAAGCTGTAATAACATTACACCTTTGCCATGCTTACATCTATATCTGCTTCTATATCAACACTACATGTTGCTGCAGTCAGAAAAAAACTCATATCTCCATTTTTGTCATTTTTCAGTTTTGACATAATTTGAAATGTTGCCCTTTACATTGTGTGTAAATTTCATGAAGAATAGACCAAAAGAAATGACCCAGAATTACTTGGACAAAAGTCTGGTTCCACTGACTTACGTTAAAAGTAAAGTAGGTTTCATCCTTCTCCTGTAAAGTTATCGTTTTGGAGACACAAGGTTTTCTTTCGACAACAGCGATATAAATTAATATATAACAATAGATTGCCTAAAAAGAGTCTAATCTATTAATCTATCTGTATCCTTGAGTTTTTCCCTCATTTATTGTGACCCATAAAAATAATGTACTCAAGTGACACCACGAAGAGTAAGTGAACATGATTTTGGAACAGCTAAAAAGTCAATATAACACGTTCTCACCTTGGGCACTTCTCGTCTTCCTTTAGAAACCTTATTACGACACAGCAACGCTGCACACATTTGCGTGGTCTGATGGCAGCCAGAAAACAAGAAGCTGGTGTCCATGTTACTCAGTTTCTCTGAGTTTCTCAGAGTGAACGTTGGAGCTCTAGGATTTCTGTTTCAGCCTCTAAGCTGCACTAAAGAACACTTTAGTTGGTATGAGGTTTTCTTTATGGTTTCAGTCCAAAAATAAATGACAAAGAACGTCAAAACCATGTATTTAATGATTCGAGTCATCTTAATAGTATTCAGAGCGCGTTTAAGAAATCATCACCAGACAAAGCTCTAATAAATTGACATGAAAATGTGAATTATACAGGTCATCCGCTAGCCAGTGGTCTTTCCTTTCATGCATGCTTTGCTATAAAGACGTTGGTAAGGAGCTGAAACCATAACTAGTCCTATGATGTCAATATATGTTATGTCTTAGCCTTTAAATTGCAAAAGTAGACAAATATCTGTACATATATTTTTAATATTCAAAATATACACCAATATCTGTTAATGTATGTCATGGCTTGGCACCAAAATCCACATATCCAAGGATATGTGTGGTCAAGCCTTTTTAATGACAAGTAAATAGTCTTATGTTATCAGATACATCAAACCCTGCTGAAAAAAATCAGAGAAACCATTAATGGTTTCTGTTGGTTTCTGGTGGAGTCCAATAGCCAGTAATGGTATTTTGTGTTTTCCTGATGGGTTTATGTCACAGTGGATTCTAATGTTTTAACAGGTGTCCTGTGACTGATTATAGGTGCATTTGGTTTCCTAATGGGATCTAAAGGTGTCCTGCAGAAAAGTAGTCGCCTATAATAGTAACCATTAAGTCAATTTCCATAAAAAAGCAAAATCATCAGGTTAAATCCTAATGGTTGGTAATGTTTCAGCAGGGAGCCATGGTCACAGGCAGTGGGGGTGCAGATTTCAGAAGCAGTTACAATTGTAATATAGAGATCTTTTTAATAGTTTGAGCATAGCAAATACTCATGTGTGCTTGTTTTAGTGAGGAGTTTGTATTTTTTATTTTTATTTATATATTTTAAAAACAGCCCTGCAGTGTTTAAGTTAACGATGTATTCTCATTGCAGCAAGTCAGATGGCGTCTCTGGACAAACCGTTAAAATCGTAAAACGTAATAATAACGGTTTATCTACCGTTACATCTCCAGCTCAGCATGAGTTCCAGTGTTAAACCTTACCGCGTGACTGTGGACGTCAAAAGAGGTCACGTACCGCCCCAAATATGAACAATCTGATTGGTCGCCACTTAGTTAGTTTGCATAAAGTTCTTCCAGAATCAGCCCACACACCCCCCCACCCCCACTATCACTCGCTGCAGAACCAAAAGTCCAGGTTCTTCGGCTGGATCTGATCCAACTCCACATACGTCGTGTTTTAATTGGTCTGAACTAAGTCAGACTCCACCCAGCCCCGCTATACTTGCCCGTCAGATTCAAATAAAACGTAATCAAGAGTGAATGTGAAAGTAAGTACATAACACACATTTTCTCTCTCTTATGAAATTCCAGGATTTAGATGATAAAACATAGTTATGTGGGTTATTTTGACCTGTGATATGTCCATTCTAGTGTTTAAAAACGTTCAGCGTTTTCAACTAGAACTCGTCTATCATAAGTACTCTTGAGATGCAGGCCTACAGAACGGACTTTGTACCGTAATGTGAAAAAAGCTTTTCGAGTTTTGACAAATGAGTGTGAACGTCGTGAATCGTGAGCGATTATAAAGGCTGTGTTGTGGCATTCAGGACGGAGCAACATCGAGAAAAAAAAAAACAAAACACCAGCAACACCTGCGGGTTTCCCACAGATAAACACGCGACAGTGTAGACCAATGAAATAAATGGTAGGTGGAAAACGTAAGAAACACTTCTAATTTAAAGACAGGAAATAAATGTGATGATTTTAGACCAATGAAAAGAAGACGTGGGCGGAGTTGGATCAGGTCCGGCTCCACCCCTTTGGACTTTTGGTTCTGCGGCAACGACAATCTCAGAATCAGAGAGCAAAGAGAGGCTGTGCGTCAGTGGTCTGATGTGGCAGTTATATGTATGGGTTGTCGCTTCTCGCCTCATTGTACGGTGGTCGAGAAGACCCAACAAACTGCAAATATAACCGAGCTGCAAAACGCAGGAAACACTTTCATCAAAATGATAGCATGGACGCTGCATTGTACAAACGCGCTGCAAATTCGTAGACACTCTGAAAACACAAAGCACCTTCATCAAAATGACGACACCGACGCTACATTTCATAAAGGCTGCAAATACCGAAAACACATGCAACTTCAGAAACGCTGCAAAGGCAGTCACAACTCCCTTATTTAACTTTCATTAAACCGTTATTGATTGCAGGATTGAAATATACCTTATGATTTTATAGATGTGTAAATGTAGTGCATTAACTGCCCTCAAAATAATGAATAGTTTCCCTTCGAAGTGAAGAACCGATGATATTTAGATATCTAACACAGTGAATGACCAAAATTAGTAGGCTAATTAGCGTAGCATCAATCCTTACTTCTATTTGGGTCGCATTGGCTAGTGTGCTAATTTATCATGGACATTTTAAATTGTGCTTGCTTTTCTACATTTTCTACAAACACATGAATCATCATAAAAAAATATTAACTTCATAGAACAGACTAGACTTTTAAATGATACCACTAAGGTTTGAGGAAACTAGAGGAGTGGACAACTAATTTAACTGTCAGTTGTGGATGTTCTTAGCTGCTTTTACCAAACATTCTGAATACACAACGTTACTTTAGGAGGGCAGATCCTGCTGAGAATGGTAAAGTATCCCATTCCATTGGCTCAGTGGGCCATCGGCTGGATGTGGAGTGCATTTAACAGCACTTTGGTTCATGCATTAGAAACAGTGTAAAACATTATATGCGGTTTTGCCTATAAAAGCAATTGCATAGATTTCGAAATCTGAGCCAGCACAACATTTGGCCCATTTCTGACCCTGAATACAATTACTTTACCATTCTCAGTGGAAGGTGTAGTGCTTAATATGGTTTCCCTATATATGTGAGTGTCTGCCTCAGGACAGTACATTTTAGTTCTTAAATATATGCCACTTTTATATATGCAATATTGAACACTGCTTGTCAAATGACATGTTTTGTTGCTTTTCTAAGTGAAAATAAGTTATCACATTCTCTACAGGAAGCAAAGTTAATTAATTATCTCTTAATAAATTTGCTGGGTTTAACATTTTTGAAAAAAATAAACATAATACAAAATATGCCATAACTTTTGCGTAGGCCACATTTTATGTTTTTTTTTCCTCCAAAATATTGAATTCAGCAGCTTTGTTTGGATGTCAGCCTTCTCAGGTGAAGGCTGACATCCAACAAACCGGAGGCTTTAGCTTTTCAGGCATGCTCTTGTGACCTCTCCCGACTTCAAGCAGGCTCCATCCCAGTGTTCGTTCAGGTATAAACGGCCTTGATTTAGGAAATTTGCGGTGGTTTTCCTTGAAGGTGATACCAGAGGGAACTAGTAAGATGTGCTGACTCTCTCAATTCCCGTTGAGAGATAATATAAAATGTGCCTTAACTTTTTTTGCGTAGGCCACATTTTATGTTTTTTTTTTTTCTCCAAAATATTGAATTCAGCAACTAAACAGTATTTTCATTTCATTAAAATGTGCAGAAGTGTGTTCTCTGTAGAGGATGTGTAACTTATTTTCACTTAGAAAATCAACAAATGTTTGCATATGACTGTATGTCAGTAGATTAAAAAATATACACGTCAATATATTAAAATATACGCATTCAATATATGTAATGTGTTTACGTTTACATGTACATATGTCAGAAATATATGAACATATATCAAAACTGACATAAAATGTAAATATATGTCCTTTGTATTTGTGGCAGGACAGCAATATTTCCAAATATTTTCTTTTTTTTCATGTATATGTCAGTTTGACATGAATGTATCAAACTGACATGTATATACACATCATTTCCTTACAGTAAAGCAAACTACAGAATCATATTAGGGTAAATATAGTGGAAAACAGTCATCACACTGGTATTTAGAGGTTTAATCACCTTAAACTTAGTCTTAACTGGATCTCTTGGAGAGGGACAGCATGAGAGCGAGACAGAAAGAGAGAAAGACACATGATAGGAACGGCCATCCAGACCTCTGGGGCCAAATATTACTACATCACACTGCGGGACACTTATCTCCTGATACATCTCCCCCCTGAGAGGATTTTACACTCCAGCTAACAGCAGGATTCAGAGGTATACCAGGTGCACGACCTCAGGGTTAGTGAAATCTACAACCACGCAGGATAAGCATTCTCACTTAGAGGAGAGACAGAGAGAGAGAAAGGGGAAAAAACTCACAAAGACCCCCTCTATCACAGTCACACAAACACACAGAACGCACAACACACACACACATACACACTCTAATCTCTGTCATCTAAAGAGGATGATCTAATTTCAAGGCCCATCTAAAAAACGGCCTATTTTAATGCAACTTGTGTGGTCTTCTATTCTTAAGTATCTCTTCCTCGCCACAAATTTGTAGCAGAGGATGTGGCCGATCATATGTCTTCTCAGGTGAAGGCTGACATCCAAACAAACCGGAGGCTTTAGCTTTTCGGCCATGCTCTCGTGACCTCTCCCGACTTCAAGCAGGCTCCATCCCAGTGTTCGTTCAGGTATATATGGCCTTGATTTAGGAAATTTGCAGTGGTTTTCCTTGAAAGTGATACCAGAGGGGACTAGTAAGATGTGCTGACTCTCTCAATTCGCCTCCTGGATAAAGCAAGCGGGCCAAAGGCCAAGCAAGTGAGTGGTCCAGGCCAAAGGCCATTGTAATCTCCCTAAATGGAGAGAACATACCTGCACTTACTCAGCAAATTTCATTGTGTTCGCTCTTCTGTCCTGCTCGTTTTTTTTTTTTTTCAGAATGAGGTGTGAAAATATCATTCCACATCTCAGAGGGGAAGCTTCCTCCACTATCCTCAAAGCGGCCCATCCCGTCCCCCCAATTGTTCTTCGCGTGATCATATAAAAAGATTCAGGAAGCGTTGTCGTTTTTTGTCCATGTTGTTGTTGTTGGTGTTTTTCCTGCGTTGAACAATGGGCTTCCGGGCCAGGGTCCCCTAACGGGCCAGCGAACCCCGCTTAGCGGGCCTCCACCCCCCATCCCGCCCCGGCTATCTCTCTTTCCCCATCTGGCCCAGGCCCACTTCCCCAGCCAGAGGGCCATTGTGTGAGGCCGGGCAGCACGCGCACGGCCGCAGCAAGTCCAAACACGCTCCGCTCGTTCTCTGGAGACCCGCCAAAGCTTCTTCCCAGAGGTGAAGCCTGTGGATCAATTAAAGAGACATGTCATAAAACTTGGCAGGCCAGAGTTATGCAGTCAGTCGAGACAGAATCCCCATACTGGACAGGATTTTTTTTCCCTCGGTTCTGTGACGTACTTTCAGCATCATGATCCTGACAATAATAAAAATTATATGCCAATATGTTTCACATATATAGCGGCTTTTTAAAATTAACTTACATGCTGTACAACATGATTAAAAAGAAGCAAAATTTAAAGTAAATTGAACAAACATGAGAAAATTAGCAGCATATAAAATACAGCCAAGAATAAAGTAAAATACAAAGAGAGAAAACAGAGACAAATCTGTATGTAAATGTGTGGGTGTGAATTCTGGCTTTATTTCTCTGTGCTCCTGATGGGTTCTGTTTGATGGGTTGGCAGGCGTGCGTTTGTGTGTGCGTTTGTCACTGTCCACCCGCAGGAAGGAGGCCCGCAGTATGTGTGTGTGTATTGCTGACCCACCCCCCTCTGGCCAGGGGGAAACTGTTCCTGAGCGTCGGTCTCTTTGTGGCACGCTAATCGAGCCTTCCTGTCAGCCGGCGCGGGCTGTCCCAGTGCACGCGGCGCTACGTGAGACAGGCGGACTCCAGTGCTCCGCCGGGAAGTTCTGGGATCAGCAGATAACAGCTCCGCTCCCACCTCTGACACACTGCCTCTGGGCGGCCTAACACTCTCTTTATCCCTCACTGGCACTCTGTCCACTCTCTCTCTCTCTCTCTCTCCCCCTCTGGCTATCTCACATTTTCTCTCTACTGTATAACCCCTCCCTCTCTTTCTCTGTCCAAATGCAGTCCACGTAGGGGTCACTGTATCCTCAAATTTCAGCGTCTCTGTCAGCTTGCCCACTCATCCTCATGAGAAGCATTGTGTTCGCTGCTAGTGTGTTCTATAAGCTCATAATGAGCTCAGTCATTGGGGTTTTTGAAGAGGAGCCCATTGTCGCAAATTATCACCACAGGACATAAGACTCAGATTTGTCACATCTAATAAAAGGAACTTAATATTTCCACAGTTGAAGTTATAACCCGGTGGTGGATTGTCTGAGCATAAAACAGTTTCAGTTCAACACCGAAACTGATATGTAAGCATCAGAGGTGGGGAGAGTAGCCTAAAGCCATACTCAAGTATGGTAAAAATATTGTGGCGGCCTCAACTTTCTCCGGTTCGTAGAAGGGGCTCTAGAGGCACAGTATGCAGAGCTACATCGCATGTCCTACCCCATCCACCACAGGGACATTAAATGTTGTCATTTATGTTGTTAATGTTGTTGTTCTGTTAGTGTAACGTGCATGTATGTGTTTATTATATTATTTTGTGATTTTGTGGTATTATTTTCTGTGGGGTAGTTAGCGTGAGGTTGTGTCTTAACCATAGAGAGGAAGCATATGGCTAGGAGTGACCTGCCTGCTCTTCCAATGGTATGTTCTTTTTCTGCTGGTGTTAATAATAAGCACTTTTTGTAGCATTATTATGGCCTCTTCCATGTCTTTTTTTAACCAAGATGCTACAATATTGACTTATGTAAGAACAAAAGTACTTTTCAAAAAACAATGAGTAAAAGTACAAAAGTATCAGGCGGAAAAAAACATGCTTATGTAAAACTGCAATGGACCTTCTTGCAGTAGTGTGTCTGTCGGCATAGGATGCATTTTTGGGCTACCATTGGTCTAAAATAAAATACTGAAGCTCCAAAGTCAGAGTTTTGACCAATCAAAAAGTAGCACAGATGTCACAAATTCTGAAATTAAACTTAAAATTAAACACAAAAAGGAGAGTTAATGGCTAAAATATAATGGAGTAAATGGAGTAAATTTGCAGACCCTGTGATGACATTTTTGGGTTCTTAAAGACTTCTTTGCTCTTGGGTTTAATTTGGACAAGTTGGCAGTGATTTTAAATTTTCTCCACTTATAGGTGATCTTCAATCATCAAACTACTTTCCTGACTCCTAAGTATCTATAACCTTGTTTCTGAATGCCTCAGAGAGGTCTTTCAAACTAGGCATGATGATACCACACACTCCAACAACAAAGAGCAAACCTGACCAGATGTTTGAGATTTAAATAAAACAAGTTCCTCCAAAATATATGAAGACGTGATATACTATGGCAAGCCAAACAGGAAATCTTTAATGAACATTGATATATATTGAATGAACATTGATTTATATGGAATGCACAGTGGAATGAACAGTGGAATATATATATATATATATATATATATATATATATATATATATATATATATATATATATATATACATATATATGTGGAATGAACATTGATATATGTTGAATGAAAGTCACTGTTGAAGGGTTGAGGCTGGCTAACAAAAACTGTGCATCAATGAATGGGCATTAACAAACTCCAGGTGGAACTTAAAGGAAGGGGATTCTGATAAAGTGACCAGTATGTATACACAGTGATCCTTTGGACAGAGTGATCTGAGAGTGGCTGATATATGATGAAGCTACAAATGGGTGGATCTTCAATATATACATAATTTGATATGGTGCAGAAGACGTCAGATGAGGCCATAATTTGTGTTTGAAAACATGCTCTTTTATTGAGAGCAAGGAAAAACAATGCCACTTGAAAAGCATCTGACAATTGAGGTAGGTCACTCCTAGCCCTACTCTTTCTTCTGATGCACAAAATAACACAGTAAACACATACACACAGTGTAACTGAAGAACAACAACATAACTACATTAAATAACAGCGTAAACAGTCTGTTTAACAGGTGGGGGAGGGCCAAAGCTTCAACACATACAATCTCAAAAGTCCTTCTCTGTCTGAACAAAGCATTTTATAAATTATAGTATTCATTTTTTAATGTTTGATAACATAAATTTCAATGTTCAATCCATATATATCAAAGTTCATTCAATATATATATATATATATATATATATATATATATATATATATATATATATATATATATCAATGTTCATTCAATATATACTGAAGTTAATTGTATATATATATCAATGTTCATTCCATATCTATATGTGGAATAAACATTGATATATATGGGATGAACACTGATATATATGGAATGAATATTGATTTATATGGAATGAACATTGATATATATGGAACATATATATGGAAAAAACAAAAAAAAGTTTCAACATTTGATGTGTTGTCTTTGTAGTATTTTCCTTCAGAAATATGTTTTACATGATTTGCATATCATTTCATTCTATTTTTATTTGCATTCTGCACAGCATCCCAACATTTTTGGAAATGGGGTTGTGTATATACACATATATATATATATATATATATATATATATATATATATATATATATATATCAATGTTCATTCAATATATATCAATTATCTTTATCTATCAACATTGTTTACATGAAGACTGGATATCTGTATATCCAGATATGCTAAAAAAAAATCTGAACTTTTCACAGGGCATACTTACTTCTTCACATGACTCTAGCTAGCAACCTATTGGCTAACTAGCTTGCAAGAATATTTTCCAGCTAATGTAGACAGTCAGTGTAATATATTCAAACAATTCTCTCCACAGGTAACCTAAACCACATAAGTCAACAGTTCACATTTTTCCATTTAAATCACAAGATTAAGCTAGCTAACTAATTCACACAAAAACTTTGCCTACTTTGCCAATGTGCTTAATGTTTCTCTTCATATGAATATATAATGAAGGAGTCAAGCCTGAGGCAATATCAGCATTTAAAACTGGTATGGCCTGCTGTAAGTTTGTTCAAATTTGTATTACATGTGTCTTTTTAGCACAGATGGGGAAACATATTTTAGTGTTTACTATTTAAATGATTTTACTGCCCCAGGCCATGTTATAATTGTATTTGTAGCATCCAGATTACAACAGCTGGACAATAAGAGTAGACGTCCCCTATCTAGCAGTTTTCTGCAAAATCGTTAGCTAACTTTAAAAGAGTGCCTTGACTTAAGCTCACTACCTTGTCACACTTGCACCACAAGAGGTGGTCCACAAGGGTGTCAGTTAGTGATGAATCACTGCTCTCTTTCTCCAAAAGTTTTCTATTTTTGTATGGCATTTTACTATAGAAGTATGTGGTCAATAATTGGAACAGACTCCACTCCCTCCCTCTGGAGAAGCAGCTACAGAGTCACTGCTAAAGCGTGTCCTGCAAAACTGTACAGCTCCATTCAAATCTAATCAGATTAAGGTGCTATCTGTGAGAAGTGGTCTCCAAGGACCACCCCTCCCTTCCTCATATTCGAAATCTTTTTTAAAAAAGCATTTTAACAAATGTCTTTATCTGTTTAAATTTTAAGGTTACTGAAGCATTCATGGATTTGTCATGAGGGATTCTTCAAGGACTTCACAATCTTACCGGCTCTACAATAAGATGCATATCAAATTTTGAAAAAAAAAATGAATGGAAGTTCTGTCCTCTTTGAGTGCCTCTGTTTGGAGAATTACAGGAAAGAAGAAGAATGCAGAGCTAATTATTTCAGACTGAAGCACAAATGACAATGAGCGTGCCCTCATCGTGATAGGAAGCCATGATAGGTGGGAAGACGCAAAGCCCACTGCAGGGCCACTTCAGAACATTTCACACAGAAAAAAAATGTTCTGATTGGAATCGAGCAGAAGCGTAATGAGGCTGACGACTGAGAGGCTGTGTACGTGCAAACGTTTTTGTAATGATGACTGATGCACACTAAAATTGGACAACTAAAAGTGTTTATCAGCATTTTGTAGTTAGCCTTGATGACCACCTCACACCACTCTTTTACTTTATTAGTTTTCTTTTTGTTTTGTTTCATCATATAATGATTCTCACTGCTGTCCACAGATTATTCACAGCAGTTGGAGTTTTCTTCTCTACACATTTCCATACACAGTCCCACAATTTAACTGTTCCTTCAAATGGCGGTATAGCATCATGCATTGTCATGCTGGAATATCCCGTCTTTTTGTGTGGTTTTCCTCCTTTAACTGAACTGAAGGGAAAGACCCCCTCAAGCACAACAAAACAGTTACTAAACATCGATGTACGATGCACATTTTTCTTCATTCTTTTTGATTGACAATAAGGCAGTGCAATATGGCAAAAATAACATAACATCTTGATACTTGACAACTGTGTGTATCATGATATTTCATTTGTTGGAATTGTTTTGCAAACAGTCTGTAATGGACAAAGTGCACCAGCAAAACAGCAGAGCCATGTTTAAAAAAAGGTTATAGTACAGTGATTGTTGTTTTTTTTTCAGGACAATTTAAAGAACTTTTAAACATAAATGAATAAAATAAGAGAATGGTAAAATGGGTTGACATGATCAGATATTAGTTTTTATGCAATTATACACAGGTTGCTGTTAAATACTTTGGTTCAAAGCCTAAAGGTACATTCACCCTGTCACAGCAAACTTGCGTTGCGTATCGCCCTGTGCAGTGGCAAGATTTGACTTTGTCATCGCTCAAGGCAGAAAACCACCGGAGGAACTCAAGCAAACATCTCAAATGTTTTTAACAGATTCTGTTATGATTCAAGAGAACCTGAAATACATACTACATGTTTTAATATTCTACCGTGACAAGAAATTTTAAGGTCAGTGCAGCATAAGTCAAAATTCAATACATTTGAACTTTGGCCTAAGTGTGCCATAGCATTGTGTTTATGTAGCTCCACACAGGGCAGTAAAAACAATTACATTTATAGTAAATGGACATGTGAGAACGTGAGCAAACCTTAACACTGAACATTAATGGAGGAGTGGTTTAGCCTATTAGCAATCTTTTAGCATGTTTAGCCTACTATCTTTTATCCTAGTCATTAATGAAATAAGTTTAAACAAATTTTAACAAAGCCAGGATCTTACTTCATCTATCAATACACTCATGTAGTTCATGTGAACAGCATAACTGTACAAATGCTTTTAGTGACTTGGCGCATTAATACAGAATTCAGTTGTGGCAGTCACAGGCATGTATATATCAAGTATTTCAAACTGGCTTCAAACATGGCCAATGTAAAATACCATATACATGCATACCAAACACATTTTAGCACTGGAATTATTCATTTTATAAGTACTGATAATATCCACGGTATGCTCAGAAAAGTACTCTGTAACGTAATTTATCAAGATTATGATAACATATTGTCATATTGCCCAGTTTCTATTCTGTGGATTCTGGGTCTGTTGTAGGCCCATTCCTTTCACACAGAGGCCAGAGCGAAGAAGGCACCTCCAAACTCCCCCTTTAAACACATTTGTTGGGAAGGAGCTGGCCATCTCCCTGTCTCCCCTGGTCATTATATCGCCCCCGCCTTCTCCACACACCTTTATAAATGTCAGACAGGAATACATTTTATTTGAACAGATATCACCCTGGAAAATGGGGAGCTGGGAGTGCAAAGGAAAAAATGGACAAAGAAAAGTTTTTTTTCACCTCCACGCGCGCTTCCACTAATATGATTTGTCGGGCAAATTGTGCCATTAATCTGTTTCTGTTTGACAGCGTGAGTGAGAGGTGGTGGAAATAAGAACCTAGAGAGCAGAAGGGGGGGACAGGGCCCACTCCCCATCTCTCTCTTTGTGGTCGGAGAGAGGCCAAGCCGGCGGCCCTCTTCCTTTAAGGTAAACATTTATTACTTCAGGGCTGCCCGGCGAGCTGGAGGCAGTCACTTCACAGGGCTGTAAATGTCATCTTCCCTTTGACACGTGGCTGACAAATGAGCCCTGGCTGGGGTGGCCTAAGAGATCCATCGGCCTCCTCCTCCTTCTCTTGGGCTGGACAGGAGAAAGTGAGCTCTGCTGACCAAAGATCAGAGCCTGGCCAGAGACCGCTGCATTACCTCATTCCACACGCTTCTCAACTCCTTGACAGGTGAATGAGATTTGCCTCCGACACTCCGAGGTGGAAAGGGATTAGTTTTGCAGCAGCATGACATATAAAACTGTCCGAATTATTCATTCTGCTTACCTTGAGCATTGTCGCCTCAGTTGAGTATAGGTTTGCATTTCGTCTGTTGTCACCGCGGGCTTCATAACCCGACTGGGCTGTGTAATTTTAAGTGATAAGTAGAAGGCGAGTTGACAGGTGTGGCGCGTTTTTAATCTTGAGCCTGGCCTACTTTAGCTTTGAGTGCCGTCAACTAATCACGCCACGATTTTGTTTGCTTATTAGTCTGTTTACTTCAATGTCAAGTTGAGGTGAAATCCTGGCTCCTCCAATCAGGTGATTGATGGCCCTTGAAAGAATTAGCAGGTGTGTAATTGTCCCCCGGCCATTGCTTCCTTCCTTTGTTTGTCGACGGCTACTGTTTTCGGAGGCGCTCCGCACAGCTCTCTCAGAGGTCGAGGTGCCGGGAAAAGTTTGCGGCGGTGTAATGGGCCTGGCACAGCGCAGCTTGCTGTGGGTTTTGACCCAGACCAGAACGCAAGCCGTCAGCCCGAGCGGAGGCACTCTGGCAACTGTCTTTCAGCGCCATTAATCAGCCATGCCGAGCAGTGTCTTCCCTCCAGATGGGGAAGCTCTCCAAAACCCAAGAAAAATAAGCAGGCTAATTAATTCTTATCGGCACAGGGCAATTAGATGGAGAGCTGGAGAGAGAGAGAGGGAGAGAGAGCAGGAGAGAGAGTGGGGGGAAAAAAAATCATGTCACCTTTAGCCAGACACTACACTTTGTAATATATTAGCACGTCTGAGCGAGATTTGGGCGAGGGCCTGTATTTCAAGCATCGGCTTCAGGACAGAAGGAAAGGAGGTGAGAGAGGAAGACACCACAGATAGAGGTTAATGAATGATAAAGAGGCGAATGCACTCTGGGATCAAACTCCTGTCTGTGACTTTCAGGGCCCTGCAATCAAAGCCCCACAAATACCCAGACTGCTTTATCTCCTTCCTCTCATTTCTGCTCAGTCACTATTACCATTTTATATGCTTTGTTCATAGCCACACCATCTTGGATTGTTCTGTTCATTTCTGGAGTGGACCCAGAATTATCCATTGCCTTTCCCATAATTCGGTGCTCTCTGGATTGTATGTGGGAAAAGTTTTGCCATTCAGTTACACCATTGTAAGTTTGCAGCTGTGTTTAGAAACACCTACACTGTTGTACTAGTATGACATACTAGTGTCTATACAAATGGACAACAGTACACATAATATTTTAGCTATGCAATGTACTTTTGTCTATTTTTGTAGATACACAGTGTCAGAAAACACATAAGCAAGTCTATTTGAGATTACACAAAGGGTCACTCTGGCCAAAATGGAAAATGTAACCAATCATCTGTTGTAAACTTGCTTGCCTCCTTCAGTGGTGGCACAGTATTCTCTAGAGTGAGATTTTTTAGATTTAAAGAATAGGAAAAACCCCTTCTGATGATATATCTTTCTTTCATAGTTCCTGGTATTAACCAGGTAAGTGTGTGGTACAAAATTCAATGTACTACATAATTATTTGGGTAACATGATGGCAAGTTCCAGGGCAGCCTATATTACACTAAACTAGACAAAATCACACTGAAATGCAGGTTTTAGCTGTGATCTGGATAAATATGTGGTACAAACTCCACAGTACTGCGTAATTATTTTGGGTAGAAAGTACAGGGTAATTAGATATGACAATAGTAAAAAGAGTCTTATGTATTACATATCTGTCTATTACCTATAAATAAAACTGAGTCCTTTATCAGCTTAATATCTAGAACCTGTTAGTCGTTTCAGTGTAATTTAATTAAACTGTCTAAAAACTCAGAACGTCCAAAATAATTATCTTGGAGTTTGTACTTCACACTTACCTGGTTAATACCTAGAACTTAGTGCACTGTGAAAGAAAACATTACTGTATATTAAAAGTGGGAGGAACTTCAGAAAAACCATACCTGCTTTGAGTGGATATACGAAGTCAGGCTGTTTGTAATGCTGAGGGATGAAATGCTGCACTATAGAATATGACATGATGAAACACCTCAAAGGCTAGTTTTAGGCTGTAATTCTCATTTAACAGCCTGATGCAGTTTGAGACAGGCAAGTGATGAATTAGGCATGCAGTTTGATGCTAATTGGTGGGTATAAACTTCCAATATCTGTTACTTACATTAGTTTTGTAGCTCTAGTGCAAAAGTAAAGATGCAAATGTCAGACTGTAAACATATTCTTAGCTGGTTGTCTGCATCTGGAGTAAAAATGTGAGAATTGTGTGTAAAGTTCATTTTTCTCTTTAGTATATTGCTCTGCACTCCACAGCACCTTGGGTTCAAGATAGTGCTAAGAAGTGAGTATATGTTCTGATGTAGTGGAATAGCTAATGGTTTATTAGATTACTAGCATTAATTCACACATGCTATGACAAGGCCCATCTATGCTTACGTATGCCGAATTATCTTTTGTGATAATGTAGGTTACAGTCATTAGGATGCACCATTTGGGCGTGTTACATTCAGAATGAATCATCTAGGCCTTATTACAACAATGCAATGCACTTTTCAACAGTCTTCCCTAAGGATTTCATATGTGGATATGCTTTGGCCTAGATAGAAGAAATTTGCTTTTGGACAGAATCATTAAAGCCAGAAATTGCATTTGCATCGTGTGTAATCAATAAAAAATCCCAAAGGACTCCACAGCTTCTTCTATTCTGGAGATTCCTACTAATTAGCACCACACTGTTCACCCAGATAAACTGTTAGCAACTGAAATAGTCATTTTAATTCAATAAAATTTTAAATAATCCAGGAACTATTACAGTAATGTATATACCCCATATCTATATGGCAGTAATATAACAAAGCACCTTGTGTTTACATCAGGTTTCCTGTTCTTTCATTATTTGCGTGAGCTTGCTGTCTATAGCAATGGTTGAGGTGCAGTTTTATTCTGCTGACTTGTGATACATAGATAAAATATTAAATATAGTGCAAAGTCAAACATAGTGCAGCTGTACTATGAATGAAGTCTACTATAAACAAAGTCTAAATATGTAAACAAAAGTTTAACTAAATTCACCTGCAAATATAGAGTAGAGTTTTACAACAAGCCTTCAGTTACTTGCTGGTGGTTTGAGATGCAGTGAAAGTCAAAATAACCTCCTCTGCAGATAACACACTTCATTTACAGTCGTATGCAAAAGTTTAAACACTCCCAGTCAAATGATACATTTTCTCAGCGAAACTTGGATAAATATGGCATTTTGAATTAATTTAACATTTTGCCAACTTTAACATATTGGGAAAAATGCATCTTATGTTTTATATTCTTGTTTTTTGTCCAATATTTTAAACTTAGCAAATAAAAAGAAATTGTGGACTAAAATCTTATTTATATAAGTTTCAAAAAATCAACAAAACATGTAATTTGACCAGGGGTTTTAAAACTTTTGTGTACAACCATAAATTCTTGTAATCACACTACAGTTCCTGACTTAATAAGCAATATTAATTTTGAATGTGAGCAGTGCAGTGCAACAACTGTATATACATAGCTGACTGGTCATCGAAAACACTGTGCTGATACCTGGAAACCCCAGCTCAGAAGAGAATTCTTTTCAAGGCTTTTCAAAGAATGCAGCCATCATGAAAGAATTCAGTGACTGTCATTTACATTTGAAACAGTCCAAAGCCTACAGGGTCAGGCGGCGTATTTGTATGTTAGTTCTGGCTTCAAAGCATAAATGAATCATTACGCTGAGCGAGCACATGTCATGTTCATGGCTTTGGAATTGACTTTAAGTATTGACTTGATAATCAAATCATGATTCACTTGAAAACTTTAGTTTGAAGATTTTGAAATAACAAGTTTTAGGAGTTGAACCACTGAAGCTCGTATAGTCTCTTTTATTTTAATCTTATAATGCACGGTCTGTGCTAGCTAAAGTAAACAAACTATGACACTTAAAGACATTTTCATTATACGCAATGCATATCACAATATTCCAGTACACAGATACAGCGCACTAGTGACACATTTGAAATCAGCCATCAAAAATTCTGGGCACAAATAATTATATTCATCATTTTACACACTGAGCTACCATAAACCCAATTTAACAGGACTAAATTTGCTCTTTGTAATGAAACATGCAGTCACTCTTCTTTAAGTACTGACAACATCCACAATATACTCCAAAAAAGTATCATCATATTGCCCACCTCTATCTTACAGTCATCCCTGAAAGTACTCTGTAACAGCAATACAGATAAACAGCAGAGATTTCAGGTATTCAATAGAGTCTGTTCACAAAGTTTATATAGTTGGAGTGGATACATATTTTATAAAACTAATATAGACAGTTTGGAATGCAAAGTACCACGTAGCACGTAAACAACAGCATGTACACTATATGGCCAGAAGTATGTTGACACCTGACCATCACACTTACATGACCTTAAATGAGTGTTTATGCATCTCATTACAAAATCATGGGCACCACTATGAAGTTACCATTTCATGATGCTCTGATGCACAGTTGTTGTGCTGATGTTGCTTCCAGAGGCAGTTTGGAACTGTGTACTGATGCAACAGAGGATTGCTGATTTTTAA
Organism: Colossoma macropomum; assembly: GCF_904425465.1. NCBI lineage: Eukaryota > Metazoa > Chordata > Actinopteri > Characiformes > Serrasalmidae > Colossoma > Colossoma macropomum. The sequence goes on along the minus strand of NW_023495267.1, from coordinate 2,912,329 downwards.
GTGCTACAAGCTTAATCATTCTACAGCCCCACTCTGTGAGTTTGCATGGTCTGTTGCTTCATGGCTGAGCTCTTGTTGCTCTTAGATGTTTCCATTTCACAATGATAGCACTTATAGTTGACCGGGGCAGATCTAGCATGGCAGAAATTTTACGAACTGTCTTGTGGCAGAGGGGGCATCCTCTGACAGTGCCACATTTAAAGTCACTGAGCTCTTCAGTACAATCCTTTCTACTGCAAATGTTTGTCTATGGAGATTGCAGAGATGGCTGTGTGTTTGATTTTATACAAATGTTAGCAAAGAATGTGGCTGGAACACCTGAACTCATTAATTAGGAGGGATGCCCACACACTTTTGGCCAAAGTAATATGTTTTTTTCTGTAATGAAGTAGTGTTACGATTATAATATACAGAACATTTCTTCTAGATAGTGTACAGTAGTATACAAAAGTCTGGGTGCCCTGGTCACATTGCATGTTTTGTTGATTTTCTACGTGAAAATAACAATGTTAACACATTATCTGCAAGAAACACACGTCTGCACATTTTAATGCACAATTACTGTTTATTTGCTGAATTTAATATGGGTGGGGTGGGAAAGAAACATGAAACGTGGCCTGTGCAAAAGCTCTGGCACATTTTTTTTCAATATGTTAAACTTAACAAATAAGTAGAAATTATGCACTAACATTTGAAGCAAGTTTCACTTACAAAAGCAACAAAACATTCTTTGACCAGGGTTGTTAAAACTTTTGCATTCGACTGTAAATTATTTAATCATATTATAGGTACTGACTTAAGTAGAATTCAGTTATTTTCATTAGTCAGTTGTCTCTAACAGAACAATATTAATTTTACAGGATGAATTTCAAACAGACATTTCCTCTATATAGATTGTCTGTGCCAGTCCTTGTACTGTAATTTGTGCTGACATTTTTTCTATCATTATTAAATATCAGCAATAACTTTAGCAAAAAATGAATAAAACTGTCTTTTCTCTACATGTATAAATATTATCATTTTGGTGCCAGCTGAGGATCTAATTGATCTTTCAATAATGGTTATTTGTCTGTTGATGTTCATTGGTTCCAAAATTCCAATATTCCCTGAAGACTGATCAGAAGATGATTATTACTAAGACAGTGAAGTGAATCACCATCATTTGCTTTCAAAAGTTAGAATGCAAAGTTGGACTAAGATTATAATATCATGATAATTAATAATATTTTTAGGCTATAATTAATTAATGTTATATTTTGGAAAATGTGTTTTAACATATAATATTATTTATTACTATGTATCAGGTATAATAAATGATAATGAACGAACTACAAATAAATTTCATTTTTCCCCTGTTCTTCTTTTTAATTTAATATTCTGAAAAAAATCTGGCCTCAGTCTTGTCTCAGTCTCACCACTCCTGGTCTTGGTCTTGTTTTGGACTCAACTAAAGTTTTGGTCTTGACTTGGTTCCATGTGTCCAGGTCTCAGTCCTGACTTGAACTTACCTATAATGATCTTGACTACACCACTAGTGATTGGCTATTTGTTTCTGAATAAAAGACTAAAAAGAATGCTGGATCTTCTCTTGTACTTTCCAGTTGGTATAGATTTGGGGTTTTAGAGAGTGACATAGAAGTAAAGTAATGAGTAGTGAAATTACTGTCTGCAGAAAGTAATGAGCAATTGCATTACAGATTGAGAAAATAAATTAGTAATGTCTTATTGTTTTACTTTATTACTTGAGAAATTATCCTGGCACTGGTGCCCAATTTTACAGCCTGAAGGTAGATGAGGACATTGTTGGAGAGTTGTTTATTTTTCCACTGGCATATTCAGAGGAACAGTAAATTAAACCCATACTCGACTATTAAGTATTGTTTCTTTATGAATGAAGCAGAAGTAAAAGTAGACTTTCAAAAACCAGCTTGAGAAAAAGCATAGCTTTGCATATCCAGCATCAGCATAGGAAATGAAGATTGACAGGCGGGATGGGGTAGGATTAGTAAATAAATGTAAATTGCTAAAGTAAAACTGAGTAACAAGTAGATTACCAAGTAGATATAAAAGTATAATCATTTGAAAGAAAAAAAACCTTCAAAATTTTACCTAAATGTATGTAACTAAGAAACTGTAACAAGTTACTACTCTCTTCTGCATGTACGTCCACTATCTTAAAGCTGCAGTGTGTAAGATATGCATCATACATCTTTAGATGTTATCAACACACGCAGCCTCAAAAAGAAGATCCAGCAGGTCTCAAATTCAAAATCAACATTATACTGATGAAGATATGATGACAATAGTAAATAATTCACTTAGATCCTTGGAAAACATGTCCTTCACCAAGTTTCGACTGAGTTCTTTTTGAATACTCTTTCAACGTGTCTACGTGCCTAAACATTACATAGTGTAGCTTCAAATACATTCTTAAAAATAAAGGTGCCACAAAAGATTTTTGGATCAATGCCACAGAAGGACAGTGTTTGCTTCCCTCTTTTAATAAATGGGATTATACAACAGTTAGTTACGGCCATGCAAGCTGATTGGTTGAGAAGCGTTCTAACCGTGCTGTTATTTTGCCATAACATCACGTTTTTTTTCCAAACGCTGTATCGCTAAGCAACGACTTTGACAGCTGTAGGAGACGCTCAAGCCATTTGAACGTTTTTACTTCTTACTTTGCGCAGAAACAGAAAATGGATACTTTTAAGATCACATTTGACTGACAGCCGATTTGGTCAGACTCTGAAGGTGAGACTACACTAAATTCTCAAACTGTCAGTTGGTCTGTGTGGAGCTGGAGAACAAACTGCCAGCTGTGCAGCGAGTGAGCGGAGCTCGTTACTCTGACGTAGCAACAAGCTGATTGTTAAGGAACTATAATTTGGCGGAAGGAACTGCTGAATAAAAACATGTTAAATGCCACGTTCACGGCCCAGTTTATTTATTTCTTACTTTATTTATTTAACTGTTGTATAAAAGCGCTAGAACACTTGAGGTCATGTGTTATCGCAAATAACATCACGTGCCTGTGACCAAATCACAGCCGTGATGTTATTTCGCGATAACACGCTCCCTCTCGTGTTCTATTGCTTAAGTAAACATTATAAATATTCTATGTGAAACATTTTTATGTTAAAAGTATTTTTCTAGAACTATACTTCTAAGCCAAGAATGATTTAAAAACCTTTATTTTTAAGAGTAGTATAGTGAACAGTTATCAGAAAGCTATAAATTGCACCTGCCATGATTTCCTTGTCCATGGTGAGAGTAGAGATCTCCCTTCTCTGAAAGGATGGCGTGCAGATTCTCTGGGATACCTCAACCCTCATCAGTCACAAGTCCAGGTCAGAAGACTCAGAGAAAAAGCCATTTCTCTCAGTAGATGCCTGGCTTCCTTAAACTTCCCTGTGTCACAAAGTCATATTTAATTCAAGTTTAAACCCTTTTCCTTTGTGATGAATCGCTGAGAGGCCCACAGGGCTGATATCTTTTTTTTCCTCACCTTTGTTCTCACTGAGACAAAGACCTTCAAACAGTTTAGGTCATCGCAAAAAGGTTACTCCCATCATGCAACAGTTTGTGTGGGCCCCAGCAGCTGAAGTTTTGCTTTAAAGGTTCTTTGTGGCTTCCAGGATGAGTGCGGAGCGGCGATCATTGCCGGTTGATGACGGGAGGGCGTCTCCAGAGCCTTAACCTAATTAGCTCAATTTACCTCCTCCTCCGTGTCACCGCTAGCATCTGCGGCACCTGGTGGGAACGCTCACCTGAGAAGCAGCCGCTTCTGGGTAGAGACCATTTCAGAATATAAATGTTTGGCCGGTTCATACAAAGTAAGCATGTCTTTGAGATTCTTGATTTGAATGGGGGAGGTTTTATGAGATTTATCAGAATGAGTAAAACTTACTGACCAAACACACTTACATGTATGTGAAACTTGCCTTGGCGCTAATGTAAATGTACAATACAGAGTACATTGCCCATTCAAAAAACAAAATGTATTAAAAATATATTACAATATGTCATCTTATGCAATAAGAAGACATCATATTTCCACAGTTTTTAATATTTTACACCATTTGAGAATAACAGTTGGCCTACATTGTGTGAACGTTTCATGATGGATCATTAGAAATGGTCCAAAATTACTTGAAATTAAGTCTTGTTATGTTAACGTAAGTTAAAGTTAAGGACTTTTTCTTCTATTACAAAGTTCCTGTGTCAGAGAAACACTCTGTTTTGTTATGTTTTGTGAAAACAGCTATAGTACTCTTTTTACATTTTGGAATATAATGACAACATTTGAAGAGGTTCTTAGCAAAAACTCAAAGGTACACAATTTTCCACTTACTTTAATTATAGCCAATCAGCCAAGACATGTCCGGTGTCCAACTTTTGCTTCTTTATTTTAGCACTGAAGCTAAAAGGCTAACTTAGCTAACAAACAAAAAAAGTCAGTAGTCACCCAAATCTACCAAAAACTTCCCCTTGCATTCAGCTATATGGTGAGGGTTTGTTCTTTTTCCTACAGGTCAGAATATATACACAGTACATAAGTCATACTGTGTCCTACCCCTCATTGACATATATGTGCAACCTTAAAGCTGCTATGTAAGATTTTTTTTTTTTTAAACTGAAGCAAGCAGCATTTCAGAGTCAGGAGAAACAAACATGCTAAAATAAAGAGCCAGTACACTGCTGCAAGTCACTCTGTAAAGCCTGGAATTTTAACTTAAAAGTCAGAGGTGTTGGGGTGGATTTTCCAGGAGTTTTCTGGACCAGGTCATACATCTTTAAGGAATAACATCACACACACAGCCTCAAAAAAAGAAGGTCTGGCTTGATGTTCAGGTCTCAAATGCAAAATCAATGCTATACTGAGGAAGATATGATGGCAATAGTAGATATGGTTGGTATAGTGGTAGAAGTGGATGGTATAGTGTACTGGGTAACACCTCTGCCTTCTATGCTGTAGACTGGGATTCAAGCACCCTACACTATACCAACAAAATTCCTTGGGCAAGACCCCTAACACTACCTCCGCCTACCTGTGTAAACTGATCAAATTGTAAGTCGCTCTAGATAAGAGCATCTGCCAAATGCTATAAATGCAAATGTAGATAATTCACTTACATCGCTGGAACACATGTCCGAGTTCCCTTTGAATACTCTTTCAATACTCTTGCAATCATCAGATTCAGCACAAACCAACATTTCAGAATGTTCTTCTACACAATGTGTGCAATCACGCATTTGCACCAGAGAGGTCAGCTTTAAGACCTGGATGTGATTTGAGCAGGTTGAGAGAAATTTTGAGGATGCATTTATGAAAATTTTTATTTAGTTCATTTAAATAGGGCAGTGAACAAACAGTGAACGTTGAACATTGAAGTCCTTGAATCTTGTTGTGTTCACTCTTGAGCTCCAATAATGACATCCTCTACATGCACTGGATTAAAGGCCAAAGTTACATAACACTCAGGCTGGGCCGACACTAAGCTCAGAGTGCATGGCTCTCCCGCCCACTCCGCGGCCTTCCCACTGATCCATCGCATATTTGTTATTGCTCCGGATGCTTTTGACACTTGATCTCCAACTCACACCGTCACTGTCCTTCATGACGACACGCACAAGCTCTTCAACCCCATCTGTCCATGTGAGGGAATCTATTATTTTCCCCCCTTGTCCCGCGGGGGAAAGGGAAAGGTCTCTCGCATCATTATTTTCCCCTCCCAAATGTAACTGACTTTAGCGCACAACCCTAATTTGCTTGCCGTAATTATAGGTCATGCTCCCCCTTTGTAATTTAGAAAACCTTTTGTTCTTATCAATAATGAATGGGGCTTGGGCAAATCGTGCCACTATAATATTTTGATATTATGAAAATGCTAATGCGTCAGGGACCCCGCGCCTTATCGGCCAGGTCCGATGCTCTATTAAGCATCCGGCAGAAGAAGTCGGACGCAAATTGCTTATGTTAATGCCCCTGTTGTACCCCAGACAGGATGAGGAGTCGGCAATTAATTTCTTCCAGGCGGCGGATGGACAGGCAAATTTATTTCCCATCCTCAGACCGGCGACCACCCCTCTCCCTCCCACCCCCCACCACCCTCCTACTCCCTTTCCATCCTCCTTTTTCCCTGGAACACGACTGAGGAAAAGGTGGGGGGAGAAAAGTGAGGGAGGGAAAAGAGGGAGAGAGATAGGCAGACATACAAGACTAGTGGATCCATGACCTAATTGGTCACTGAAAAAAAGAAAAAAAAAAGAGGGCTGGAGTGAGGCAGCAGCAGCAGAGGAGAAGTGCGGCGGCATCTTCATCCATTCCGCTGACAGTGTTTTCGCAACTTAAACCTGTTTTATTAATTACGTTTGACATTTCCCTAATTAGTTTCATTTAAATCACATCAGCTCCTAGCACACGGCCGTGCTGTACATCAATTCAGCACGCAGCCTCGGAGCTTTGTGAATTAGAGGGAAGGAGAGTGTGCTGCGGCCTTGTATAATTACACCGAATAGGTAAGCGCTGAGGGGTAAAGCCATACATTAAGACAACTGGATCGCTGCATAAATGACCTGCGCCTTTGCTGAACCATTTCCATTTGTTGTTGTTGTATTACCCATGTTGTGATTCGGCCATTCATGCTTGATGCAGTCGTGGAGTAATTGCCGTGCCGCTCCCGGCACCCGACCTCATTGAGTGGGGTATGTAAAGGTACAAAACATCTAGACCTATTCATTCTTCTGCTCTCAGCGATTTTCATTAGAGTAATCGAAATGCCTACGCTTCCATCATCTCTCAATACACTCGCGTTAATTAGTCAATACACCATTCTTGAATTGTGAAATATGTATGCTAGTCCCATTGAAAAACCTGAAGTAATATGATCTTTCCTAAAGGATATTCATTGATTTCCCTTCACATTAAGTCACATTACCCTCAGTTCCTAGTTTCCCAGACGTAGCTTCATATTCTGCTATTCACGACTCACTATACACTGTTTTCTCATCTATTCGACCTTTCTTTCTTCACAATTCCTCACTTCAGCCCACATAGAAGAGTCGCCTCTTCAGTGCAATCAGCTTAACCCCATCCATGTTTGAAGATCATTCTTGCACAATCCAATATCAAAAATGTCAATAATCAATAGAATAGCAGTTAAATGCTAATATGCACACATTCTGTGGGCCCTGTGAAGGATCCTCCCTAAGCTAGTGAGCCTTTCCATCAATACCTAGCGCTAACTGCTGTACACAGGGATAGGAACCTCTGATTACAGCACAGAGCAGTAAGCCTGTCACCCATCACGGACTGAGGAACTCTTAATGTCACCGTTTATTAATTTTCAGACGGTGACCTTTCAGTAGCGCAAATAGCGCAAGCCACTAAGCATCCGTATCGCTGCGCTTCTTACAACATTGTTATGTAACTTCACAGCAGAAGACAAAACTTAACACCTGTTATTGTCATTTAGGACCCTTAAAGTGTTTGCTTTTCCAGATTTCCACTGGTCCATTTGTCATGAAATGATCACACAATGGAAAGTTCAGCCGGTGTTTATTCAAATGTAGGTTAAAAAAAAAAAAAAAAAAACAACAACAACCAAACAAACAATGCTTTTTTACTATTCCAGTATGATTGGATTATTTTATTTGGTGCATTTTTTTATTTGTTTATTTCCTTATTTACTTATGTATTTATTTATTTACATAGTTAGTTAGTTAATGATTTACCTGTGACCAGGCTATGTACTGCTGCTTTGGGTTTTGTTATTTTCTTGGTAAAGGCTAAATTCATATTTAAACACCTTTTAGAATCACTTCTCATATTAATTTTTTGTTATTTTTAAATACAAAAAAAATTACTTATACAAGGTGGGTTTAAATATGTTAAGCTATTCGACAAACATGTCAGTTAATATTGCAAGAATTTTGTGAGCAGAAGTTATGAAATAATACACAGTAATCATCTACTGAACATTTGTAAAGCTATACACTTTTTTTTTTATCAGTCATTTTAGAATCATCTACAGCTCACTTCATTATTGTAATTAATGAAACCTGGAAAGTTGTACAGGACTAACATTATAAGGACACTTCTACAAAGAAATTAGTTTCATATCAATGAAAATATTGTTACTGTTAATATTGTTGATATTGTTATATAATTTTGAACATTTCTTGATATTTGAATGAAATACATTTAGATTAAACAATATTGTAACTTGGCTATTTTGTACGCTATGAAATGTCAAAACTTGATAAACGAACCTGAGAAAAACAGAAAACAATGGAGCCACAAGATTTCTTTATGACAGTCATAATAAGCAGACAACAGAATCCATCTAGATCCAGGCTCACAGTTCTTCTCTCTTTCTTTTTAACGTTTACTTTTTGATAGGTTGGGAATCGACCGGAAGGCCCTTGGAGACAGCGGACTTGCGGCTTGTCACTGGTTTGTTTGTGTAAGATACCATGGGTACTTATTAAACCATCTTCCTTGACCAGTCCTGCTCTTTGAGGTAGACTCCAGCATCAACAGATGGGAGCAGAGAAATGGGCACAGAGCTACAAATAACCCTCCTCAGGAAAGAAAAAAAATGCGCGCACTCACGCACACACACACACATATTTCTCTTCTGAGAGCAGCCGACTTTTGTGGAAAGAGGCTGGTAAACACTTGACTAATTGACACTGCTGTTGCCAGTCATGTGTACAGGCCCTACAGTACTGTACACTCTTTTCTTCTGGAGGGAAAAGCGCAGCACTATTTTTACCCCCGTCTCCACTTCAAAGGCTTCTCCTCTCAGGGACCCCGGGCACGGTGTGAGAGACAACATAACTGTGCCCTTAATGTTCATCTTGTTAAAGCCCCTTAGTGAGGCCCTTGGTGGAGCTCCAAAGGCCCATATCCTTTCCCTTTCCTCCTCCTCTCTCTCTCTATCTCTCTGTGTGTGCTGCCCACTCATGTCTTCCAGTAGCGAGTCCCGGGGCCATGCACCCCGAATCGTTAAAGTGGGGCTCTTTCTGACACTGACGAGCGTGTGTTTACCTATGTCTGTGTCATTACCTAACACACAAAAAGCATCCCTCTGAGGACCAAGAGATGGCATCTTACTTTTATCATTGGCAGGGTGAGACCAGCGCCCCATCTAATCCTACTCTCCCTTATTAAGCTCCGCCTAGGGAGACAACCGGTAGCCAGACAGATTACGGAGCATTACCTGCTCGCCTTTGATTAGAGGTGCGCATGGGACGGCAGAAAGGATAATGTGGCTCGATCCAGGGTCAATACAGCGCATTGATGAATTGCTGATGTGACCCAACGACTTCCAAGTCCAGCTAATCACTGCTCAAAGGCCACTCCATTAATGCCAGTCGATGGAGCAGGGTGAGTCCAGAAGGAAACCACTTGTTAGAGATTTTCTCATGGAAAAGGTCCTACAGTTTTTTCAGCCAAGCATGTGTTGTTTTCCTTAAAGGAATTGTTCGGTGAAAATTAAAATGTTTCCACTTAACCCAGATATAGTCAATCAGCCAGGACATATTTAATGTTGATTTGATTTGATATATTTTGGTTGTGCTTCATTAGTTTGGCTCTGGAGCTACAAGGCTAACACTGCTAACAAACACTAAAAGTCAGTAGTCACCCAAATATTTTCTGTAAATACATCCCCAAAACTCTCAATCCGCTTAGACTTTATCCAGATTGAGTCGTACAGACTTGTTATTGTGGTTTTGGGAACAGTAAGATTTACTGCTATAAAAATAAACAAAACTTCTCCGTGTAACTGAAGTGGTCAGTCATTTTAGACAGCCTAATCTCACCTCCCCCACAGAATCCAGCTCCCCTTTGTGCGTATCATTGGATCATTTGTATTAGTCTATTTATCATGAGATTTTTATACAGTGTAAAAGGTCACTGGCACTTTCAAGTTCTGTAAAAAACTTCTACAACAAAAACTGAGATACAAGGTTTTGTTCTGACAGGGATGTTATGGGCACTAGATTAAATTCACAATTTCTTTTGCGTCTGTTTTAAAACATATCTTCAGTAAGAAAATTCAAGATTAACAGCTATTTACAGAAAAAGGTAACAGAAATCATAAATGTACTCTGTAGCATTGATATGTCTGCGTGACATGCAGGCAGTTAAATTTCTGCACATTACCTGTGGCTGCTCCCAGGTTTCTGCTACCTGCAGTTTTGTTCATTTTTATGGCTCACAGGATCACAGTACCATCCTCTGAACCACATCAACGAGTCAGCGTGACCTGGATGTAGTTTAAGTGGGCTGAGGAAAGTTTTATGGATGTATTTATGGAAAAGAACTGGGTTACTATTGACTTCTAGTGTTTGTTAGCAACGTTAGCCTCATAACTCCAGCATTAAACCAAAAGAGCTAAATTTGGATAACAAACATGCCGTAGCTAATCGACTACATCTGGGGTTGACTTCTCACCAAACATTTGCTTTAAAGAGCCAGAGATGCCATAACTCCTACGGGCAAGTCTCTGTTAAAAATAAAGGTGCCAAAAAAAGGTTCTATGGAGAGGTGCCATAGAAGAACCAATAGAACCTTTGAGTGGATGGTTCCTAAATGATGTAAATCAGATATGAATGCAAAGAACCTTTTTCAAACCTTAAAGAATATCCATATAATGTAAATGTTCTATACCAATTAAAGGTTTGTGCTACATCTAAGCCAAGAAACATTTACTTTTAGGGGTGTACAATAAGTGAAGATGCACTCAAGGGACACACATACATCATGCACTCTCCTCTCATCTCACATAAATGAATTCTGATGGGACATTAATAACATCCTCTTGTGCACCACATACCTTGATGTTTACAATGCAGGAGGTACGTCAGCATAACCCGCTGAAGTCAGCATGTTACAAATGAACTCTTTCAGTTGCCGTCTATATGTTTCAGCAAATTCTGGATTTTACACAATTGTGAGCTCAATCAGAATTGCGTCGATTCTTTCTGTTTTTAAATACCTAATGGAAATGTACGAGGGGTTCCTCATAAAAATTTATATCTCAATTCTCCGTTCTAATTCATAGCCCGCCCTGCAGGCACATATTATTCAAACATTAATAAAGAAGCTATACATCAAAAAAGCTTCAGGTTACACTTTCACTCACAGTCATGCATATTACATACGACATACGGCCTTGACGGCTGCCCGTCTTATAACAATTATAAACCGGATAACAAACGGACTGATAGATTGACAGATCGGACCGAGGCTTTTTGTATTCAATCCACTTAAAGTTTAATGACCTTTCAACACCCTTACTTAAGGCCTTATATGTTTAGATAATGCTCTTTATGCAAATGCTGTAATTCTATAAATTTTAGATTTGTCTCCATTCGTCTTTTTCTCTGTTTGAGGCACCCAAACTGTCTCTGTCGTGAGATGTGATTAAACCTTACATTTAATAATTCATTCAATTCTAGAGGTACTTTTGATTGAATGTCCCAAAGTACAGAATGTTATACGCTGCTATGGCAGTTCTTTTTTTTTACTGGAAAGTAATCAGAAAAGTGTTTCGGATTGATTTGTAAACACTGATGAATGCTTTGAATTACGTTTACAAAGTATCTGTTTATCCCAGTACCTCCATAAATAGGTTTGGTAAGTGCGAGCAACATTACGAAGACCAAAATCATCAGTAAGTGTCATTTACTTGCTTATTTCACCCACACTCTAAAGCAAACTACACCAGCAGATTGTTTACTACGGCTACAGGGGTCTAAACAAACACCAAAGCAGCATTGTTTGTTTTCGCCGGTCTCGTTCCCTAATGTCTGGTGATCAGGGACGCTAAGTCATAAGACATCAGCTTGACTCTATTAATTACCACCTGATCCTTCCTTCCTGGATAATTAGGTACCCATTAGTTCTAATCAAGTAGTTACTTAATTATTGCAGTAATTAGTCTAATGGTCTAGCAAATTGAAGCTTTATCACTTTTGGATACTTAATGTTCTTGGCAGAGTGCATCACAAGTGTCAAGGCTCAGGCATCAGCAATCAAGCGATGGAGAAAGAAAGTTATTACTGTAGCATAAATGCTTGCAGAGATTTATATGGCGAAATGCACTCGCTTTTGGAGTGGGGCTAGCATCGAGGATGGGTGCGCGATGGAACAGAGGAGGATGATACATGATTCTGCTAATATCTGTGCAAGCCACGTCTGGAACAGCCAAAAGGCATAGAAGGAGGAGGTGATTTGTGGTTGACCACAATTGTCGCACTTTGTTTCCTCTTGTCGACCACTTGTGTAACTCTGAATGTCTTACAAATGATTTATTTAGCTCACACGGCTTCATGAACCAAACAGAAGGCCATTTAAATGAGCTTTCCAAACTGTATAGAGTGTTGTGGGTTCTGTACTGAATAGGTACAGAAGTGTGCTACTTTGGGTGACCCAAAAAGGAACCAAAAGAATTTGTGGTTCCAGTCGTAGTTCATTTTACCACCTGCTTGAGAGACAGCTGGAACAGTCTTAATAACCACTCTAAAGCATCTCATTTGGCTAATTAGCTATGTTGCTTGCTAGTTAGCTTGCTGGCAGATATGAAGCAATATACTGCATGCACACTCACAAATATGTCTACATTTACACAGACTCGTGTAGACTCAAGCTGAGCTTCATTTTTTCTCTTGAGAGTGAGAATTGACACATTAGTTATTCTGCACAAAGCTTAAATCTAACAGTTAGTCATGCTAATAGGAAATAATATAACATGCTTTTCTGTGCTCATGCACTAAAAATGTCCTGTGTAGAATCAAACAAAGCTTGTATTTATATCCATCTTGTGTGAAAATATGAGCAAAAACACTCATTTTTGTGGCTGTAAGCTTACTAGCTTATAGTAAGTAATAATAGCAAAAATAACACTTAGCACATTAACATACCATTCTAGTGCGCATTCTTGAGCACTTATTGGTCATATAATTATACTTACCTGGAAAAAAAAGTTTTAGCTGCAAGTGCTACCAAACACAGAGGAGAATGTCCTTGAGCACCATTGACCGTAAAACTGGAAACTTCAGTGCTGGACTAATAGAGAAAATAGAGCTCTATTTTTCTGGAACTTAGTGAAGTGTAAAAAACAAGCTTAGACACTGCTATTTTGCTACAGTATTTAGTTACAGTACACCATCTGATTCAGCCATTAACATTTCAATGGGAGCGTTCTGGTGCTCAAGCTTAATTACTCTTGAGCATTATATATGACATGGTTGGATGGTATTGATCATTTCTATTGGAGTATCCAGCTCTTGAGATAAACATAGCAGCAAAAGGGCGGCCACCACCAACTCACCAAAACGACAAGGATGCTGAGAAACATTTGGTGCAATACAATTACCAACTTATTTAAATCAGCTTTTCTTTCATGTATCTGACTTAATTTAAATATCTTTGCTATCTTGAATTTCTTTCTAAAAAGATATATTAATTGAAATATATCATTAAATGTTTAAAACTGCCTTGCAGTAGATACAAAATTCCTGCTTTGTTTTCGATTGTAGATCTGTATGAGCAATGATAACATGCGGGCAGCGATAACAGCACTCTTTGCGAATAATAACAGTGCTACCTGCTAGTTGACAAAAGTACAATGTGGCCTGTCTCTACTGCATATGGCAATACCTGGACTGTATCTTCTAAAGCTTTTGGCTCATATGGTCCAGGCTCCTCCTATCTTCCAAGCATTCTAACAAGACAGTGAAGCATGAACCTGGTGATGTCTTCAGACACTTTCATGCACACCAATCGTAGCGTATTCCTCGATTAGCAAGGGAAACAGATTCCATGAAGATTAAAGAATAAATCAGGCCAGCATTGAGTTGAGTTGGTGGAATGTTACTTTCTTTGAGCCGTCGTCATGACACAGCCACAAAAGGAATTACCTTTCATCTTATCTCGCATTACGGCTAGACAAGGGCTGCGCTCTACCAGCATGCACCTGAAAGAGAAGGAGGGAAAAAATGCCGCGTATTCACGGTGTGTTTGCTGTCGATTGGGGTTGGGCTCAAGCCAGGAGCCGTAACAGCAGTGGAGGGTTGAGCTCATTGCCTGCAGTACATAAGCAAGACTTCTGCGGGCCTCGGAGCTCCGAGGGAATGGGTCGTCTCCAAAAGAGCCGCAAATTGAGCCTGGCTTGTCTGTCATCACCTCGCAATTAGCCGCAGTTTATTGAGTCTGCTAGGAGACGGCGCATGTTGGCAGGTGAGGAGAGGTGTCTGAGAGGTGCCAGTGCCAATCCCACCCTAACCCCCCTTTCCCAACGAATGAACGGGACTGACTCATGACCCTGGCAACCAGGTGACCTGCTTACCCTGACAGACACTCCACCCAATGCTGTTCCGCCAACACCACCCCCACCCCCAGCCGTCCGTCCGCCCTTCCACCCTTTGCCCGAGCTTGTCAAGGCATTGTGCGAGACAAAAAGAGAAAGGCTGAGGCAACCTTGAAGCGCTTCAAAACACTGTGGCTTCAAGACGCCATGGTGTTTTCATAGCTCAGTGGAAGAGAACAAGGGGACTAATCTTGTAATCTCGATCATTTGTGACAGCAGTTATTTCTGGGAAGGAACTGAGCTCAGAGGGGTCCGGCATGTTTCCCTGTGTTCATTTGTCAACACCGCAGATGCAGATTATTTATGTGTCATTTTGTGTCACTCCATAGCAGCGGTTAGAGCCTGGGCCAAGGGAGCCTCTCCCCCCATCTGTTTCCATTGTACCTCTGCAATCCTGATGGCAATTCATTTAGCGGATAATAATCTATGACTGTGGTGACCTTTAAAACTTTTAATCAGCTGTTAATAACGCGTTATTACAGGTTGCTAATGAACTACTAAGCACTTACGAGGTTGATAGCTGAAGGAAACCGATTGGAGTTTAAACAGAGATAAATAAGCAAATGAGTCAGATGAATGCAAGAACGAACTTGATGAAGGGTCTGAGGGCACCAAATAGTTTTCTCAAAGTAATTGCGAGGCTATTGCAACGGTCGGGTGCAATCCCACCTCTGAACTTGGACTTGCTTTCTTTACTTGACCTAGATGCCACGTTCTAAAGAATCCCCCTCCAGATGCCTTCAGAAAAAAAAGGTTGGGAAAAAGAAAAAAAAAAGAAGAAGAAGAAAAAAAACGTAGCAACACTCCTTGCCATATGACAGCAGCGTGTGAAAACTGACACGCAGGGTTTTCAAATTGGGGCCCGGGGAGCTGAAGCATAAAATAACTTCAATCTCGCGGGCTCTCCAAGGAATAGAGCCGAGGTGTGACCAACAACAACACAACAACGGCGAGGCAGGAAGGGGTGAAGGTAGGAGTTATTAGAGGATAAAACATGCCTCTCCATCTCACTCCCTCTCTCTCAGGAACCCCAAGGATGATCAATGGATTTAGTCAGAGGGATATTCAAGCAGAAAATTGCTGCCTTTTTTGCTTTTCTTTGAAGTATTTCCAGAATACATACCCAGGCCCCTGGTCCACCCAGGGTTGAAAATAACAGGCGCGGGAGCAGTCTCTAAGAGTAATCCTGAAAAGAAGGAGAGAAAAGGTAGGCAAAGGAAGGTGGGGGGAAGCTTACGGGAGGAGGGTGCAGAGCGAGATTGAAACTTTGGAGGTATAAAATTGAAGGCAGCCAAACTGAACGACTACACTTGGAACCGGCGGCTATTTCTTTTCTACCTCACACCGAGGAGGACCTCTCTGACCAATTTCGGACTCTTTCGCAAAACACAGAAATGGAATGGCATGTGGGCATGAGCACAGCGCCAACACAGCTGGCAAATATTCATGTATTGATCAGCACTGGGGTCCAAAGGAAGGGCAGGGTGATGAGCTCAGCAGCAGCTCCCTAAGGCTGATCAGATTTGCAGGCCAGATGAACTGTTAACCATAGGAGAAAGATCGAACGGCGTATTTGTCTCACTATCCACAGAAACATTAGCATGTCAAACCATTCAGTAAGCTAATCAGATGTGAGCCCCACATTTCCAGAGCGTGTTGCTGAAGTGTCAGTAATGGATTTTTCGATCTATCTTTGGCCGGGGTGTCGGTGTCCGTAGGCCACAAATTAATCCGATGGTTAACGGACATGGTCGGGTCAAGCAACAAGCGCTGCCACGGGACCGAGCTTCATAGAGTCATCTGCAGTGGGCGACTAGCAAATGAACGAGCGTAACTCAATCCTCTCAGCCGTTCCATAACGAGTCCATTAGGTTTTGAAAGACGATCATTTGTAGGTTTCCAGACAGCACGAGTGGACGGGAAAGCCCCGGCTTGAAAATAAATGGCTGTTTAAAAATCCGCCGCCAATTAAAACGCAGCGCACTTACAATGGAGTACAGATTTAATGAAGATTCTGAAAAAGCATCGCTGAAGGACACCAAACCCTTGAGAAATAAAAACCGGAAGACAAGAGGTCGCTTTTTAAAACCCTCCACTGATTCCACCTTGAGAAATGTGCTCAATTTTTTTTCTTTTTCTTCCAAAATATAATAATCTTGAATGATGCGTACAAGACTTAATGATGAGTGTTTTCTTCTGTGGCCATTCTCAGATTTTTGTCTACTTCATATCCACCTATTGAATGGACAGAAACAGTGCAACAGCTTCTTTTTAGAAACCTCTCACACAGATGTTCGAACAAACAAAGTGTACACCTCAAACCCTTAAAACCAGAGCACTGTGCAAAAGACACAAGAAAATAAATAAATAAATAAATAGATAAATAAATAAGGATTGACCTCAACAGTAAGTGTTTGGCCCATAATAATATTCTATAACATTTGAATAAACATAAATACAAGGAAACATAACATATTCTTTGTTGTTTTTTTTTTGTATCTTGATTAGAAGAATATATTTTGAAAAATAGAACTTTGGATCCTGACTTCTTGCTGCACTCCAGTCATTGCATGCTTATAGTAGCATGCAAAAGTTTGTGCGCCCCAGTCAGATTATATGTTTTGTTGATTAAGTGAAGATAAGTTACACATCCACTGTAAAGAACATTTTCTACTTCTTTGCTTTTGTTTCAGTTTAATCCACAAAACATGTAATCTGACCAGGGGTGCACAAACTTTTGCATACTACTGTATGTTAAAATCAGCAGCACCTGATTTAATTTCATGAAGAACGGATTAGATAAACTAGGTATTGGATGGTAACTGTAAATATTGGGCTTCCTTGAGGAGAGGTTTGGAAATGGTCAAGCTAACACTTGCACAAAAATGTATTTTTTATTGATTTGTATTTATTTGAATATTAGCCAGATAAATGGCTTTGCACATCATTTCTCAAAGGTCTCAAAGGGTGAAACCCAAATTTTCATTTGCACCAGAATGGTTCTTGATCATGATGACCTGTTTCTGCCTTGAAAGTCCTCAACAGATTCAACATTCTTTATTGCCACACAATGACGTTGCCAATATTTGTGTTTGATACAGATCCGCAGGTGCAACAACAACATTAAGTGAACAATAACAACATAGAAAACTATGATGCACAACAGGAGACAATAGGAAGACGTTAGAAACACCACAAATGTTATAAATAATGACATAATAGATGTAGACATAACAGATTTGGGGAGAATAGTGCTATGTAAATGAAACAAATAAATAAGCAGTAGTATTAAAGAGTATTTGTGGTGGTGAGGGTGTTCTAAATAAGGGAATAAAAGCCAAACGGTGTCAATGAGGTGTCGAAGCCCAGCACTGGTCAGGGTGGCTTCCTGTGCTGCCCCCGGGGAGTGGCGTGGCACCACTATGATGTCAGAAGAAGCATGTGGCACGCGTAGAGGCCGTTATGGATAGGGCTGGCCGATGGGGGACCCTCGCTCCACCGCTCCCCGTCGAGCCTGCTGACGGCCTCATCCGTTTTCCCCGCCCAGCCCCCTAATAGATCTGCACTGCCTTCCCTTCCAATTAAAAGGCCTGGCCTCCCTATTTGTCAAAGGACGGGAGGGACAACGGCAAAGGGGAGCTTAGCATTAGTGTTTTGGAGTAATTGCCAGCCAAATTGCTGCAATTGGAAAGAGGAAGGTTAGCGCTGTAAAACTGGAACACACTGGTGATCACTTTTTTTTTCTTTTCTTAGTCTTGCGCTGGGATTTTTTTCTCCTTGTGAGGCCTACTGCACATTAATAAATTTCAGCTGAAGACAAAACAAAATGCAAGAAACAACATAATAACTGTCAATAATATACCTTCAGCTATGTTAAAATCGTTAGTTTATTATAAGTTGAAGATTTAAAAATGAGTGTAAATGACAGTTCACAGAGTTTATTTAAAAGCATTTGCACATTTAATAGGTGTGAATTCGTGTAAATAGAATAAAGAGCGAAGGACAACAGTTGAAATATAATAATTAAGAACCGTTTACAGGAAAAACTCTTTGTATGTCACTCACAGAAGTATTAAGGTTAAATACCACCTCAGTTCTAGTACTACTTAGAATATGTACCAAAAAATGGCATTTAAATCAACTCACTCTCTCTCCCTCACGTACACACACAGCAGAGAAAAGGAGCAACTTTTTCTTTCTTTCCCTTTTTTTGGCATGTTTCCTATCATGTCAAGGGGGTGGGTGGATTTCTTTTTATGGTTTAATTCAACAATAACATTTGCGATCAGGGTCTTGGGCATCTCAAGGGCATTCCTGGTGAAATTACTGGGACACTGCACCATTTATCATAGCCTGACATGTGTCATGTTCCAGACTCCGGAGCGGAGAGGTTACAGCTGAAGACAGCTCGTTCTTTGTTGAGCAGCCATCAAAGACAACATCACTTATTTATTAAAAAAAAGAGAGTTGAAGAACCAAAAGCAGACAAAGTGAGGAAAATGTTACCGTTTTGGAAACGAGTAGAAAACAGTATTTCGAGAGGAACATCTCACTATAGTGGTTGCAGGCAGCAGCCTGTCAGACTTGCATATGTGTCTATAACCTTGTTGGCATGCCCTTAGCCCTGTCATTAGAGCCCATGACGGAGGAATGGAAGGTGTATGTGTGTGTGTGTATTTGTATGCGTGTGTGTCTCAAAGGGTTGCAGGGATCCAAACTGATGATATTGATACAATCCTATATATATATATATATATATATATATATATATATATATATATATATATATATATATATATATATATATATACACACACATACACACACATGCACACACACAGATATATATATATATTTATTTAGTCCATTCATCATAAAATTTACATACAATGTAAAGGGGGCAAAAGGCATTTTCAAATTATGCCAAAAACTGAAAAATGACAAAAATGGAGATACGAGGTGATATCCATTCATGTGCAAATTGCACAATGGTGTCATAATACAAGATGTTGTCATTGGTTGGGAATTTTTACATAGCATGTAGCAATCACAGTGAAGGTGAGGGATCTTCCTAAACTCCTCAGGGACAATATTATTAAACAATACACAAATGGGGAGCCCTAGCAACGACCTTAAACAGCCCTGTCAGTACTATTCAGTAATATGCAAGTGGAAAGTTCATGGAACCACAACAGTCCACACAATGCGCTCTAAGACTAATGAAGGTAAGAGTGAAGCCAGCAGTCACTTAAAAGCAACAAAAACAACAGTTACACAATGAACAATAAGCAATGAACTACACTGCAATCACCTCTGTTCCAGTGCAAAACTGGAACAAGATGCACAGAGATCCTTGTCTAAAATTTGTATACCTGAACACTTTTGGAAGAGTATAGTCTGGACAGACAAAACTAAAATAAAACTCCAATAATTCAGCTCGTCGTGGAGAAAGAAGGGTTGCCAGTAAAGTACAGAGGTGGGAGCATCATGATATAGGGCTCTGCAAAAAGTACTGGGCCATTACACGTCATTGAAGAAAACATGAATGGAGGGATGTACTGGGACATAGTAAAAGAGAATTTAATCTTTCAACAATCCCAAACGTAAAGCCAAAATAGCTCAAGATTGAAAAAAAGAAGGTAAACATACTTGGCATGGCCAAGATATTAATAACTATTTAAAAACAAAAATAATCTTGTTTCTTTTTATAATATTTTTGTTGATTTAGGTGTCATTGAATATTATATAGTGTTTTTACTGGCAAAATGACCAGATAAATAGTTTTAAACTATTTTTGTTACTTTCTGACCAGCAACCTCTTACTAACAATCTTTATTGCATTGAGGGTTCCGAGGAATCACTATCATTACATGCTGTTCTGTTGAAAGAATACTGAACTCTTCCTAGCAGTGATACCATTCCACAGTCCTGAAATAAAGTGTATATGACAGACAGTTAGCCTGGCAGTGTCCCCACTCACTTTCTGAATCTGGGCTTCAACTGGAAGCAGAAGCGTATCGCTCAGCTGCTTAACTCAGCGCTCCTAACCCATCATTTGGACTCGTGGCTTCATTCCAACTCCGCAAAGCTTTGTCGTCATTTTTTGGTGGTTATAAATGATAATAATTAAAAGAAAATACGCAATAATTAGTCACACTAGGTTTTTCCATCTGGTGTTACCTGCATGGTGAGATTCTCGCTGTGTGTCACAGTCAAGAGAATCTGTACAACTCGGCTGATACTGATGACAAATAAAAAATACCATTACAAAGTGTACATGTGTTTTTATCCAAATCAGAATATCTCTTGTTTAGAATATCACGAAGCAAATATACAATATATATAGTTAATATAGGGTTAATTAGAAATTAGGACTGGTCAAAGAGGTTAGGATATTGTTAAGGTTATTCATATAGCAATGCTTGGATCCTATTGTTGTTTTTGTTGTGCTAAACGAAAAATTAGCATTTCACATTCCAGCCATGAACTGATTTCCACATAATCAAAAGACTGCTGTAGTTTTACTATTTAACTGAGTGAAGCTGAATCCAGATGGTTCATTGTACCAGTCTCACAATAGCAGCAAAAATTGTTTGACTCAAACAATAATACTCTACACTGTTAAAATCAAACCCATAAAGGAGCTTCGGAGTGGAGCCGCACCTCTGAAGGTCAATCTCGGTCTGCTTCAAAATGAACTCTGTATGATTCGTTTGAAATATGATGTAAAATGGGTCAAAGATGTTCATAGTCAAAGACAAAATAAACTGTTCTCTTCTGTACATGTCTTCTTTGGTACGTGCAACAGAAAAAGTTTTGTTGTCTCTTAATGAGCTCAGAATTAGACCTCTTCTATCGGTTTCATACACAGTTTCAAACCCATCTTAAAGTAAAGGTGCCACAAAGAGTTCTTGCCATGGATGCCGTAGAAGAGCCACTTCCAAAGGCTATATACCAATTTAAGATTCCCAAAACCTCTGCTGAAAGGTTCTTCAGAGAACCAAAAGTGGCTCTTCTATGGTAGCGGTCACCAACTGCCTCTTGGATTGACATTGCTGTGGAGTTTAGTTCTAACCTGCATCTAACATGCTGCCCGCTCCTTAACTGGCGCAACTGCATTCGGATCCAGCCAATCAAGGGCTTCTAAGGAAGTTAATTAGCTGAAGCAGGTGTGTCAGACTGTGGTCGGAACTAGCCTCTGCAGGAAGTCAGCTCTCTAAGTTGGTGACCACTGTTCTATGGCTTTATGCAAAAAAGGATGGTAACACTTTATTTGGAGTGGTCCAATGATTAATAAACTCATAACAGATTATTAGTAACATCAACAACATATCAGTGAAGTAGCCGTAGAAAAGCATCTGAATACATTGAAGTGAACATCTTGTAGATGCACTGTTGATACATTAGTTATATCAAGTAGCTGTATTGTTAATATGTTACATCCATTATGAAAAACCTAATTTTACCCAACCTTACCTAAACCTAACCCTAACCCTGCCCTAATCCTGACCCTAACCCTAACCTTAACCTCAACCCAGAACTTAATCCTAACCCTGTTTTGACATGCTACTGAAAGTCTGTTAAGTGTTTGTTTCATCTAAAAAGGACCACTCAAAATAAAGTGTCACCACATCACTTTCTTTTTAAGAATGCTAATTACTCACTGCACGAAAAACACTGCCAAATGTCAAATGTAATGTGTTAATGTGCCAAGTTTTTGAAGTTTTATGAAAGAAGTAAGCCACGCTAGGCTGTGTGTTTTTACTCTGCTTCACATCGTGTGAAACTCAAGGTAACACATGGCATCTCGTACATAAAACAAGACATATTCAAAACCCATAATCTCAGTTTGGCCAGAGTACATGTGGTTTGGAAAGTTCGTTAGATATTATTGCAGTTATTGTCACCAATGGTTTGACATTAAATATGTCAGTGTCAAGGCTAAGAGACTCAGAACTAAAATGAAACAATAATAATGTATAATTTTCTGCTTTGGTCTGGACCAAGCAAACCAAGCAAAGCTCTGTGAGCATGAAAACTCTCCACATCATGTAAAGGTTCTACACTAATTAAAGGTGTTTCCTAGAACTATATGTCCAAACTAAAAACTGTTATTTTTAATAGTGTAGTTGAATTTGTTCCTTAGGACTGTTGCAGATATTTCCTTTAGTTAAAAGTATCCAGTCGCATGCCAATGTTTGGGCACCACTGGTCAAACAACATGTTTTGTTGATTTTTTAGCTGAAAAAAAGTTAACACATCCTCTAGAGAACAGAGAACACACTTCTGCACATTATAGTTTTGGGCAAGGTTGAGTAAGGTTAAGTCCTGCGTAATGGAAGTAATGTATTAACAACACATACACATAATGTCAGTAATGTATCAACAGTGCATCTACAAGATATTTACTTCAGTGTATTCAGATGCTTCACTACGGCTACTTCACTGATATGTTGATGTGTTACTGATAATCTGTTAAGAGTTTATTAATCATCTACAAAATACCACTCCGAGTAAAGTTTAACTGATGTAACATATTGAAAAAAAATATAAATATAAAATATAAAATGCATCATAAGGCCACAATTTATGGTTTGTTTTTCTGATGTTAAATTCAGCAAATAAAAAGTCATTAAAGTAAGTAACTATGTTCGCTGTAGAAAATGTGCAACTTATTTTCACTTAGAAAGTGAACAAAACATTTAACTTGACCAGAGGTGTTCAAACTTTTGCACTCTGTATATTTAAAAATGTTTAAGCAACAGAAATCCTGGCTTTATGTCACTTATATCTCACTTGCATTCAGGGAGTTAGTAAAACCTCTTCAACTGTCAACATGCTAGATGTTTCAGAAGACAAGGGCTGATGCCAGCAAATCAAGAAGACACTGAAATGGAGCCTAGTCAAAAAAGATATTCATTAGAGCTGGAAAATCACAATGTGGTTTGTGGCTGAGCTCTGAGGTGATGACAGCTCAATGCGAGTACTCACAACAAGTGAGAAAATCATTACATTTGTCAATGGTGCCCAAGTGTTCTTGATTGATCTTAAATGTCTTGTGTTGTGACCAGTCACTTGCTTCATAGGATTAATGAGACCCCTCCAGCTTGTTCAATACATGTGTCAATTAGAGATTTACAGTGGCGTAGATACAGAACTACACATCATATGGTGCACAATTCTGTACTGTCCATTTCAAACCAGGCTTTGAAATGGACAGTACAGAATTTGGGAAATGTTCCAGATTAATTTTGCCATTGTGAGTGACCTTATTACATTTATCTCACCATACAGAATTATTAAACCCAAGTGGGGGCCTTTAGTTCCAATAATCATCTGGATATCCATGAACTCATTTTCATAAATACTTTGACTAATTAACATATGTTTTACGTAAGCATATCTGAAGGGGAGAAAATGGCTATTGCTTTAAGACTGGTCATAACAGCCCTGGATTACGCAAGGAGTACAGCCATAATTTAAGAATCCATTAGTATGTTACAGCTCATATAACCAGAGAAAAATATGTAGTTGAGAAATGGCTTTTACCTTGTGATGTGCAAGTGAGTTTCAGGAGTTTTTTTGCAACCAGAAACAAGCCTACATAAAAAAGTGATATGTCATTGTTTAAGGAGTGCATCAATAATTGCTGACATAGTTAAATGTAAAATACGGTGGGAGGGTTGCATGTAAAATTAATTAACTCAACTGGCACATTATTTATGACATAATATGATAAACTGGCACATTTTACGGTAGTACTGAATATGCACCTTTTGGTGATATTAAAAGACAGATGAGTAATTATGCAAAAGAGAAAAAGAAAAAGCCTTTTGGTAACGTAGACATGCCAGATAAATTACAGACCCGCCTCCTGATCGATTACCAAACACGGGTTTAAAGAGTTTTTGGGGGAAGTGCCTGAAAAGAAGCTGCTCTTGTGTTGTTCATGTTGAGCGGATCATTTAGTGATCCAGAAAACCCCGCTTACCAAACTGACTTGCTGACTGCTGAGGCTGGTGCATTATGGGAACTGGTGAGGCTCCACCACACTTCCAGGTGAGATTAAACTGGGTCTTATAAAAGGCTTGTATACATCGCTGTTATAAAGCTCATCAGCAGTGTGTGACTCATGTTACCTGTCAAAGGTTTGAGGACACATTAGCTTTGAAATTGAAATTTGAATTTTCTCACTTTTTTAAATTTAATAAGACAAATATGTAACGTCAAACAGGTATTAACTAATACTTTCCTGTAAGTACAATGTAAGAAATATCTATTTCATATCTATTGTTTTATGGGTCATTCTTCCAGTTTAAACAGATTTTTTCATCTCAGCTTTTCCTTAGAGTTTAACCCTTTGTCTAAATGTGCTGGTAGTGTAGTTGTCACCTAACAGCTGGAAGCAGAGGTGTCACCAGTCAAACAGAATCAAAAGGAAACCTTACAGACATTGTTAGAGAGGGTCACCGTGGTGATAAGTTCAAATAGGTTGTTCATAACAATGGCAACTGTATGATAACACTAAGTACAGTATTTCTTTAGAAACTGAACTACAGTATGAACTTTGAACATAGTCCCTGTAGTTACTGAATACTAAGTCTTATGTAACAAGCTTGGGATTTTAAGGGGTTAATAGCATTTATAAAACGCTAATATCATTAATAACATGATGGTATTAATATCAGGATATGTTGGTATTCATTTCATGATAATGAATAACTTAATTTATGCTGCTAACTGACATGAATAAAATGAATAGAATGAATAGAAAAGTCAACTAATGTTAGCTAGGTGATGATAAATATTGAAAGAAATCTAGCCTTAAGACCCTAAGAAGTAAATTTATCTGGTCAGTAATTATTTGTTAGCTCAGAAAAACACTAATATTAGAATAAATGCAAAAAAATAAAAAATAAATTAAATTAGTAGTGATTTTATGTATGTCAATGTGTTCATTTAACCATTTCCAAACTTCTACATGAATAAGCCCAGAATTATTTGTAGTCATCCAGTACCTAGTTTGGCTAATTAATTCTTCATTAAATGAAATCAGGTGTGCTGGTGTTGGAATAATCTATATCTATAAACTAGCTTATATCAACTACTTTTTTGAAAATAAGTAATTCTTGTTTCAGCTTTTTATTACATTATTAATGTTTATTTACATCTTCTAAAGATATAATGTATTAAGAGCAGAAACACACTTATTACCAAAATATGTGTTTTTATATAATGGACTATACAAGCACTGCCCAAGTACTGTGTAGTAATATGCAAAGATTTAAACACCCCCAGTCAAATGACATGTTTTGTTAATAGTTCTGCAAATTCTAGTGCACAATTTCTATTTATTTATTGAGTTTAACATATTGGAAAAAAAACAATTTAACAAAACATGTAATTTCATGGCGGTGCCCAAAACTTTGCATATAACTGTATGTATGTACATGTGATACATGTGATATAACAGTAAATGTATGGCATATTCCACATATGAAGTGAGGAAATTATATATATATATATATATATATATATATATATATATATATATATATATATATATATATATATATATGTATATATATATATATATATATATATATGTATATATATATATACACACACACACACACATAATGTGTTTTGATATTTTAGAGAATTTTTCAAGGAGTAGTGGAACTGTCAAGTAACTTTTTTGCTGCTTTTTTTTTAACAGTTTTTCATTTTCTTAAACTATGCAGCACCATGTAGCTTCATGTTCATCAACATATTTTTCTTGGTATGCCTAAATAACCATTCAACAGTTTTCTTAACCAAACTGTTGTTAAAAGCACAAATAAAAAAAAACCCTTAAACTCTGTCATTGAGTCACTAATGATAAGACCTACTATTTACACTGTTTATACAGCACATACTGTAAGTTCTTTGGTGACTACTGTTAAACTAATGTGTAAGTTGTGTAGTTCTGAGAGTGAGGAACTGAACTGTGAACTCACCCACAGGCCCTCAGGCTTTAAGGGGTTAAACAGCTGAGAAGCTTGAATACTGATGAGTGCTGACATTACAAAAAGAGAATGAAACGGGTGGGAGTGGCATTATTCCTGCTTCACTACTGTCACAAACACTGTCATAAATATGCACGTCATATTGTTTTCCTCTGAATAAATCTGCATAGTCTTTAACATGATAAACATACTTATTACTAAAATCAGGAAAAGCTAGATGTTTTCAACCTCTTAATATGTGGTGTATATGGTGCTAAATAGAAAAAAGCTGAACATATGACAGGGAAAAGAAAGCTTGTCTTTAGGTGACGTCTCTGCAAGCTGCAGCTTCACATTAGTCTACATGGGTCAGTTCAGTGGAGTATGACAGTAAAGCATGTGGTGCTGTAATAATCCCTCGCCTGCTCTGCACCGAGAGCCAAACACAAGGGTGCCATGAGAGTAAATGAAGACACGCGTTGAGCGGATGTGTCCCGCAGCACTGAGAGGGCCAGAGGGCCCTGAACGCTCGGCCCCGCGTGGATAACCAACAGGCAGGTCAGTTAGCCGGGTACAATTAGGTCCATGGCCTGTTAATGTGCCTGCAGCGGCATTAGTGCCCTAATCCTGCACATTACTGCGGATAGGGAGAGAGGGTCACAGACACTAAAGCAGCAAAGGAGGATTTGTCCAGAGACCTTCTGTCCCTCTTTTATGAATACCCATCAGCTGACATACAGAGAGAGAGAGAGAGAGAGAGAGAGAGAGAGAGAGAGAGAATGAAAGAGCAGAAGAGGGAGGGAAAGGATGAGGGTGGCTGTTATTATGAATATATGCATACTGTACACTGTTGATGTCCATGTGCAGGTTTAAGTGTGTTTTTGTGTGACACAAACAGCAAAAAGTTAATGATTGTTTTTTAGTATTACTATTATTATTTTTATTATTTTTCATTATTGCTGCTGCTGCTAATAATAATAATAATAATATAATAGTACAATAATAATAATAATAATAATAATAGTCAATGAGGCTCCTGTGTAATTTTCTGTTAAATATATGTTTCCTGACATTGGAAAATGAATAATTTGTACATAATGGCTGTTTTTACTGGAAGATAAATAAACGAAAGCAGTGTACTGCATTATTATTATTATTATTATTATTGTTATTATTATTATTATTATTATTATTATTATTAATAATAATAATAATAATAATAATACCCAGAAGGACAAGCGGCTTAGATATAATCTGTATGTATGTGTTAATAATAATAACAACAATAATAATAATAATAATAATAATAATAATAATGTGTGCATATTTAGTGTGTGTGTGAGAATGTGTGTGAATATGTGTGTGTGTGATACTTTGTTTGGAAGGGTGTGTGTGTGTGTGTGCGTGTGTGTGTGTGTGTGCATGTGTGTGTGTGTGTGTGTGTGTGCGTGTGTGTGTGTGTGTGCGTGTGTGTGTGTGTGTGTGTGTGCGTGTGTGTGTGTGTGTGTGTGCGTGTGTGTGCGTGTGTGCATGTGTGTGTGTGTGTGTGTGTGTGTGTGTGTGTGTGTGTGTGTGTGCGTGTGTGCGTGTGTGTGTGTGTTGGCTGAACATGATTGAAAGATTTACTTGGGTTTGGGCTTAGTGGGGTTTAAGCTCCTTGAGATCAGTTCTTCAAACTCTGGCAGTTTCTCTCTCATATCTCTCTTTCTTTCGCTCCAGTTTATCTGCAGCTTATTTCTCCTTTAATCTCAAGTACAAGAAGTGGCTTTAGCACAAAAACACACACCTCACAAAAAGAAGAGCCCTTTAAAATCTCTGTCGGCTTTGCGCAAGTCTGCTCTCATTCCCATCAGCCGTGATTCGACACTAATTTTACCCCCTTCTGCAGCGTTTAATCAGTACTGTGGAAAACTACTTCTGTGTTTTATTCAAGAAAGGATCTTGGCTTTGCTGTCTTGTAATATAACATAGGAAGAAACACATGTCTGCATACAAATGAAATAATGTTCAAAAGTACACAAAAGTATTGCTATGTTGAGGCCTGCTTTCTGGTACAGTGATGTAGTTAATCATTCCATAGATGGTGCAGTAGAAGTTTGCATACGGTGATGAATAGGATATACTTACTGTGGCACAGTCCTCTGGAGCTCACTTTTACAAGTCAATACACTGCATATGCGCACTACTGCTAGGACTCTAAGCTTCAGGCCACAGAATCCTAATTCGAGCTGTGCCATGAGCCTACAGTGCTCTCTACAGACAGAAAAGTGTAGTGCACGAATGCTCCTCCAAATAACCTTTGATACCCTAGCATGTGACATCAGCTGCTTTCCATAAACTAGAACACTAAAGAACAAAACAAAGGCAAAAACATGTCTAAGGAAACAAAGCATTGTGTAAGCTTAGAAGTCTACTGAGAGAGAGAGGGAGACAGAATGAGAGAGAGACTAGCGCATTGTATTTAATTTAGAAGAAAGCATCCGTCTGTTGTGAAAGACCGTTTCTAGTCCATGTGGTCTGATGTCAGAAGGCAGAGACAGAGAGAGAGAGAAAGCGAGAGAGAGGCAGAGAGGTCATAAGAAAGCTGAAGCCTCTGATAGGTGTCCGCGCCTGCTAGTCCACATTGCTTGACCAGTCTCAGATTATCAGGCGTGAGTTCAATGACCTGAGCAGCCTTAGGGCACAACCCAATGAGCGATCCCACCAGAGCACTGCATGAGGCCATTCCAGGAAAATTCCATCACTGCCCTCATTCAAACCGTTCTGCATTCAATGCTAAGTGCTGTTTTTTTTTGCCAATTCACATAACGGCATTGTCCATAACCTATGATTATTCTCTTTTGAAAATCCCTCCCTAATTTCAATGAAAGATGAGATAATGGTGGGGTAAACAAGCAAGACACTTGAACTTCAGGTCAGGGTTCACTTAACCCTGCCATCTGACACCATGATTTTGGAAAAAAAACAGTGGATTTGAGACTTTTATTGGGGCAAGAGAAGGCCTGCTGGCATGGTTTGTAATCGAACGTACATTTTCCACTGGGACAGAGTATTTTTTGGAGTATACAGGATTAAAGGACGGGGAATGAAATGAGCAGATAGAGACTTTAATGAAATGAAGCATAAGCGACTGAGCGGTTGATGGATTTGTAAGAAAAAGTAGAACAGTCAGTCTTGACCAGTGAGGAAAGTTCATAAACAGCCTTGTATGTGGCGGAAAAGGCTAATATTTTGGAGGGACCTTTGGAGAAAAGGGTTTTACGAAATGACACTGGGGTCAGAAAGGTCACCCAGGCCTTCTTCCAGAAGCTTCTGCTTCTCCACATCACTCAAAACAGATTGGGATGCCAATCATACCCACAGCTGGTGTCATTGCTTTACTGTGAAGCAATATATTGAGACGCACACGTGCGCACACACATATACGCGCAATCCACCTTTTTCCAAGTTGCTATAGTAACTAATCTAGCTCTACTTTTACTACACTGACAGAATGTGCCTCCATCACTTGTTGAGTCCGCTTGTTTGACTTTGGCAAACACCATTAGGCAACTCTGTTGTTATCAAGTTTATCCAATTAATTTATGCTGACAGAGAATTAGATAGTGGCCAGAGAACCAATTAAGCATCACTCTGATGCTGGGAGAATGACTGGTAATTGCAGTTGGGACAATAAAAGGCCTGTCTTTTTCTCTGCAGACTTTCTGGAATTTTCCTCTACCAAATTTCCACTGCAACAGTAGGCTCTCCTTTCATTTTAGGAAATTTAATTTTTTTTTACCTAAAAAACCAACCTTGGCTGAGATTAGTTGCTTCGCATGTTTTTCCTACCAAATTAATTAAATCTGAACCTCTTTGCTTTGACCATAAAAAAGCACTGATTTGTTGAAGGTTCTCTTATACTGATAAGCAGCTTTTCCATTCAGACTTTACACGTTCATTCTGTCATTGAATTGCACTGATTTTGTATCGGCTAATGTAACGTACACAGCAAAACAAGCTTTTCAGCAGTGCTGTATAGCTGAAGTAGTCCTATTGTCTGATGAAGGACACAGTACATCACTGCTCAGTGTACATCATTATAGTGACTTTATAATATATAATACTTGAAATAAACTATGAAATAGTTTGTCCTCCACGTGGATTCGCTAGCATTAGCTCGAAGTAGCTCTTCTTGAAAAGTTTCACTCAACAAAACGAGGCAAATGTTCAGTCTATGTAGAATATATAGCTATTACCAACCATACTATTGTGGCTAACAATGTAATCTAGTAGCCAGCAGCCTACATGATGCATTTCCACAGCTTTTAACTTCTGTTGAGCTTAGTCAGTGATCAAAATGTCTTATATAGGTGCACTCTCTCTCTGTGTAGAAGGACATGATGGCAGCTGAGGTAAGCATGTCAGGCTGCTCTATTTTTGATGTGATGCACTCTATGTCACCCCTCACTGGGGACTCGACCAGGCTAACTTCTTTCTCACATGTTTGTACCACTATATTACACGTTTAACCCCCTCATGTGTTGTTACCAACCTAAAACCACAGGCTTTGTGTTCCAACTACAAACTGAGCACTACTATTTTCTCAGTCGCAATGTTACGATGCTAATAAGGGCAGGCATTCATAACAGCGTTTTAACCTTGAAGGGTGTTTTTCTCCAGTTTTTTGAGCCTACAGCATCTTTTTCATGTGGTCCATTGCCACTGACAATTTCAACAGTGCTTAGTAAAAGAAGAGAAATGTTGTTCATTCAAAGAATGAATCATAGAATTCAGTGGGCTTCTAAGAGTTCCTCAGGTCAAAAGGCGCCAGTTGCACCATCTGTATGTCCACTCAAACATTGGCTAGCTATAACGTATGAATTAGTAAGTTCAGGTTTGCAGAAATCAAAACGGGTTGCACCACACAAACTAGTTTTAATGTTGAGCTTATTAGTCACTAAGGCCCAATCCCATTTCACCCCTCACCCCTACCACTTAGTTCTTAGCCCTCCGTTTTGTGCTTCACGCTTAGGGGCACTTAGGCACACTCCAAACAGAGTGTTATGAGAAAAACAGAAAAACCGTCAAGATGGCTGCACAAGTGACCAAAGAAACCCACAAATGTGAATATTTTCTCCGTTAAAAAATTATGATAAACATTGTATTGTCTTACTTTAATGTCATTTCAATGTATTATGGTCTTTTTCTTCATAACAAGCATAAAAAATCGCTAACAGTATGCTAATGTCTCGGTAGCTAGCTAGCTAAATTTCCCATTCCACCTTAAATAGTCCAGCAGTACTAATGCCTGAAGCACCAGAATTTAACTGCTGCTCCATTTAAGGTGGAACAGGAAAATTTGGACAAGAAGCTGGCAAATAGCTGACTTCAGTTTCATATCACCAAAGGGGTTGCTGATAATAAATAATTATCGCATCCCCCCTCTTTGAAAGCCTGTGATGCCCTAAAAGTAACTAAATCCCAGCAGCGAGGTTGCTGAACTTTACCGCTCCTCTGCTATCACTGCAGACTGGCAGAGTCACCTACAAAGCAGCGCTAGTAGCCTGTTAATGAAGTCATCTTCTTTATTTGAGGGTTGTCCTTTCGTAGGGGAAAAATTCAACCACTACCCTTTGTACCTCAGTTCCAAGGGGCAAAGTGACACTTGAAAACAAGGGGTAGGGGTACAAATAAGAAATGAGATTAGGCCTAAATATTTATAGCTTTCACTTAGTGTGTGTAAGTATTGGGGAAACCACATGGAAAGAACCAAAAAAGACAGAAAACATGACTTTTTTGGTTAACTAAGCTAAAACACTAAATGCTACATGGTGTTGTTATACTTACAGCTCTAATCAACAACTTGATTAAACTCCCAATGTTTTCTGGTCTTTTACTATGTATGAGGAAACTCATAGAACTTACTGTTTGTGATAGTCGAACAAATAATACAGATACAAAGATCAAATGCAGAGATTGAAAGATGCAGTGACTCAAGCAACAGTCTTGCCCAGCTCTCTGGGTTTCCAGGCAGGCCATGAGGGGTGAAAAGGTGATCTGCTCCTTTAAGAGGTGAGCAAGGGAGTAGCAGAAAGTGTGCACCAGGGCAGATGGAGCAGCTGCTGTCACTTTTAATGGCGTCAGAGCTTGCTGTAGCTCTGGCTGGAGCAAACCTGAGGAGCTATGGAAGGGCCGGTGCACAATCCCTACAACATCCGCACTCCTCCGAAACATTTCATCTCAGGGCTTTCACGGCGCTGGCCTCCACCATTCTACCCTTCATCCTAAGTTATCTTTTATTCTTCATCTCCTAAGACGGTGCCACTTTCCCTTCGCAAGAAGCCCACATACCAGAGCTAATGACATTACTGCGCAATTGGTCCCGAGTGGAGGTCACTGATGTGTCATTAATAAGAATTTATCCATTTATTATACCTGCTTCATTAAGCGGTGTTTTGCATACATCCACTTGGCCCATTCAAACGGGCCTGATAGCACCGCCATTGATGTCATTCTTTGGATGGCAGGCGCTATTCACCATATGTCCATTTTCCAAACCTTATCCTTGAAACATCGCGACTGAGTGCAGGAGCTGAGAGTCATTCTTCTTTTTATAACTTGCCACTGCGGTTCATTCACTTGCATTTGAGAGCATACCATAAGAATGAGAAATGGTTTTGAGGTGCAGGATGTAATTCTCAGTCAAATGGACTATTTAATCCACTAACACTAGAGCGAGTGCTATATGACGGATGTGATAGATCTGTATAGATATATTTTTCTAATGATATATTTCAAAAAGATCCTTGTTGGTGGAGTGTTGAAGAGCAGCCACAATGCACAACCAAGCTCAAGGACAGGTGTCCACATTTCTAAGTGGAATGTTCGGCAGGACTGCGAGCACTTAATGTGGAATGCCAGTATATCTCGGAGCCAAAAGGCGCAGCTTATTTCCTGCTGGTGTCTTGCTGGAACTGGCGGTGTCCCTGTACCCTCCTCCTCTACTGCAGGGCACCCAGCCACCAGAGCAAAAACAAGCTGCACTAATCTGCGATGGCCCCCTGACCTCCGTCCATGATCTCATTCATCGGGCAGATCTGGGGTGTGGTTTATTGAGGTCGTTGATCTTAACTGCTCCTTCTGGAGTGTGTGCTGATTATTCCTAGGCTGGGCAGCTGGGGCGAGATTCTGGAAGAGGCCCACATCATCCCAGCCTGCATGATGCAGCAGGGCCACAATTCACACATTTTGTCCAGGCTCTCTCTCTCTCTCTCTCTCTCTCTCACACACACACACACACAGTTTTTTGTCATCTTCCACCTCCAGAGTTAAAGTGACAGTAGAGTGCACAAAAGAAAAGAGTGGACAAATGAAATACCAATAGATTTGATATTATACTTAGTGCTGGAGGCTTCTGTGTAATGATTTCTGTTAAATATATGTTTTTTTTTCAGCCATTTAAAAATGTACAACTGGCAGTTTTGACTGGATGCTGCATAAACAAAAGGGTTGACTCTATCTTTTGCACAGCAGTGTATGCATGACCCCATGTCCCAACAATGTATAAAAACAAACCTCCATGTTAGTCCATCCTCAAACTATCCAGGTTGTTTAACAGGAGCTGTACCCCCCTCCTCGCTGCATTTCCTGCGAGAGTTCCTACCGTTTGCTGTCTAATATCCTGTTCCGGATTAGACCAGCAGATTGCACCCAAGGGGGCTTCATGTAGGTGTGAGAATGCTTAGCCAAAGTCAGTGTCGATACCAGCTCAACAGGTTAACATCCAAGTGCACGGGACAAAATAAAAACCCACAATCATGCATGAATGGAATGCTCTGAAATAAGGAATAGCTGTCATGGCACATAGATGTGCAAGGCTTACTAGGCAAAACTGATCTGAAGCTAATGGCAGGGCCGGCTACAGGTCACAGTGGAGATTTAGTAAATGTTGCCGGGTCAGCATCATGTTGCTTTGTCAAGAATAACACAAATCAGATGGAGAGGTATTAGCCAGACAGATCAGCCATTAGGCCTTGTTAGATTTGACAACTTCTCTTATTGGGGGTTACAGGGAGATCCAGGAATGCCCTCCATTTCACCCCTGTTTTACCCTTCCAACAACCTCTGCCCTGCCCTGTTCAGCCACCCCAAGGGTTAAATCCTTGTCCTGAAGCTAAAACAACAGGATCACTGCTAGAGTGCTAATACTCAATAGGCACTGACCTACTTTGTGGGATTTGAGCGTGTGTGGGGGGAAAGGGGAAAAAAAAATCCCTGATCCTCTGCCCTAATGCCAGCGATGAAAGCGATCTAATGGCCCTAACTGCTCTGTTAAATCTGAAAACATGCTCACGTTATTAATTTCTCATTATGGGAATGCAGCTTTGCTGATGGGATTAAATACTTGCTCCTCTTTCTCTCTTGTCTTCTCTCTGTTCTAGTGGCCTTCACATAGAAAAATGTATGGTGAAACCATCTGGCTGCACCGTCCTTGCATGTCTCTTTCATTTTGTTGCTCTGTATTATGGCTTTTTATAGCTTTGATCTCATCATGACCGATTGACCTATATACACTGTAAAAGTTAAACGCTTAAGAAAACCTCCTCACTCCAGATCATAAAAGGGGACGCACCACTAAAAAGAAGACTCAAAGCACTTTTTCAGCATCAGCTTTTCACAAGATATATGTTTTATTTTAATACTTTCAGTGTTTTATTTAAAAGGTGCATGAGCCAAACATAATAAAGTCTTCCTTTGATGAAGAAAAGAAAAGGAGAAAAAAAATTCCCTGTTTCTTTATCTCTCAACATGTGGTATTTTAACTGAATGCCACAAAAGAATATCATCAAGCATTATTTGTAAGAGCAATTAGATGTGTATGGGATTTGAAGTGCCCACTGCTTGTAGGTCCAGCTGCAACAACTGTAGCCGGCATGCACTTGAATAAACTCAGCTTTCTGGCTTGCTGCATCACCACCAGGGGGCTCCTGTTTCCGCATACAGTGAGCTCAGTTCAATGAAGCACAAAGCAAGTCAGTTTGCCCTTGTTCATTCTTGTGCTGTGTCAGTGTAATGAAACATATAGAGATTGGGACTAATGTTAGAATTACATCAGCCTTTAATGTTACATTGCAAAGCTGCCTATTTGTTCAGATTGCACAAGAATATAATATAATAACATGACACACAAAGATTAATTAGTTTGAATATGCTGCAAGGAGCACCAGTTACCAATTACCTTCAGAGCAAGTAGTTTAGAAAACTGTTTGGTTTAGAAACATTCTCCAGAAATAAGCAACATGATGCAGTACTGCTAAAAGAACAGCCTTCCAATCACGAGATGAAGCTAAATCACCTCAATCACACTTTACTAGAATCTCAGACATCATTTCACATGATCTTCACTTTAACACCTTGGACAACTTCACTCAAAGCTTCCCCTATACAATGTGTGTGGTTACTATTCCTGTTCTTGTCGCTCTTGCTTAGGGATCACCAAGCTTACCCACAAAGGAAGGATCAGGTTGTTGTTCCAAACAAAAAGTCCACACTTCAGTTTATCAAGCAAGAGATCAAGAGCCATTAAACTGATTCTGAATAATGTCGACTATATGGATAGTGTTTCTCCAGAATATACTGTTTTCTGTCTAGGTCTTTAATAGGGATGCAGAAACCATATATTTTGATAGAAAAAAGCATGTGGCACTTTGTTTAAGTCTGCCTGTAATTTTAAACTGTAGTACATAATAAGCAATAACTAAAAATAAGTGATATAATAATAAATATGCAGATTAATGTTGTAGCTCTTCAAGCTGCAGCATCATTTAACTGGAGGATCCTTACTGTTAAGATGTATATGCCTTCAAACAGTGCTGTTGTTCATAGTGTTTACAGTAAAAACCAAATGGAAAAGTTTTGTTTATTATAAAAAAGAACATGACAAATAGGCAAAATCTTTCTAGGCAGTCATATTTTTCTCTTGGGTAATGTCGCTGTCTAGCTAAAGATGGAAAAGTGAATGACATATTTGAGTTAAATTAGATATTTACTTTGCTGTTCCCTGTTTAGTGGACAAGAGAGAGAGCACGTATTTGATGCCGCAAAATGGCAATCTGTTAGTAGAGTGATTCTGTCTGTTTTTAATAATAAAGAGTTTTGCTTGGTTCATACCATGTGTTAATAGCACTGGACATGTACACCACATTGAGATCTCTACAGTCAAGGTTTCCTTTAACAGTTGAACGTGTTAGTTCAATAGACAAGCTATGCAGGAACAGGTTTCTTAAACGAGCAGATAGCATTTTGTTTTGTAATGTGAAAACTATGTTTATTTTGTATTTTAAGCTAATTAACCAGTTAGACGGGAGTGGATAGTGTACTGAAAATCTTTACATTTTACACTTAAGTAAAAGTACCGTGACTGTAGAGATAATGTACAAGTAGAAGTTTTAATAAAAGAAATTACTTAAGTAAGAGTCTACAAGTAGTTCATTGGAAAACTACTTGAGTAACCAATTTTTTTTTTTGTGTATCTACAATCACAACCTGAAAATATTTCTGAGTTGACTTGGTGATATCATAGGAAATAATCTGTCCAAACAAAACTAAAGTCAAACATGATATTATATAAGAAAAAAAAGTTTGGAGTGCTGGGACTGATCACAGTATGCGCTGCTAGTGCACATTTACACAGCTGAACTATGTACTGTGTAAGGCACAAGTTTGTGTTTAACTACATGCGTTACACAAGTCTTCCCAGTTTCTGTTTACAACAAAGTAGTTCAGAATCTCGTAAAGGCTGTGCAGAGTTTGTTACTGTTGATTAAGGCTGTTTTTGGTTTGGCCTTAAAAAAGTTTACTTGATTAAGAGTTCAAATAACTGGTAGTTTACTCAATTAATTATGTATTTTTAGTGAATGTATGGTAAGGTGTCAACCTATACATACAGTAAACATTACATTCACAACCTTCAAACTGCACAAATGAACTGGTATTCATTCTGAACATTTCTACCATTAAAATCACCAGCTACTCCAGCAATTGATTGAGCTTTGATTTTTTTACTGTGATATATTCATCTGATAATCATACTGTTTACTTTCAAAAGTGTTTTTTTACTGTATTTAACAGTTAAACAGCTAAACAACCTCTCACATAGTTTAAGATGCACACAAAGGCAGAGAGAGTGAGTGAGAGATGGAAGAGAGAGAGCTCAGTGCTAAGCTCCATTCTGTGATTAACTGACAAACCAAAAGTCTGTGAGTAGTATATCTTTGAGGTGAGAGCAAGGAGTGAATGCATTTTTGCATATGTATTTTTAAATAGGTGATGGTCCATGTGCGGTACCTCTACAGTTTTTCTACAGTCAGACTGAGCAATGATCTGAATATTACAGCACAACACTGTTTAACTCTGTTGGAGAATATTTCAGTGACTAACATGATAATGAAACATGATGAGCTTTAATGAGTTTTGTAAAGGTAACATTAGCTCATTCTGACAAATCACAGTGTGAACTGCACATCCTCAGAGAGTAAAGTTAGTTCAGTATGTTAGAACAACAGCATGGAGGAAAAAGTGCTGTTTACTTGGACTGTGTTCAGACTGCAGGCAAATCGGATTTGTTTCTCAAATCGGATCCTTTGAGATGACTGTCTGCACTGTTATTTGCAAGTGATCAAATTGGATTTGTGTGTCCAGACGTCACCAACCTATCTGCATGGGTTGCTGTGCTAATGACGTGGGCTTGAGTAACTACGCTGGAGACATGAATTTCAAACACTGATGTAGGAGAGATGGAGGCGCATCATCTTGCCCTCCAAACTCTTCAGGATTCTCTGGCGTAAGCATGAATCTTTGGCGCTCTTTCTGAATCCCAGCACTTCCATCGCTCTGGATTTGACATTGTTTGTCGTGTTGTGAGCGATGCAAAAGACACTTTGAAATCATATCTGAGAGGCCAGAGCATTTAGACTGAGACACATCTGCAAAAATCAGATTGGAATTGCATTTCAAACCACCTCCAAATGATGTTGGGACCTGTCTTTCAAAAATCAGTCTGGATACAATGGGGATATGCCAAAAATTGGATTTGTGCTGGTAGTCTGAACAATGCCTTGCTGCTCTGCTACTTCAGAATCCACACCAGTATGTGTTCCAGTTTTCTGATGGTCGCAGGTAACGTTGTACTTCCATGGAAAGCTAGCGTTGCTTTCAAGGGGTCTCAAGTGGTTTTATCAGAAAAAGTGAATTTTCCACCAGGAGTCTACACAGTTGAATGATAAGGTCGGGTTCATTGAAATTTTAGATGCAAAGTGAAATAGCTGTGTTGTGACATCATGGCTGTTTTCATCATGGTGCAATGAGATAAACTGTACAAATATAGTAAATGGTAATGGTAAAGTACATTTTAATTATGTACAATTACTCAATATTTTATTTCAGCCTCATTTGAGTTTGAAAGACCAGTAAAATAGGCCAGCTAGCAAATGAATTACAACACTATTTCACATACGGCGTTGTGTTTATCTCTCATAGAAACCACAAAAATGTGCATGGTGGGTGAGCGAGCTGCTCCTCTAAGAAAGCTACCGCCCCAGTTACACTTGAAATCAGCATGCTGTATGTGGCTACTTTATCCTTCATTTTAAAAGTGCTCCCAGACTTTTTAAGCCTTCTGCCACAATTCTTTTTCTTTCACTGTCTGCTCTCATTTATGACACTGTAAGTGAACTGCTGCCCTCTTCAGTTCAAGTCATTCACTCAATCTAGATTAGACCTCACTTTTGAAAATGTAAATGAAAGAAATGACAATGGAAATATTTGTCTGTGATTTTTCATTGTCCATGTTATTGATAATGTTGAATAACTGTTCTGGCCCTAATCCTCAAGCTCTTCTTGCTTTTTACTGTCGAGCTTTCACATACATAAAGAACCATAGCAAAGACAGTAGCCTGGGCAGTTCTGACCTTCTTGTTCTATTTTTTAGACTTTCCATATAAAGGCCTTTAGGAATAGCTAAAGACATAATAACAATAAAATAAAATAATAATAATTATTTTCTCCCCAAATGCAGTCAATCATCCAAGACATGTCTGGTGTCTAAAGCTTGCCTTTTTAGTTTTGCACTGAAGAAACAAGGCTGACCATTAATGGAAGCTAACAATTAATGGAAGCTTATACCCTGCCAATTAGCACTGTGCAATCTGCATGCCTAAATTAACAAACAATTGCATCAAATGTTGAGATGTTAAGTAATCATAAATAGACTTGCTTGTGTGATTTCTGACACTGTATTCATACTGTTATCTTTAAAAATATCAATTTGTACAAATAACATTATGTGCAAAACTAAAGAAGCAAGCATTGGATACCAATCTTGCTTCTTTAGCTGATCATCTACATTTGGGGTAAGATGGAGAATTGTGTAGATGAGATTTTTCTCCAAAACTATCCCTTTAACAAAAGCTTTGATGTAGAGCTTTGTGGATAAGACTGGAACTCTTGGCCTCCAAGTTGTAAAGCAATCTTACTACTAGTGTCCCATATGAACACTTAATCCTCTAATAGAGAAGAGCGAGATTCCTGAGTTAGAAGCCCAAGAAGCTAACGGCATCTTTGATCAGCAGATGCCACGGACCGAGCTGCCCGCAGCAGCAGCCTCCGAAGCCTCTCCCCCTGCTAGCGCCTGTTTCCCCATCAATCCATCAGAGTAATTTTGTATATGAAAGGCACGAATTCAAATGGCTGAATAAGCACAAAAAAATCCCTACGAACAGGAGTCTTTGAATGCATACCTAATAATGCCAAGCTGACATGCAATACATCATATTACCCATTAGCAGTTGCCGGGTAAAACAGGAATCAAAAGTCCGCGGGCTGTTGACAGATCAAAGAGACCATTTGCATTGCCTTGCAGTCTTTCCTATTCAATCTCACCTGCATCAGCCTTCAGAGCAACAAATACTTCATTATGCTGTGCTTACAAAAAAAATGGAAACACAAAAGAAATCACAGCAGACAAGCTTTCCACCTGTGGCCCACTGGTTGAGGCAGCCACATTAGAGAGCGAAACACCCTAGAAATGAAAAGTAAAGGGGGTTCAGTGGAAAAATTATGTACAATTAACATGGGAAACGGTAGAAATACACAATGTGTAATTTGAAACACTGGCCCTGAAATAAATAAGCTGTTATTTTGATTGAAAATTAACTCTTATTGTAATTTTACCACTGATTGTTGACAATAGACACTATAACATTGTAACTACAAATGTGCACCACAAAGAGTTTGACCCCTGTGACTGCTGTGACCACATTAGCATGTGTACATGCTGAGTCATATGGGTGATGAAGAGTCTTTGCCTTGTGCAAGTGAGTCATGCGCAACAGCATACATTTCTCAATCATTAAAACGCCTGCCTTTCTATTCAATTTGAAGGTTAAGTACAAATTGTGTAACAACTATGTTATTAGATTCCTTATTGTTGTTCCAGAGAACAGAAGAAAAAACACTGCATCATATTGCACTGTGCAAAAGCTTTTGCTAGTTTAACCTAAAATTGTACTCCATGAATTAACAAGCACAAGTATTATTTTGACATCACCACAGGACCACCACAGAGCAGGTATTATTTGGATGGGGGATCATTTTCAGCACTGTAGTGACACTGACACGGTGGTGGTGGTGTGTTAGTGTGTGTTGTGCTGGTATGAGTGAGTCAGACAAAGTAGTGCTACTGGAGTTTTTAAACACTGTGTCCACTCACTGTCCGCTTTATTACATACACTCACAGTTCAGATCCACCTTGTAGATGTAAAGTCAAAGACAATAGCTCATCTGTTGCTGTACAGTTTGTGTTGGTCATCCTCTAGTCCTTTATCAGTGGTCACAGGACGCTGTTGGCTGGATATTTTTGGTTGGTGGACTATTCTCAGTCCAGCAGTGACACAGAACTGCTGTGTCTGATCAGCTCATACCAGCACAACACTAACACTAACACACCACCACCACCATGTCAGTGTCATTACAGTGCTGCGAATGACCACCACTCAAATAATATCTGCTCTGTGGTGGTCCTGTGGATGTCCTGACCACTGAAGAACAGGATTAAAAGGGGGTTAACAAAGTATGCAGAGAAACAGATAGACTACAGTTTGTAATTGTAAAAATACGAGCACAAATATGATATGTAGAACTGATAGAATGGACAATGAGTGTAGATAAGAGGTGTACTTAATGAAGTAGCCAGTAAGTGTACAAGTGTGGGACAATACAGTTTCTCTATGGCTAATATAAAAAATCACTGTATAAACATGAATACTTCCCAATTTAATTCAAT
The DNA here is from genome assembly GCF_904425465.1 of Colossoma macropomum. Lineage (NCBI taxonomy): Eukaryota > Metazoa > Chordata > Actinopteri > Characiformes > Serrasalmidae > Colossoma > Colossoma macropomum. The sequence continues at coordinate 2,870,636 of NW_023495267.1, read as the reverse complement.
CAAACAAAGCAAAGTCAGTATATACAGACTTTATTACCAGAAACATTGACTTTTTTGCCTGTGTTTTGTTAGCCTACATGTGTTCACTGGTGTAGGGCAGTGGTTGTGATTATATTTGTGTGACTTCAAGAAAACAGTTTATGAGATCTGTTCAAGCCGCAAGACTTGGACTCCCAGCCACGGATGCCTTTAGCATCACTGCGGGTCAAACTTGTGATCGCCCAACGACAGGGCCAACACATACATGGATGCACCCCTCAGTTTCCCCAAGTTGAGGTACTTTAATTGCTTTTATTTAAATCATGTAAATTCTTTGATTCAAATGAAGCAAAGTGAAATAACAGATCAGATGAACCATATCAATGTTCTTCATTGATTCAAATATCTCAAACATTTCAAAACAACTTCTTCTCTGTTCCATTTTTTAAAGTAGGACGTGGATCAGTATATTTGTTCCATTCAAGCGTCAATCATTACATGTGTGTCTATCTGTGCTCCTCATCTGAATATCTTAAATCTTAAAATCTGGATATGACCTCTACGCAGTGGAAAGCCCTCAGGGCCTTTTTAGGAATTCAGAGAAGGCCTAATGACTTCTGTGAAATAAAAAATACATGTCTGTAATTTTAGTTAATTTATTTAATATAATCCTCATGGTTGTTGCATTTAAACGCTGCAAGTGTTGTAGTAATACTTTCATTTCATTAAGTTTTGGATGGAAACAAAAGGGTTACATTCTTGAAATGGTCAACAAAAAATGATCCAAATTACTTTTTTCTGTGTACATTTTTTTTTGTCTATGTGTAGATACAGCTAAGCTACCTCTCCCATTGGTTAGGTCTCCAGGAGCTGAACTGAAGGCCTAGGGAATGACAATGAAATCAGCTAATCACATTTTGACTTACATTGGGTGAGTCCTATTTTGTGAGAAGTAAAAAAAAAGTCACACTAGGCCTTTTATGCCTCCTTCCTGTAAATTATAAGTGCTACAAGGTATATGTCTGTCCACAAAACACCAAAACGACCAGAAAAAGTGAATGTGAATTACTGTTAGCTTAGTGCTAACATACTACTAGAATCCCATAAGGGAAATCAGCATTATCTTAGAGCTTGTTTTTGCCTTATTTTGACTGAGTTTTGACATTATGCCCTGAACTGAAGGCCAGGAGAAGTTTGTTGAGCAGTGTAATCTGATTGGTTCTGAGCCCAATTCATGGATGGAAAACTTGTGATACGCTCCAACGGCCTTTCATTTTCTTTTTGGCCTTGGCCAGCAGTTGACAGTATGATTTGTCAGAAGTAGAAGATAGATGTTTGGGAAAATAAAACACACTCCTCTCCTCTCTTAAAAAGGCTGGCTTCAAACTGGTGGTGCATGAGCACTGTTAATACAGACTGTATAGCAATAGTCAGTTCAAAAGTTCAAGCAAATTGCATCAGTAACAGAGTAAAACAGTTACTCTTCACCCAGCTGTGCACAAGCAGCATTTGGAGTGCTGCAATTATGAGCCATGTACACAGCTATGTTGTAAATTCAGGACTGTCATGCTCTGTGATTCAGATGGTTTTAAGGCAGAAAAGTGCCTCTTATGTCTCCCAAGAAGCCTCTAAAAAGGATCCCTCTGGAGCTCCACTGCTCAGTAAGTTACACCAAAGACCTATATTTAAACCCTGTACCTTTAGGTTCAAAGAGCAAATCCCCCAAGAAGCCAGGCCACATGAATTATTTGCGAGGGAAGAGGCACAATGCATCTTTTAACATGTGCAGTCGCTTCAGAGTGCCAAGCCTACAAATGTCATGTCCTCTTAAGATCAAAAGTAATTGGTCAGACTGCACAAGAAGACACAGGGGTAACGAGGCAGTTTGCCAGTGTAACAGACTCAAGCGGCACAGCAATGACAACGAGCTAATAGACCCCGTCGCATGGAAGCAAAGCACGCCTCTGCCGCCTGTTTGAACATTTTTTACCGCATTTGCAAGTCTTTTCTTCAAACATGAATAAACATTTACCCAACGGACAGGCTGTTTCCCCTCAACACCCACTAGTGATGAATTAGAATACTGTTATAAGTGTCTGAAATCATTCTCTTAACTGGGCAAATATTGTTTTTGCTAGAAGCTAGGCATGCAGAACTCTCCAGGTGTAAATACAGAGGAGCAACTGTAATGCGTGATGTATATAAGCAGTGCTCTAGGCTGAATAAAAAAAGGCCTTCTTGTCTGTTCATCCACTGTGCTTTCCAAGGTCCATGGGGCATTGGTCAATCAGTCTGGTAGAGAGAGAGAGAGAGAGAGAGAGAGAGAGAGGAGAGGAGAGATATGCTCTCTGTACTGACAGTTGTGTAAGCCAGTGCTCCAGGTCAATCTCCAGTCAGAACGAGTGGCACCGAGAGCCAGAGTGCGGCTGGGGTGGAAAGGGGTAATGAAGGGCTGGTTGTAGGGGGTTGGGGGGTTGTACAGAGTTGAAGAGGGCCAGCAGAGGCAGTGTGGCTCCTCTCCGTGCCCTGGAAGGAGGTTAGCCAGAGAAGAGCAGGTGTTGGCCTCTCAGTCTCCCTCCCCAGCAGCACTTAAGCACTGCCTCAGGAACTTAGCTGTCATCTCTGATGAGCAGGCATCACACTGCGCTCTCCACCACAAATCAACTCAGTGGTTTTACAGAGCCCATTCTCTACATTTTCCCCTGAATTCAATTTCTAATATTTTTATAGTCTTATGCATCAAAACAGTCATAATCCATTTTACACAAACATTTTTCAACCTCTCTTTATCTGTTTTGTTACTGTGTCTTTAGAACTTATTTTAATGACCTCTATTTTGATTGGCTGCTCTGTATCTCTCTCTCTTTCTCTCTCTCTCTCTCTCTCTCTATATATATATATATATATGTATATATATATACTTTTTCAATTAGAAAATCAACAAAACATGCAATTTGAGGGTAATATATTTTTTTGATATCTTTTGCATTAATCACAGTATTGATAGAAAATATCCTGTGATTACAACACTAATGAGTTTTTGATGACATAAATAAATGATAGCATAAATTTTGAATGTGCCACTTAGACACACATTTATTTATTTATTTGTTTATTTATACAAACAAATTAATGTCCCCTGTATATGGTTCATTTGTGGTTTATTGTGTTTACCTTAGCATTTACTTAACTTCTGTCCTGATTTAAAAATAAAATAAAAAAATAAATACATTAAAAAAATACGTATTAATTATTTTTCTTGGATATGAAATAATGATTGAGGTATGTGGGGCAACTATGTTGCTCACTGCCTTCAAAAAATGGCCCTGCATACAGTTCCCGCCAACACTTTTAATTGGTATAAAAATTTTAAGTTACGCTGAGATTCTTCAAACATTACAAGGTTCTTCACATTCACATAAATTAACTGTACCAAAATTGTTCTTTAAAGAACTTCTTAGAGAATGGTTCTATCATCACTCCAAAGAACACTTACTGGGACTTATCTTTTTAGTGAATGACATATTTGCTCCCTGACAGCCACATTATTCACTTCTTTCATTGTAATAACTCTGCTACAGACTGCAGTTACAACACTCCCTATCACTTCAGTGTGAACAGGAGGGCTAAACTACAAATAGGTGGGCATATGAAATGTGGTCCAATTCAATGGTTTCCATATATGGCCTATATATCCTAGGTGTAAATGTGTTGTTTTAAAACTGTGACAGTGTTTAGATCCATGGTCACCAGCCCTCCTCCTGCAGATCTTCTTTCCTGCAGAGCTTTGTTCAAATCTTCATCTAACTTGGTGCCTGCCTTTACCTAACACTAATGCATCTGATCCAGCCAATCATGAAAAAAGTTAACTAGCTAGAGCAGGTTTGACAAGTTGTGGTTGGAACTAGACTCTCCAGGAAGGTAGATCTTCAGGACCAGGATTGGTTAAGAATTTTTCAGGATACAAGGTATGTCATGATATTTATTCTTCCTGACATCTGATAAATTTGAACAGACAAAAAAAGCTACAAAGAAAAACACTATCAAAAACTATGAATACTTTAATTTGCCTTCAACATTTCACAAACTGCACTGCACTAAATCCAATTAAACAGGCCTAAATATACTTTTCTTTTAATGAGACATGCTCTTCTAGAATTACTGATCATGTTCACTATATACCCAGAAAAGCATATTGTGACACACTGTGATGTAATTTATCACAATAATGATATATATTGTCATATTGCCCAATCCTAGAAGGAAAAACATCCTTAATATTCAGCATAAAAATTGTGTTAGTTACATTAATGAAAAAATGCTTCCAAGTTCCAAGTAAGTTTGGGCCTATTGGTCCATTCATCAGGAAAATTTTAAACAATGTCAAGGCCACCTGGTATTTTCAAATAATGTTAAAATATATATATATATATATAATATATATATATATATATATTAAAAAATGACACAAAAATTAAGATTACAAGGTTACTAGTTACAAGGTTTTGGTTTTGGTTTCCCAACAGCAACAATAAGAACAACACTTGCCAGAAGTAATATTCAGCCGCTTAGCTTATAAAATAATGTTATTAATCAGTTAAAAGCTGATTTAAAAAGTCTTGGTGCAGTAGGTGGCACTAATGAGTAACTGACCAGTCCATCCAAAAAAGGATCCATTCTCATTGTGAAGTTTCTCTTTATATCTTCAACAATGCAATTTAAACAGCAATCAAAACTGTGAAATTGCCTTAAGCTACATGTACAATATGCTGCTATATTGCAGCCCCACACAGAGTGCACACTCTGAGGACAACAACTATACACCCAAGCTCAACTAAGAAAACCAAGAGAGCAAAAATTATAATACACATTAAGAGATGTAGGGTAGCTGTCTGGCAAAATACAAAGTAAAGATGGGTTGAAAAAACAGATTTTTTTTGGCTGGCTGTGTCAAATCATTCGGCCCTGCAGGCCGTCATGCAAATCACAGCAGCATGCACATAAAACAGGATGACCTAATCTCGAGCCGCACGACTCACTGTGTCATGACACATGGAGAGAGTGTATGTGAATAAGTGTGCTGCTTTATTTTCTTGTACATTAAGCAAATTTATACATAAAAGATGGAACTGTCATCTCTGTATATATGTGCTGGAGTGTTGCTGTGGTTTGTTTGGCTTGTCGGAGGGCAGCTGTCAGCCTCTCGTCAGAGGGGAAGTGGGTTACGGGAGTGTACATGACCCAGACATGCTGGGCAGCCCTCAGGGTCAGGGGCCAGTCAGGCATGCTAAGCCGCTGGCCTGAACCCTGCATCCACACTGCTCCACCCTCCCCCTCACCTCCACCAACCCCACCCAGACGGTCTCCCACTGAGGAGTACTATGGGACCACCAGAGCGGCTCGAGGGGTCCCACAGGGCCACTATCACACATCTGATGGCAAAGACAGTCAAGCATTTCACTCCAAAAGCAAAATCTGCCCTAACCTCAAGGTCAACAGTGCCGTTCATGTCACTGGAACTGGAGTAGGCTATGTTTCTTAACAGCTTAGCACCTTAGCTACTTTTCCACAAACTCAAATAGATCTTGGATTGGATGTACGGTTCTTGAGAAAATTAAATTAGCACAGAACCTTTATGTCATGCAGAGGTTATTTACACATATCATGGAAAAACAAATTTCCCTTACGTTTTTTGAAAACAGGAGCTTGTTGTAGTATGTAAACACTGTATCAAAACCATATTAGTCAATCCACTGTCCGTATATGGAAAGTAAACTGAAAAAAACAGTCTGTTCTCAAATTATTATTTTTGTGATGTCAACAAAATAATACATTCACATATATCCACCTTTTTAGCCTACAGTTTAGCTCTGCCCATTCACACTGAAGATATAAGATGTGTTTCAGCACTGAGCACTTTTTGAACAAGGCACAATATAGGACAGCCAATCAGAACAGAGCTCAGTTATCTTATATCAGTCTTATAGGCACAGTAATAAAAACATCCAGTTTAATTCTAAGGGATAAAGAGAGCTTGAAAATGGTCAATAAATATTAATTATGATTGGTTCTGGCATATAAAATCAAATATTAGTCATTAGCGGACCTCGTACAAGGACAATCCAAGAAAAGTGGAGGATGTGGGGACTTTAAAAAGGTTCTTCATACACGGATATCTCATTCACACAAGTGGCTCTTTAAAGAATTATCCACTGAAAGGTTCTTTAGGGGAAGTGGTTGTCTTAAGGCAGCTCTCCAAAGATCCCTTTTGCTGTCTATGCATTTAAGAGTGCACTTTCTACAGAGAGGCCAGCAACTGCACTGCAAATGTCACTTTCATGGACCTTAGAAATCTGACTACGGCTTTAATCGTCCAAGGTCACTCATGGTGCGCAGGCCTTCAAAAACGTCTTCTTACATTCTAAACTGTTGATACTACATTTCATAGGTAGACGAGAAGTGCTTTGTTATAATTTGACTTGGAAAAAATAAATATCGTTGTAAATGTAACATTCTACTGAATTGGTTTAAACTGTGGTCCCACAATAAAAAACAATGAGAAAAACAATTATTTAGACCTTAGATATTTACAAGGAGTATGAAATGATCTAAACCCAATGCTTTAATTGAGACAGTAATACGCTTAATATATACAAAATCATCACTTACAGGACACTTTCTATTGGGAAATGTTTTATCTTCTTGATTTTTTTTAAAGTGAAGTTAAAAGATTTAGAATTATCTGGAGTTTAACAAAAAATGCATGTTTTCATGTCACTAATGTCAAAATCAAATCACTAATCACCGATGTTAAAGCCTTGAAATCAGTCTGTAACATAAAGAACTATCACTACCGAAACGCATATTTTCTGCAATGTATTTGTGTTTGAATGAAACATATTCAAACGTTTGTGCACAACTATTCTAAGCTCATCACACTAGTCCTGTACTGGCTAGCAAGCTCTGCTAAAATTTGCTAAAAGTGTCACTACCGAAACAGTCACTGCTGAAACATTTGTTTACAGGTTTCTGTATGGTATGATCTATTCTGTATGTAAATGTAAAGAAAATGTAATCTAATCTAATGTAAAGAAAATAACAATAACTGTATACTTGTACAGGTTAATCATATAAAATTGAGCAAAACTTGTGTTCACTGAGGAATGTGGGATATTTAAACGAGTGTATCCTGCTGGAATGAGAATTCCGTGGCTGGATGTGCAGCGGTCTGCTCCGTTCTGCACTAGTGCTCAGCCCAAATGCCCCATAGCACTGAGAATAACGTTGTTAATTACTGTGCTCACTGTTCAATTAACTGTGCAATGGAGATCATTGCGAGAGCCGGTGCAGATAACAGCTATCAGTCATTTGGAATTTATAGACATTCATTTAAAATGCCAACACCTGAGTGGACTTCCAACAGATCCCCAGGGACTAATTCCATTTCCTCTTCTCTCTAGTCCTTAAAGCCAGTAATTACACCCTAATACTTATAAACACACACACACACACACACAGCCTTATATAAGCTGAGAATTTCTCGAGGTTACAGCACACTCTACAGACCAGTTCTGTATGGATGTTTAAAGTACTAGAACACCACTTTCTCTCTCTCTCTCTCTCTCTTTATCTCTCTCTCTCTCTCTCTCTCTCTCTCTCTCTCTCTCTCTTTATCTCTCTCTCTCTCTTTCTCTCTCTCTCTCTCTCTCTCTCTCTCTCTCTCCCTCTCTCTCTCTCTCTCTCTCTCTCTCTCTCTCTCTCTTCTCTCTTTCTCTCCTTCTCTCTCTTGTCTGCACTATTCTAAGAAAATGCATTTTTGTCCCAAAGGTCAATACAAACTATACAGTAGTCAACTGTAAAGCACAGCAAGCCAGTGATCACCTTTACACTGTATTTACCACTCAGTTGCCTTTCTACTAGTGGACCAGCTCTAGGGCTGTCTCAAATTTTCCCCTTGTTGTATTCTAATATATTCAAATTTGAAACAAATTATTTTGCCAAAAACTAAGAAGATACATAACTGCATAACTGCAAGATGCGAAATTCCTAAATCCACCAGTGGGCATATAGCATAAATTACCAAGAGACACCAAAAGTGCACAGTGTTTAAACTAGCGATTCTCAGCCTGGGGATCGTGACTCGCAAGACTGTTGTCAAATAAAATACTGAGGCCTGTTCTAATCGTCTTTGAGAATGACTTCTGCTTAAAACACATCGATTGTATTAAAAGTCTGTTACTGGCCTGGGTGGCTGCAGTAGCTGTATAACCACTAATCTAGTTGCTTACTTCACTACTTTATAAATATAAGGTGATTAGCTTTCTGAGCGCTGCCTTGTCAGAAAAGTCTGCCATCTAAAGCAGATCATTCCTATGAGAACGTATTTTTGTTTGATAACATTATTCAGTTTATAGTGTAAAAACATTGGCTTGCTCAGTATGACTGCCAAAGCCCCTGTAAAATCCCAAACAATTCAAATTAAGGTCAATATTAATCATTTTGTTTATGGTCACCAGTGGCATGTTCTTCCCTCTGTTTGGTATAAAGTTAGTAACTAATTGCTGTGGAACAAACTAGGAGGCAGAGGAGAGGCAGTTTAAACATTTAAATGGACGTTTTCTGCTTTCAAATGTGGATATGTATGTATGTATGTATGTATTTATTTATTTATTTATTTATTGGATTTAGACAAATATCTATACCTTGAATATTATTTTGACAGCCCTTGGTGGCTTTAGACTAAAAGGCCCTAAGCAAAGTTTTTCTTTAGAGGTGAACCTGATCAGCTCATCTTTGTATTTGTTTACTTTATCGGTTATTAAAATAATTATATTACTTTTACAAGTGGGACACTGTGTGCCCTTGTTTATTCATGACTATACAAATATTTTCTCATTGGGATACACTAAATAGATAATAGATAATAAATATTTTTAGAATCTTATCACAGCCACACTGGACATTCGGACTTCGGTGCATGAAATGTGAGTGTCTGAATAATGAACACATTTATTATCCCCAACATAAAAAGACATAAAGCAAGCACTGAACTTTTTCTGTGTTTACTGCATGTACAGAGGCATGAAAAAGTTTCTGAACTCTTGGAATTAAAGTTATAGTTATACCTGGATTTTTGTGTGAATAGCTCCTAAAATATGAAATAATTTTCATAATAATTGTTATAATAATAATAATAAACAAAGAACTTTTTAAAACGTATACACTGATTTACATTACTATACTAAAAATAAACAAGTGGTAGAAACAATGGAGGTCGTTGATTCATCAAGTCAGAAAACATTACATTCGCTATATTACATAGATTTACATGTAATATTACACTTATTTTGTACATTGTCTATGTTAGCTCAGTGTCATAGACAGAAATAACGTTAAATTTTTCGTCTGGCTTTGTTATACTGACGATAACAAATATGTTCATCTTTCAACTCATATTTCATATGTCTAATTTCAATGACCAGTAAACTGGACAGTGCAATCAGTAAAATAACTTTATATCTCCAAATGTACAGAACATCATCTACTGTCACTCCTAAATAAACATAAGATTCTACTTTTAATAAAATAAATAAAGATCTTGAATGACTGTGTTTTCTAATGACAAGTCTGTTATATATAATAAAAACATCATTTACTATAAATTTGTGTATGCAGAAATAAATAACTGCTATTTTCTTTTTACCTTCACGAGAGAGACCTTGTAGAAGGACACACATACAAAAACATTTCTGAAATTAATCCAGGATCCTTCAGAAAAAGTGTTTAATTTGGTCTTGGAGGCGGTGAGTGTTCATCTCGCCAGCTGCCATGTTTGTTTTTGTTTATGACAAGATAAAAAAAGAAAACATTATATTAAATCATCAACCAATAGAAGAAAAGGAGAAAAACATACAGGTGAGTGTGGTGACATGCCTGCTTCTGAAGAGCTAGAACAGAATCATCTAGTCTTTTTCACGATGCGGCGGTCCTACGCGGTTTCCCACATACATTTTTAAACACACAACAACTTCATAGTGCACACTTCTATCTTATCAGCGTGGTGTGGCCAAGGCTCAGTCACACGTAGAGTGGTCAGGACAGTCAAACTGAGCTACAAAAGAGAAGACCAGCTAAACTGGGGCCACTTAGAAAGGGCCAGTCAGATTTTAGTGAACTGACATCACAATTTAGGAGGACGTGCCTGTCTCCAGCATGTGTCCACAAAGCAAGGAGGATGTCTCCTTTGTTTGTCGAGCCGAGAAGTCTGGGGCAATTTACGCTAGGCCTCCAATGAGACCCCACAATTATTGGCCTGTGATGATGGCGTTTCTCTCTGTCTCTCTCTCTCTCTCTCTCTCTCTCACTCTCTCTCGAATTTTCCGATGGCTGAATTCAAGGAGGCAATAATGAGAGTTCCTGCGCATTCTGTGTGGCATTTTTGCGTCACCATGGTTACGGAGAGGCCACAGTTAAAAAGCAATTACGCCGGAAGAGAGGGAGGAATTCGCCTCTTTTGTCGGGATTTCATAACAGCTGCAATAATACCGGGGCCGCAGAGCTAATGTGAAATCACCCAGCGAGGCTGCACACACGCGCCGCCACACACTTGCACACTTTCCTCTCTAGAGACAAAGCAACTCATCAGCGTGTTTGCTGGAAATACTGTAAAATTCATGTTAAAAATGATTTTACAGCAAAACAACAGAGGGTGGGTGGAGCCAAAAAATGTGAATAGTCATTTATGTCAATTGACCTCCTAAACTACATTGCCTGAATGAGGGTACACTTTAAAATCCCACTCTCTTACCTAACTAGCTTATTAGGTTCATGGTAGCTGACACAAAATTTACATACATTCATTATGTTCATCAGTAACAAGTCTGAAGATTAAATGAACTTAATGAGAAGCCTGCAATTTATGCATACAAGAACACATTCAGAAGCCTTTTAACTCATTCAAAGCTGTTCCTAGTGTTGTTGGAGCATTTGTATGTTCAGCATTGTAAAACCAGATCGGCATGTAGAACTATAGCTATCTGTGTTCTGCTGTGTTTCCTATTACTATGTAAAAGAAGTATGACGCTGCCTTTATTGTCTTGTTTATGCACTATAATGGCTTCTAAATGAGCGTGTTCACACATTCAGAATGCAATTCAGATAATTAATCGCTTATTATTGTTTTGTTTTATGAAAGTAACGACAAGAACGAATGAAGAGTAAAGTACAGGGAAGTTGGTTCTTGGTTATATTTTTAAGTCATAAAAGTCAATAAATAAAATATAAAGAATACTTAAAAAAAAAACGTAATACATTTATAGTTTTGTTTAAAAACTATGCATTTTCATCTTGAAATAGACCTAAACATAGGCTTAAAGCTTAGCGGTAAGAAAAATTTACAAATTTATTGTAAGTTTAAGATAAACAGATTTATTAGAGTACTGATAACAGATATAGGAGTTGTGCTGTTTAGTATGCTATTTAGTGTCAATGCAGTGTATAATCTAAAACAATGTCAGAACACAGTTTACACTGTGTCAAAATTTCATGATGAACAGACCAACTAAAATGCTTGAACTTGACTCCAAGTTACATTAAGTTACACTGAAAGCAAACAATGTTTTTTCCTCCTCTGGTAAAGTTACTTTATTGGATATACGGTTTTGTTCTAACAGCGATGATATGTTTGTAACAACAGTGCTACACTTGGGGAGGTGACACATGCCAACCAACCCCACCCACTTCAGGATACAACTCTGGTTGTTAACTAGCTGGCATAGCTTTTCGTTAGCTTTTAAATCATATATCAAAATATAGCTGGAAAACAGTCATTTATACATAGTAAAATGAATATATTTTCAGGATCTCTCTTTAAAATCTTTCTATAATGTACTAATGTAGTTATCAAGAAAGTTGGTCAAAAAGGGCAATTATTTTTATGTTACATTTTTGTAGGAATTACCTCTACTGACCCAGAACATCTGCATAGTTCAATTGTTGGGTAAACATTGTCATCCAGAGTGGTTTAGTATGAAATGCTCCGTTGTAGAGAAACTTGATGAGCCAGAAATGTTCATAGCAGTTCTGATAGGAACCAGACATCTGAAGAGTTTATTGCCTGTAAAAGTTCCCTCATGGAAAGTTATTGCAACAAGTTATTATGTATACACTGCTGATGTCTAGACACTGTTTTGCGTTAGTTTTGCAGTAACCTTTTGGCTTAAAACATATTCTTTAAAACACACTCAGGGCGAAGCAAAATAGTACCTAATAAAACCATCATCACCGTTACATTTAAATACTCAGAAGATGCATGTAGGTTCACTGTTAGTTTTGGATAGTAAAAAAAATCATTATATTTGCGCTGGAAACATTGTAACTCCTGGTTCGTATCACCACTGTATAGAAATCCAAGTCAGTATGATTCTCTACAATGAAACATTTTAAATCAAAGCACTCTCAATGATTTTGTAAACTTCTTGACAACTGAACTATGCAGAGGTTTTGAAAATTGGTGGAATTTGTTTACTCGCTCAAAATGGTAGTTTTTGATAACCAAGCATAACAATTTACAGTTTTGTTGGATCATGTTGCTCTTTAAATATCAAATAAACCATACAGCTGTATTGAGATGTTACATTAGTAAAGGAAAAGAGCTGCTTAAAAGACAGAAATAGTCATTTTTTGCCTCTGCATTAAAGGGTTAAAGGGTTAAATCACTATCAGGTGTTACTGCTGCCTATAAATGAGTCCATATAGTGGTGAGGCACTTCTTTACTTTGAGGTCTATCTGTAGCTATGACTGTAAGCAAACACAGCGAAAGACACAACACATAATACTAGAGCTTTACCCCCCCCCCCTTTCTTTCTCTCTCTCTCTCTCTCTCCCCCTCTCTCCCTCTCTCTCTCTCTCTCTCTCTATCTCTCTCTCTCTCTCTGGGGGGAGATGGACGTCTTAAGTGGGAAATGAGGTGTTGCCTGCTCATTGAACGAGGCGCCGGCCTTGGCTGTGGGTTTTTACCCCTCGTTCCGCAACCCCCCCACCCAATAAAAGACTCCACACCTGCCTGGCATGAACTGTGCTATGGAGTGACAGTCACATTAAAATGCCATTAAAGTGTGAAATAGGAACAGGGCGTGAAAATAGATTTAACCTCCAGCCACCGGTGCTCTCTCCGTAGCTTCTGCGGCTGAAGACGTCAGGTTTGTAATCGCTTTTCGCTCATTTTTTTTCAGGGCCTTTCCATTGTCCTGTGTTTTCACAAGACTGGTGGAAGGGGTGCGAAGGTTTGAAAGAGTAGCGGGGTTTGGATCTTGGCACACGGGGCGGAAGCGTCTGCCTCAATTCTGCAATCCTCTTTGCTTTGCTCTACTCAGCCGCCTCTCAGACTCCACACTCAGTTCACTGAGGGTGCCAGCACTGTACAACCTCACCATGCTCTCTCTCTCTCTCTCTCTCTCTCTCTCTCTCTCTCTTTCTCTCTGCACTTACACAACCTGAATATACATGTAAAGAACCAGCATTTGCTTGTACAGACATTACAGATATTACATCAGAAATAGTGCAATTAATAGTGTCTGAAGGATTTAACATATAATTAACAATGTCTGTTAATTTTATGTTGTCTCTTTACAGCCAGCCACGTACATTCACAAAAAAAAAACAAAATTGCCAGTTTTATTATTATATTTTATTATTTTTCGTTGTATTGTTCTTTAATACAAGCAATTCTAAAATAAATTAGGCCTTGTAACTTTGTGCCAACAATCCCTGTAACATGTGCCAACCACTATTAGTGTTACTGCACAACATGAATTTAGTCACGAATACAGGAATTCCAGGAGAATTTTCTGACACTGAAAGTGTCTTTTATTTAACTAAGATGTTGAGCTGTAATTTGCTGTTAGTTAGGTGATATTAATGTATGGTATGCCTGTGATATACAGCATACCACACACACTGCCTATGAGAGTTAAAACTGTGCATGGACCCTGCTCTCCTCTACTCAATCAGCCAAGGCATGATTGGTATCCAAAGCTTGCTTCTTTAGTTGTGTCAAAGCTAAAGGCACTTCCCATGAATAGAACTCAATTTATGTCCCATTACCTTTTTAAAAGCAATGCAGTGACTGTGTTTTTATAATTCCTGTGGAAGGTAAAGAGATCTGTCCTTAAAATTAAAGTTAAATGATCACAAAAATTCTTAAAATATCTGTATCCACCTTTAATCCCTTTAACCCACCTCACTGACATTGGACTTCTCTATGAAATATATTCATTAATCTTCCAGTAGCACCAAAATTAGTGTTATGTGGTTAATTTCCACATAACGTTAAAAGAATGATTTTTCTTTATTAATTCATTTAACAGAAAATGTCATTTTAACCTGTGTCCCACATTTTATGCACAATTCTGTTACCTCCATAAAATAATGGAACATTCCATTTATTATGACATATACAGGAATTTGCATCTTTTTGTTTTCTACAGAATAATCGTCAGACAAGTATTCTAATTCTTTTTTCTCAGTTTACGCACAGAAACTGATTTGACTGCATGAGTGAACCTTGAACATTCAACTCTGTTACCAAAATTATTGTTAGATAAAGGAATATTTATATATTTTTAATTGTAATGTAAACTATGTGGTTATTAGTAGTTAGCATACAACATGTGCACCATCAAGCTAAACACTCTTGAATGCGAGCTTATTTTGGGCTAAGTTTGCAACCCTGTTACCCATTTTCTTAACCTTCTATTTGTTTAATGAAAATTAAATGAAAATTGATTGAGACAAAGATTTTAATGAAAATATTTTGATCACACAAAAACTTTGTATTTTTTTTTATTTATTTGAAAAGTTCAAACAGCATTTCATAAATATATGTTTTTCTTGCTAGAAAATAATGAACTCAATTAAACACAGGCTTTTAAATGCCATTTATACATCTCCATAAAAATGGTAACAGGGTTGCAAAAAAATACTGTACATTTCAGAAAAAAACAGCTCATATAGTGTCTGATTTGACAGCCTGAAGTGGGAAAATAACATTTTCTGAAGGTTAAGCACTTACTTTGATTAATGCTTTGTTGAAAAATGCCAGAGGAAAAAGCACATTTTCAAGTTTCAGCACTAAAATGAACTCTATTCATGGGTAGTACAGACACAATTGAGGCTTCCAGGTGGCTGATACTGTTTTTAGCTATGCTTTTCATTCATTTGTATAGACAACATTATGTGAAATACAGATATGCGATAGAGATAGGATATCCAGCTAACTGCAGGTAAGAAAAAAACATACTTTGGCTAAAAAGAATGTATGGCTGAAGGCTTATACTCTTTTAAGTGATGGCTCTGGTGTTAATAAAATTAGTAGCACAAACATTTAGCAGCAAGTGTGAGTTGTACATTTGAAAACATGTTTTATTATTCAAAAAGCTGAGGGAAATCTGTAGTTGATGTGTTGGATGAGTAACAGAGGCTGCTTCTTCCGATGTGAGTTAAAACTACAGCTAACCAGTACAACTTTGGATGCTGACGAGGAGTTGGAATTGTACATTAGGTATTTTCTTCAGTTGATGAAGTGCCAAGATATAGTAGCCACAAATTAAAGACCATTTAGTGTCTCATAATAAAGAGAAAGTTTCTCATAATTATGAGCTAAAATCTCATAATAATGACTTACTACCTCATAAGAATTTTCTCATAGTTATGAAATGCTAAGTCACTATTATGAGATACTAAGTCATCATTATGAAGTACTAAGTCATAAGACTGTAAGTCAAGTCAAAAGATACTAAGTCATAATCATGAGATAGCAAGTCTTAATAATGAGATACTAAGTCAAAAAATGAGACATATTCTCATTATTATGAGATAGCAAGTCACAATCATGAGATTAAGTCATATAGTGTCTCATTGTTGTGAGATATGAAGTCATAATTATGAGATACTAAGTCACATTTAGTTTTCACTGTTTCTGGACCTAGAAAATATCAGATAGAGTAGTCTAGTCAGCAATAAAGCAGTGCTACATCTGCTTTCTCAAACACATCCTTAATAACACATCCTTGGCATATGATACATGCTTACAAATAGGAGCAAAATCATGACTTGTACAATCCTTTAAACCATAAAAATGGTATTACATTAAATTGTTAGTCTCTATATTTTCCCTGTTGTCCTGTGCTAAAACAGAATAAGTACCCAAACAGTGATTTCATTATTTAAATGCTGGCACCTTGAATGATTAACAAAGGGCTCAAGCACATCTTTAAAGTCAAACAGTGTCAACAACCACATAAGCAAGTTTATTTGACATGAGCCTATTTAGCACCATTGTTTGAGGCAAGTAGGAGAGGATGTAGGCATGCAGTTTGCCTGATGCCAATTGTTGAGGTATAAGCTTGCATTACTTGTTGGCTGCACTCTCAAAAATGATGGTTCTTTAGTATAGGGAATGGTTCTATTGGATCTATTTACAACCATGAGTTCTATATAGAACCATTTCATGCTTAAATGGTTCTTTGCATGGTGAAAGGGTTCTATATAGCACCAAAAAGGGTTCTTCTATTCTAACAAGCTTGACATTGTAACAATAGCAAAACCTTTTTGGTGCTATATAGAACCATTTTTAAAAAGGTTCCATCTAGAACCATATACAACAGATTCTCCATCAATCTCAAGAATGATTTAACCATGCAAAGAACCATTTAAGCATGAAATGGTTCTAATATAGAACTCATGGTTCTAAATAGAACCTTTCCCTTTACTAAAGAACCCCTGCAGGACTATCTTTTTAAGAGTCTACCTTAGCCTTTTATTTCCAATGCAAACCTAAAGAAGCAACCCATGTACAGAGTGAGGAAGAGTAAACAGAGTAAATCTGATTTTCTACCAAACTATTCCTTAAATGTATTTAGCAGGGCACCTCTGGGCAACTCAAGCTGTGGCACTCACCAGGAGGAAGGCGAGACAGGCTGAAGAGAACAACCCCCCATTACGTGTAAATCAATGAGACTGAACCTATTAAAAACAGTAGAGGAATCGTTCAGCCAGGTGAAGTCTCGCCCTGCCCAGGAGTACTAAACCTGTCAATACAGCAAAGCTTTCGTTTTTCCAAGGGAGTCGTGACCGGAGCGCATCTCTTTCACTCTGCGGGGGGCTCAGAAATGTCACTGTTGTTTATCCTCCTCACCAGTCTGTAGATTAATGAGAAATTCACTCTCGCAAAACTGAGGTACGAGCAGTCGATAATGAAAAAAACAGCTTAATGATCATGTATGAGATGTAAATGATAATAAAGTAGCATTTAAAAATCCGGTGTGATGAAAAATGAAACACAAATGTACACAAAGACAGGTGAGACTCAATGGCCCGAAATCAAAGCCTAATATTTAGCCTGGCTATTGATGTAGAGCAAGTAATACATTGTGGTTCATGAAAAATGATTGCTTTGACATGTTTCTTTTGCCTAACACATAATACAGTACAACACAGGTATCATTAAAGTGCATTAAAGTTGCGAAGGACTCAAAGTAATCTGGTTTTGCAAGGCAGCGTGGCTGTTTTTCAGGATTTCTATCTATGCGTTCTGAGCACAGAATGGGGTACAAGCCTTTATTTTGCACACAACACAAGGCAGGCTGCATAATTGCAGCCTTAAATTGGTTTCACTTTTTAACGCTTTAATTTGCTTAGAAGACAGATGAGACGTCCTTAAAAGAATTAACATGAAAGTAGAGTGAAAGATGATATCAAACCATTTAAAAGCTTCTGCAACCCCACCCTCCCCCTCTCCCCCCTTCTTTTTTTTCTGGTAAGAAAGTTGGAAGGGAAAGGGGGGGGGGTTGTTATAAGAATTCCTTCCTAATTAATTCCAATGCCCCACGTAACCCTCAGACGATTCGTAATCCAGAAGGGAACATCTTTATTGATCTTGGGAACGCTTGAGTAGACTCCCAATGCTTATCTCAGCATAAAAAGCATCTCTTGTGACGAGCCACGATTTAATTAGATGACAATCACTGTTAACAATGCACTGCCGCCATCACAAAATTTGCACACGGGCTCTGGCAGTGATAAATTTCAGCCGCGGCCCCGACAGGGACAATTCACATCCTTGAGTTAACTCTTTCTCCGGGAGCCAGTGTTTTTAAAGGAGGACTAACAGATGCTGCCACGGCCGCTTTCAGCACACACAAACAGAGATTTCATAAGGAGCCCGAGACGCTTTTAAAACCTGAATGGACACAGATGGACTTGTTTGGCAGCTGTGTTGATGAGGCTTCCACACACAATTATAATAGCATTCTTTTCCTGACTAAAAAAGGAAGCACAGAAATGCAGAAGTATTCATCCTCCTACTCTGTTATTCAAGAGCAGAGCCACTAGAGGGCAGTACATATGATTTGCTAGGCCTTTGGAAATGGCTGTAGGAACAGGGGTGGATTTAGTGATGCTGGGGCCCCAGTCAAAAGATGGAAATGGGCCCCCCTTGGTGCACATTTTTAAATGAGTTGAGACTCTGGGCTCCTGTGTTGTGATATCTAATGATATTTTGGCAAATTAAATGATGTTAAATGTAGTCAATAGGTACAGTATTTCTTATTTTACTTAAGTAATTATATTAAGTGAAATCATCTCACTATGCTGGCAGATAAATTGGCTCATTTTAAGAAATATGCTTGAAACACACAAAATTATCTGCCAGTATAGAGAGAATACTTGTTCCAAGAAGCAGTAAGTAATGTAATCCTATTGCAGTTTGAGAGAAGTCATCAGTAAGTTGTAATGGATGGATTACTATTTTGAGTAACTACCCCGACACTGGAGCCATCTATACTGACATTAATGCTAGTATTATAAATGGTCTGTTATACAGCCTGTGCAGCACTCTGGGAGTGAAATGACAAACTTTTTGCTTCAGAAAATCATACCAAAGAAATGCATCTCCAAAATGTAGATTATCACTTAATCACTTGTTCATACCAGTCTGTCTTTGTGCAGGTGAGTCATGATGTAACAGCATGGAACACTCCATTATGATCATGACGGGAGTGGAGACGCACTGCAGTTATTAAAAACAATCACTACAATCGCAAATAACAGCTGTTTTTTAATTTGTATTTATATTTTGGAACAGGTTATTTAACATCAACACATACAATATATCTAAGCTGCATTTTTACAGGGTCCTTGGCTCATGGGGGCCCTACATGGGTGCCCAACTTTGCGTAGTGCAAAGACCACCCCTGTGCAGGAATATTTGAAAGCAACATTCATCCTAACTGGAGAATCTAAATTGAAGGGTAAATGCATGGAATTGGATTTTTATGACAGATATCTTATAAGCCTTTTGCTCCTGAAGGCTATTTGCCATTCAAACTTAAGGTCGTATGCAAAAGTTTGTGTGCCCCTGTTCAAATGACATCATCTGTTGATTTTCTAACTGACAAAATGTACACTTCCTCTACAGAGAACACACTTCTGCACATTTGAATGCGCAATTACTGTTTATTTGCTGAATTTAACATGTTGGAAAAAATAACTTAAAATGTTGCCAGTGCAAAAGTTATGGCACATTTTATAGTTTTGGTTTTTGGTTTTTCCAGTATGTTAAACTCAGCAAGTTAATAGAAACTGTGCACATTTGCAGAAAATGCTATGTGTAAGTCTGACTTCTTTTCACTTAGAAAATCAACAAAACGTGTCCTTTAACCAGGGGTGTTTCAACTTTTGCACATGACTATAAATGTGTATTATGTGCTGCAAATTCTTTCTGCTCTACAATCTCACTAAGCCAGATGTGAGAAATTCATAAAAATCAGCACTGTTTTTGAACATTTGGTGGCCCTAAGCAACATCATTCTTGGGGAGGAGGGGAGGGTTCTCCCCCTACTTAACTCTGCCATATTATTTAAGAAGACTTAATTCTTTATTCACTTTGATGAGAAAAAATTCAATGAAGATATACACAATAAAGCGCTAGTAAAGCAAATATAGTAAATAAAAATAAGCACACATAAAATAAACATGTGTTTAAGTGGCATGTTGTTGTTGCTACAGGCATTCTGGGTTATTCTGGGTTGCCTAAAATTGAAAAAATATACACTCGTTGACAGCTCCCATGTTCTGCTGGTGTGCAGTTAAAAACTGTATACTTTCTGTTGGTGCACAGTTTATGCTAGCTTTCATCTTGCCTTTCATTAGTGGTCAGTTTCTGACCACAGAACTGCTCTAGATGGCATATTTTAGGGTGGGAGACTACTCTCAACCTCGCAGTAACACCACACACACTACCATACCACTACCACAACAATGTCACTGACATGAGAATGGAGAATGGTCCACCATCCAATAACATAAAAGTGACACTGAGTACCAGTTATTCATTTTTCAGGAGATATTTCTGAGGAGATTAGATATAAGATAATTCACTTGCACAATGAAGGGGAAAGTCAAAAAAGGAGGAGTTCAAAAAATGACTAAAGGATACAGAGTAAATGAGACTTCTAAAGACCTGGCAGATCACTGCGCAAGACCTGGAAGACCATCATTTTGGGCCATGTCTATGGTCCACTCATAATGTAAAGCTGCCATTTTTAAATGTTGTATATAAAGGGAATTACAAGGTTTTGATCTAACAGCAGCAATGCAGTGTACACAGCTATGAATTTCTACCAGCAGACTTTCATTAACTTACAATACACTGTGCAATACCTCTGATGAGAAATGTTCAAATAACTCAAATGTTTCTCTCTGTTTTCTTTCTATCCTCACAACATACTGGGTCATTCTCAAAGAAGTGGGTCACACTTTTCTTAGACTCTTAGAAGGACTTTGGATGGCAGGACCCCACTAATAAAACTAGGTCTAAATACCAGCCCCAAGTGTTAGATAGTGTGCACTTCGCTGTGAAAAACACCTCACGAAATATTTAGCATTTTAAGCTCATGTAAATGTCTGTGCCCAGTCTTTTCTAAGGTTGTGCACAGAGGAGAAGTTTGTTGCTTGGCTACAGTGATTCATGCTTGAACAGCACATGACTAATTTGGAGCCCCACGACAGATAGCATTAAACAAGCTGTGCTAAGACCACAAAATTGTCGTACCCCGGTACAGTAGTTTTTGGACAAGGGGGGCATAGGTGGAGGGCAGGGGCTAATGGCAATGAGGGATTTGTCAGTCATCCCAACATTTAATAATCCCTGGCTCTCCATTTTCTGCTGTTTGTTTATATTAACCTCTGGTTGAACCCACTTTAGAGGCTGCCTCCATGCCAGAAAGTTCAGTGAACATTCACCATGGAAGCGGAGAGCATGTCATCTCGAATCTATTAGCCCACAGGGGAGTTTGCAGCAGCCCATGCGCTACACACTCAACACACACACGCCGCACACACACACAAATGTGGATGCACACACGCGCACACACACAGTCATAACCTCACATTCGCACTAGGTGAGCTGCAAACCCTAACGTTTTCTGTACTGATGGCGCCTGTAACTGAGATTATTGCATACAGTGGCCTGATTTTGACCTCAATCATTTCGCTCATGCTGAATAATCTCATCAAACCGTGCACTACATCCTCCCATTTTACCACTGCCTTCTGCACTGCTGTCTACTGACTTTTATTGAGCATCAGAACCTTATAACTAACATAATTTGATTTCTGTCCACTCCTTTTGTGTTATCAAGGAAATAATGACGCAAACACATTGAATAAATAAACTGCTCTCTAGGTCAAGCCTTTTGGTTCCAGTACATGAGCACTAGGCCAAAATTAACACCAGACTAAATACATAATAACAATAAAAAAACTGTTTAAAAGCTTGTCATATGAAACTTATATGAATGTCACAGGCTGTATCATCTGCATATTACAGAAACACCTTCTTCCATATAGAACAGTCACCCGTTTACATACTAGACAGTTTCAAGCTGTCTGGTCATATTTATCTTGCTCTTTACATGTGTTCAGAAATTGCCATATACAATATGCAACACATAACTGAATATGATTACAATAATAAAAATTCATACATGGAGCGTTTCACTCCATGCTTGAGTAAATACAAAAGACAAACACATCATACTAAACACACAGCACCATGTAGGTCTGTGTGTTCACCATTGGGTGGTGATAAAGAGCAATTTCAAAAGGAGGTTAAAGGAATTAGAATTAGATTAGGTCTCAAAGTATGCTTCTGTCTGACTGTTCAGAGAATGCCATGAGCTTAACAAATCTGGACAGTCTGATGTATCAGATGTAATGGCAGAAGTCATGACAGCTGGGATTTGTTTGTTTGGAACAATGCTTTCATTGGCCAACGTCTTTTGCTACCAAAGCAATGTGGACTGATGATATGATTGATTTGAAGGAGATTTCCATCAATTTTTCTGCATTATCAAAGGGCTAAGTTGTAAACAAGGTCATTCAGAGAGGTTTGATATAAATGTGCCACTCTAGAGAAACTTACAGTAAGAAATGCTCACAGTGCTGGTGACAGGAACCATGAAAAGCTATAAGCTACCTTATAATTTTGAGATAAGCTTTTGGTTTAAAACATATTCTTAAAATATAGCAAAGCATTGTAAGACAAAACACCATCCAAAAAGCCTTGTTTCAGATTTACTGCTATTTTACTATTATCAACACTCCATATAAAAACTCAGAAGACTCATTAAGGTTCTTCTGGCTGAAATTGAAAGGGCCAGAATGCCATTTTCTTTTGTATTATTATCACATTTCAGTATACTATGTCGTCAATTCAAGTGAGTATTGCAGTGACAAAGAATGGATGTCCTGACTCCATGTTTGCTGTCACACAGGTCAGACTTCATGTGTTTAATTAGTTTATCTTGGACTGTAGCAGTACTGATTGTAATTGACATGTCCGACGCAGTGTAGGTCTGAATGGTGTGAAATGGTGCGTTATAAAAAAAACCTACTTGGTGGTGATAGGAGCCAGGGGTCGTAATATCTACAACACAAACCCATTTTTTATTGTTTTATCATGATCACGTCTTCATATTCAGTTAACGTTTTATTTCTGGATAATATATAAAATGGCTCCTATCACCACCGTTGTAAAGTAGGTTTCGTTATGAAGCACCAAATACCTTCCTCAGATTGATGGGGAATGTGTTGTATATGATTCTATATAGAACCTTTTTGAAAATGGTTCTAACACCAAAAAGGGTTCTTCTATTGTCACAAGCCTGACATCGTAACGATAGTAGAACCCGTTTGGTGTGATGTGACTATAATTCAATAGCGAATATTGTAAGGGCCCTTTGGTTATCAGACAAAAGAACTCTATATTGAGACATGAAATAAAACATTTTCAATCACGGCTCACACCGATGGCGAAAACGGATTGTCAGCCGTTTTATTTACAAAAACAGTCAATTCCACGCTGCACAGCCTGTCCACGTGGAGTGAAGCTACATTTGATTGGCTGTAAGCCAGAGGCCGTCCAATCACAGGCCTGTTCACGCGTTCTTGCTGCTCTGTGATTGGAGCGTCTCAGCAGATCACGCCTATTGGTAAATACTCCATTGCCTGCGCACGTGCTTGTGACGAAAACTGAGCGAAACTGTTTTGTCCAATCACCGAACTACTACACCTAAAACCCCGCCTTTAAAAAACATTCCCAAAGAAGTCGCGCTTAGGTTTTTTGTTTTTTTTTGGGGTGGGGTGAACAAGTAATGTGAGTCTGGTAGTTAACTAGATGTTGCACAAGAGAACGTACTTCAACATGAAAATGTTCGCTATTTGTAACACTCAAACTCTTTACTTAAATATTCTCCGCAAAGAAAGCAAACAGTGAACACCTGATAGCTCGCTAGAACTGATGAGCGGATTCCTGCAGAGTTTTGGGAAGGCCGTTTCGGTGAGTATGGTCAAGGAACTTGCTTTAAGTGATGACTTTGACTTAGTGATGCGCTGAGAAGAGAAAATGAAAATTCGTAGATGTAGAAGCCCGTCGGTTTGGTTGAGCTTTGACTTCTGTAAGAAAGAAGTTTCTGGCTCGCGAGCGCATGGCTTTTATGAACCGGTTCTTTCCAGCGAATCAGTCGAACCGATTCACTGAGTCGAACTTTTTATAGCATCTACATAGTTTTCGTCCGTGTTACAGGCTGAATACTTCTAATAAAACACTAATATTTTAACCATCTTCCACAAGTAAAACCCCATTAAAAATCTAATATAAATGAGAAGTTGGACTTCTCATTTGGACTCGTGAATAGTGACTCGTCGAATCGGATGATCGATTCATTGTTCGTTAAACTGAGCTGAACCTCCTATCGGTATTTCTTCTTTGACAAGTTGGAAATCTTCACAGAGCAGTTTGCCAGAGGACTTGACCCAAAGGCAGGACTATACAGTAGGAGGAGATCTAAGAGACATTTCTATAGGACAGTTTTAGGTATTTGGCTCGCAGGCTAGTTAGCTAGCATGTGTCATATTGTTAGAGGAAAACTCTTCAAAGACAACTTACAATCTTTCTGCCTTTAACAGCTCTCTTTTTTATCAACAGTGAACCCAGACATGGCTGACAAAGTGAAAATGTTGGGCTTACTTTTTGACAACGACCAAGGGAACGGGTACAGCTCCGGGCAGCTCGTGTCTGGGCATGTTTTGATCGAACTTTCAGCACCTACCATAATCAGAGCCATCCGACTGTTCGCTACAGGATGTTGTCGAGTTGGCTGGATTGATGGATCACGTAGTCAACCTGCAGGTGCTCTTAACATCGTTGCATCCCCGTTTTTATCCCATTGTGGTGAAGAAAGGGAATATCTCTGCCTGTCAAAAACACTTCTAGAAGCAACAGGTTGGTCATATTAACTAAACCAGCTGGGTTTGACCAGTAGAAATAGCAAACTAGGTATTTTGAGGAACATTTTTTAAATAAAGGTTTGATTTGGCTTCTCCTCTAACCAGGTAATGAAGGCCTCAGCCTTGAAGCAGGACGCCATGAAATACCCTTTGAATTGGAACTGCCTCAAAGGTAATACCATTTGGCTTTGGTACACCAAGGCTCGATACATGACACCTTACAATTACTACTTCTCAGTGGTGGGTTAATTGCTTCTCAGAAGAGATACACACATTAGGCTGCTGATCTATTTTGATGTAAAGGTCACATCCCATGAAAATGCTGTCCCCAAACATCTGGCATTGTGTTGCAGACCCCTTGTTTCTTCGTTCACTGGAAAGCATGGCAGTGTTTGCTATTCGGTGAAGGCTGTTCTGCAGAGACCACTCCATCATGATCAACATGTTTGCAGAGAACTTCTTATCATCAGCCATGTTGATGTCAACTCTCCAGAACTGGTGGTGAGCATGCCAAAATAAAAAACACCCACTGACGTGCCTGCTGACTTTTATTTTGCTGTGCAGATTTCTGTGTGTGCTTCTTTTCAGTGGTTTTAATCAGTCAGTGCATAACCGAGAATTGCTTTTGCTACAGAACCATTCAAAACTGATATACTGTGAAATATTTTTTGGGGTTATGGCTGTATCAGGTTCACTCTGTGGGAATTCACAGTCTGTGTACACATTTATCCAGTTTAGGGGGCAAAAATGATAAAACAGTTGGCTCGGTTGTGTCAGCTAGCAAAGTGTCTAGAGTTGATTCTCGGTTACTGTATATGGACAAAAGACGTATCTGTGCCTGTTTCACAGACCATTATGAGACATTATGAAAAATTTGAATACATTTCAGTAAAATAGTGTTTGGTACATTTGTAAGATGCAAAAATGCACTAGTGAGCTCAGTAATATCCACACCACAGTAGCGCAAGACTAAACAGTACTTTTAATCATGTAAAAACACTGTTGAACAGATCAGGAACACTGTTCAGGCTTTCTTAAAGATTGAGCAAGCCGCTGGTAAACCTTGGGAACAGAAAGGCCTGTTTGGTAAAACATGCATAAAAAGCATAAAAATAGAGTCTTGAGACTTATTGACAGATGAGATGAAGATTAATCAGAGGAGCGTTGTGGGGAAAAAGCACTGGACAACAATTTGACCAAAACTAGCTGGGTAAATACAGATTGCACTCATTAAAAAATATGATTGTAAGCTTTTGTAAGAGATTGTATGAATCATATTATAACATCCTGAAGATTTATGTGAAGGTGATTTAAAGCCTGATTACATGTGTTTTGATCAAACACTGGAGTTATGCTAAATCCATATTCCATGAAATATCATGAATTTTATTACATTGTGTATTACAACATTGTGTATCGATAGAGACACAATGAAACCCATATGTGTGTGTGTGTATAGTACTGTGCAGAAGCTTTAGGCACCTGAGAAAAATAGATTTACAAAGATATTTATGTAGAGAGTAATCATTTATTTGCTAAGAAAAACATTTATATTACAATTAATACAAATAACTATTAGAAGGAGTGATTTGTACGCATGTCAGTACATTCATAGCACCGTTTTCTAACCTCAGTATTATTGGAAAGCCCAGTATTATTGTAGTTATCATCCACTACTTGATTTGGCTATTCAGTTCTTCATTAAGTTAAATTAAATTAAATGTGCTGGTGTATTATATATATATATATATATATATATAATATATATATGCGATGCGGACGTGAACGATTCTGAATCGATTCACAAATGTCAAAAATCGATTTTCTAAATATTTAATTTATAACGTAATGTTGACGGAACGCAAAAGGTGGAACTTGGAAGTGCGGAAGTGCAGCGACCGGCTCCCTCTGCGTTAAAGCCAGGTTAGGTCAGGAGTCACAACACAAATGATAAGAAGAGCCATTTTGTCCTTTCAACAAATTCAAACCACCTCGGGAGCCACAACATTTAATGTCCAGTATGTCTCAGTATGTGCTAACGTCCTAGTATAGACTAAACAATATAAACGAAAACGCAGATTTACTTTGCTGTGCTTTAAGCTTCGTCTATAGCCGCTTTCCTCCCATCTCCGCCAGAAAACCTTTCCTCAGAAGTTGATCAGTTAAATGTCTCTCAACGTTCAACTGTTTTACGAGGCTGAAGTCGCTTCTTGTTCGAATTTACCCGTTCCACCTTAAATTCTGACTGAGGCGCCGAATGTAAATGCGGCACCATTTAAGGTGGAACGGGAGAATTCAAAAGAGAAGCTGACTTCAGCTTCGCCACTTTTTAGTGTGTGACAGTCTCTCGTTGCAGATTTAACGTACCAGGAAACCAACAGCAGCGCTTATAAATGCGAATAACGCATCGCTGCTATGTGACCTGCAGTTCTTAGTCGTTGCGAAACAGGGCTTTCGCGCTATGTTGTACACGTCCCGTCTCTAAGATTCTTGACTGACACAGCTTGACTGAAACTTGAACTTGAAACTTGAGCTCACACAGTGAGAAAATACAAATGCTATATAGAAAAACATTTGTAGCATCCACGTTGTGTACGTTATTTTTATATAGCAAGTGATTCCAAACTTTTGGAAATGTAGTGCATATATATATATATATATATATATATATATATATATATATATATATATATATATATATACACAAATATTTAGTAGCTTTCCTGTGATTCACTGTGAACTATTCTTATTCAGTGTCCTGTGTCAGAAAGTAATGAGAAGATGATTGGCTGCTGGATCTTTGCCTCAGGTCCCGTCTCCCTGAATGTCAACATTGAGCGAAAAGGATACAGCAATGGTAAGAAAAATCAAGAAAAGTACTGTTCTCTTCATTAGGTAGATTCATTAGATTCATCTTTCAGTGACAGAATCTGTCCTCTTGCATTTTTGCTGATCAATATTTGGACAGCTTGCCGTCTAAGCACAAAGGTAGGCTGCTGATCATACATTATTATATGGTGTGCTTAGTTAATGTTTAATGTTAGTTCAAGTCTTGAAATGCCAAAGATCTGATTTCTCAGACACACTGCACTGTTGACTGTCAGAGTGTGTCTGCAGTGACAGTCATGCTAACACATTATGATGATGTATGTGCTATTTTATACTGAAATGAGGACTGGAAGTTCAGTGAGGTAGTAGATTACACTGCACCTGCCCATGACACTCATGCACACATTAGTCACTTTTACGTCACCTCTGGACTCATTTAACGTTTGCATCATGCTTGTCAAGAACTGTAGACTTGCAGGGCTTTATTGCACAGTAAATTGACTCTGCAACTTGGAGTGATACTCTGATGTCTATTTGCATCTGTGGTGGCTGAAAGGGAAACTGGGAAAGTAGGGCTGCAAATAGACAAGGGGTACTCCTCAACACCATAGCTTGATGAGTAGTTTATTTTTATGTAGAAGTACAATGTTGTGTCTCTTTGCTAATTGTGGTGCTCAAAGCACTTGCTAACGTTGCTAATGTTCATAGGCTGAGTAGGAAGAACTAAACCTGGTGGACTTTCCTCCTCCAAAAAAAAGCACAGTAGATGCAAGTACTTAAATGAGTACTAGAGTGCCCACCCCTAACCTAAGCACTGTTTGCAGGCTCATTTGCGCACTGTGATATCTGTATTTCATAGGCTATTATTACAAGAATAATTACCAAGTGATAGATTGTGTAGCCCTATTCTGAAGTACAAATTAATGCTACTTCTTTCGAAAGTGAGAAAATCATGATTTGATTATTCATAATTAAGCCCAAGAAACAACAAATGAACTTAATTTCCCACTTTTTGCACCAAAGTAGACTAGCAAGGGAAGCCTTTCATTGTACTGTGCATGACTGTACAAACACAACAGTCTCTGAATGAAGTAGTTTCTGCTTTTATATCTATTTTAGGAGAGTCAATTCCAATCCATGCAGAAATTGAGAACTGCTCCTCTCGACTGGTCATGCCTAAAGCAGTTATTTACCAGATCCAGATCTACAAAGCCAGAGGAAAAACTATAAGATACAAGCAAGTGGTCGCCAGTGTGAGAGGTAATCACATCCCGTCAGGCTGTGCTGTCACATGGAATGGAAAAACACTGAAGATACCACCAGTTTCTCCATCCATCCTTAATTCCGACATTCTGAGAGTGGAATACTCCCTAGCTGTAAGTACAAATTATATTTACTTGTTGATAAAAGATTTGAAAAAAATGTGTTGCTAAATTTCCTAACATTCACTGACTTTCCATAACTCCTGTAACTTAAGAATAAATGAGTTATTACCATTGTGTTTAATGTAGTTATTAAATAATTAGATTTAGGATGTGGATGTTTAAGGGGTAACAGTCTGTTGAACTTTTAGCTCAGCTTGTCGTCCTTGCAAAGATCTTTTGGTTACTTCATGAATGGTAACTAATGAGGAGTCTTGCAGTTACATTCATAAGCAAGCAATGACTGACAGATGTCATTTTTGGACTAAATTAGGGATGTTGGAGTCATTGATACTAGAAGAAATATTACTTAAGGTCAGTATCATTAGTATGTAACAACAACAGCTTGTATTATTGTGGGTCTTTGGTCCTAGTCAACAAACAATAGTTACAAAGTGCATTATCATTATGCAGGTTTGATTAGTATTTAAACAGTGTATTAGATAAACTGTTATTTCACAGCAAAATATACCATATCATGAGAAAAGGCAGTGAAAATTTTCATTTTGTTTCATATTGTTTCACTAATATGGTATTGTTGTCAAACAAGGCCAGAGGTTTCCGTTCCTAGTCTAAATACAATGTTATCAGAGTGTCTGTTGTTGTTCTTTTTTCCAAGGTTATAGTTCAGATACCAGGTGCCAGAAAACTGAACGTGGAGCTTCCCGTTGTGATTGGCACTACTCCCTACAGTGGCTTTGGCAGTCGCAGTCTTAGCGTGATCAGTGGGTTCAGCACAGGCTGGCTCCCGTTCACCCTCCCAGACACACCTGAAGGTAAGACTGGAGGCATGAAATAAATTAAAATGTACTTTTGTGTCATGACTAGTTTAGTATGCCACATTACACAAGCTCTAGTGCAGAGTTGCTTGCGAGTTCACAGTGGAATTATGTTGTGCTAAGGTGCTGTTGAGGTTTGCCGTCTTGACACATCACTTTGATCTAAATTAAACTGAAAATTTGTTTTCAAGTTTTTGTCATTTGAAAATAGAATCAAATAAAAAAGTGTAAAATAGGTTTAACCTACAATATATTTTCAATGTACAGCAACAGGATCGCTGATCACACTGTCATAGTTGCTAGCCTACGATACTAGCATTGCAGACAAAGCAAAACATTTGGGTACCACTTTACAAGGAGAGTGCTTTCACACCTACCTTGTTTGGTGCAGACCTGTTGAACTTTTTCTTTAGTTTGGTGACAAATTAACCATGGTCAGTAAAAAGTCGTATTGCATCAGTGACCTGATATAGTGTCACAAAAACCCAAACTGGTCTGGATTTAAGCAAAGAACTAGGTGTGAAAACTACCTAAGGGCGTTTTCACTTGTAGTTCTTTTTAAATAAACCTAACTGAGTTCTGTTAAAGTGAACTTGAAAGGGAACCAACTGCAAATGACCTCAATGCTTATTGTGTTCACAAAGTAAGTGAACTATAAAGAAGACTCCTTTTCTGACTCCTTTCACACCACTCACTGTGTGTGCGTAGTGCTCGCAAAGTGGGCAGCATTCTCTGTTGAAACTAACCTTTCGGGGGGCGAGAGGATCTACCAGTCACGCATGCTGCTTTCCTATTGGCCATGCTAAAATGATTGGCTGCAGTGGGTTCTGTTTGTCGCTGTGCTCATAACTAAGCATCACCTGGTGAAAATCCGTGTCTAAAATTAAGTGAATAAGTGAATTTTCATTTATTCAGCGTTTAGTGTGAAAGCAGCTTAAAACTTTGCACTGCGTACGTACCTAGCATCAGTCTTTAACACAGTAAAATCACAAGGGCTCTCGAATGTTAGCGCTTTAATATGTCTGCTGTGTTGTCACGAGATCACAGGCAGGCTTTATCCTGAGTAGTACCTTGGTGGTCCGTTTTTACCAGCTAAAGTGCTGGAAGACTGTGGCTGTTTGCTTATTGTAAACTTCGAGATCACCCGGAGCACAAAACAAACTACAAACAAACCGTTTGTTTTTGGGGCCGTTAAAAGGGCTCTGAGTTCTTTTGGCATATTCACATATGCACAGAAAACCGTGACTTCGCAGTCTGAGTCCACTTCAGAGACTGAAATGGTCCAAGTGTGAAACCGCCTTAAGACTGCCTTTATGAGTTCATTAATGGCTATTAATCAGGTCATACACACCTTAAAAATCATTAAGAAAAACGGCAGTAGTGATGAATATTCATATTCAATATTCAATGTTCATTAAGAACTGACTAAAGGAGAAGACAAAGTAGAATAAGTAACAGTATAACCTAGTATAAGACTATTGTATAGTAGTATAACAATAATATAAGAGTATAAGATATAAATGTATGTGGGCTCACTATTTGGCATGTCGCTGCCATTTTTATTTGCGTTATAGCTGCTTATACATTGTAAGGTATTTGTGACCTAATTAAGGACCATTAATAACCTCATTTGACACCATACACTCTTTGTAAGTGTAGTGGTATTATAAAGTTGTACCAACATTTGATATTTTATTGAGTGGCATGCAGAAAAGTAAAATCTACTTTACATTGCTCTAACATTGCATGATTTCTTGACTGAAGAACATTTAGCTAGGATTTGCTTTTTAAGAAGTACATGATGAATGTGTGCCAGACGTGAAGGTAATTCACCTTGAAAAGTAATTCACACAGCTCCACTCTGCATAGTACACCAGGTTTGCCATGTTAAAAGCACATTGCACTTTTCAGTCACTAATGAAAACTAATTTCAGTTCTGAATTGCACTTTTTTCACTCTTATGATTGATTTAAAATCCGTCACAGAATCTTCTCCACAGATCCCTGTGACACTGGTTTAAAATAATAACAGTTTAACCAGGTTTCTTTTGTCGTTGCTTGTTTAGCGCCTCCTAACTATGCAGATGTTGTGTCAGAAGAGGAGTTTGACCAGCACCATCCAACTGTCTCACCTTCCCAGTGGTCACATGAGCCGGAGAGGCAGCTGGGTAGCCAGGCCTTCGCTTACATTCAGGAGTTCCGCTTCCAGCCACCTCCACTATACTCAGAGGTCAGTCTTTCATCCACCTGCTCTCATATTCATATATAATTCTGTTTCATTAGATATCCATGCCTGTTTTTCTCATTGCAGGTTGACCCAAACCCAGTGGAACGTCAGTCAGTATTTTGTCTCTGAGGGCTGCAACTAACACAAGGATACAGTTGATATTCTACATATCTTTCCTTATTTGGAGGAGACCAAAGAAAAAAACAGCCTGAGCCTCAGTTGCACAATAACAAATGATTGTGGTGCACAGTAGTTAGGGTCCCTTCAGGTGTCATAAAGATGTGATGTTTTGAGCAAGCACTTGTTTGAAAAGTGAAAACTAAGATAATGTGAAAAAAACCTGAAGAATCTAAAGCGCTGTTAGAGTTTAGGATTAGTAATTGTGTAAGTACTGTTCATGTGTTTATAGCAGCTATAGCCAACTGTAGCAGCTGTGAGCTGTGAAAGATCACTGCAGACATACACATGTATAAACAAAAGTATGGGTTCCTGTTTACATTTTGAATGGTTCCAGAGCACAGTGGCTCAGTTTCCATCATTGTCAAAGAACAATGGCACTTTCCATGTTCTTCTTGTTTGTTTTTAGTTTGTTTTCTTCGTATACCTGTTGTGTTCAGTTGACAATGTAAACTGTGCAACAGTGCTGCTCTTTAGGTGATTCGTATGGAAGCATAGAAGCACTAAATCGAAAAGCACTTTACAAATGTAAATTGGCTTTTACGTTGCTTTCACCAATTCACCCATTTTGCCCTTCGCTTTTAGCTCACCTTTTCCCCAGTCCACTGTTAGCATTTTCTGATGATGTCTTTTAGCTGAAATGCCTTGTTGATATTATCTCAGAAACTGGAAATATGAGCTAAGATGGCTGCTTTGGTCAAGTTGGTAACTGTTATAGTCAATATGTACTACAATTCTCAGGTTTACTGGATTGTAAAAGAAAGCATTTCCATGGTTTAGAGTCAGAAATTGAAAGGAGAATGAATGTTAGTGGTTGTTAGTGGATGAGGTTGCTTACAACACTGCACTACAGTACTGGTCACATTTTGCCAGGAAAAAAAAAAAGATTTAATAGCGTTAATAATAACCTAATAATGTTTACAAATCTCCACTGCTGCCTTGAGTCCAGGTATATATTTTATAAACATAACTACACCCCTTACTTTTAAAACTCTTAATTAACATCATTATTATCTTAACATGCCTGGATATAGTGGGATGTGAATGACTGGTGAATTGTTATGCTTGCATTTGGGGAAAATGTAAACCCAAAGGATTTTTTCTTTTGTACTAGTATTTTTGTATAATTCAATAAATTGTTTGAAAACCGCTCTGCAAACTGTTCTCTTTCACTATTACATATGCATTGCATTGTCTAAATGTATTTCCTCAAAGTACAAAGGCAAATGAAAACAAATGAACCAATAAGAAAGTTCTGATTTGTGATTTCATTTGTGATTGAAGCCGTCTCTGTTATATTATGAAGGCAAAAATAAAGGTCAATTTCTCTCTCGTGGTCAACACATAAATGTTAGTTTGTTAACAAGAGGTGGGGGTGAGTCACTCCATGTTCAAGAAGGGACCATTTCCCTACCCGCAGTGCAACAAGCAAAACATTTACCCCAATGAAGATGATGTAAATTAAAATTGGACAGCTGAAATATACATAAAGCATCAAACTTAAACAGCCAAACTATCAAGAATTCTAACTAAAGCATACTGAAACAGATTTTTTTCTTTCAATTATGTCTCATTGCGAACAAGGATGATGCAACTTGTTTCTTCAACATAGGTGCCTGATATTTAATATTTAGAAATAATTGTATTCTACTGTGCTGAAGTATTGTCTCGTAAAATAAAGTCTCGTTTCACAGATACCCCAGCACAACTTTTGAATATCTGGAGATTTAAATGCAAAGTACATTGAAAGAAACAAGACTAACTCGCTGGTAAAAAAAAAAAACTGCTTAAAAGAAAAGCTCAACTGAGATAAAAGAAGATAACGTAATGGTTGCTAAGCAGCAATTGAAGGGGAAAAAATAAAGCGGATGTTTAGGAAAGATGTGGAGTGTATCAGAATTACGTTTGGCCATGGCACAATCTTAAAACACAAGTTCCCATCACAAGTCGGTCATACTTGCAGCCACTTCTGAGAAATGAGTTGTGTGCCTTGCCTATGAAGTACAACTGCAGGGAAATACTGTAAGCATGGATGTTTTTTTCTGGTGGTAGTTGGACATATAATTGTATTCCTGCAGTGAAGGTGGTCCACCACTTATTGCATGCTTGTAATTGAAAAAGAATGTGAGTAACTGATGTATACATATTGCTAACTCTGTTACTTTGGTAGATCTTATGTCAGCTTTGCCAGTTTTAGCCCCACTCAACTCAAATCGAAGAGAAGAAAACGGCAAGAAAAAGTCATTTCAAAGATCTCAAAAAAGACCAACATCATATTTCTGTAACAGTTCATAGTGAAAACATCACAGCAACAATAGATCAACTATAAAGGAAATCATGAAAATGGGTAGACAGGAGCTTTAATTAAAATTACACCATTATCAAAGTTTAGAAACGCAAGGGAAAGGAATATGCAGAATAACTTAATAACAGAGCTGTCATTTCTATGTGTTGCCCAGAGCTGTCATGATACATCAGTGTTGACGCTAGTGTACAACTGTGTGTTCTAGCAGTGTAAATTCAGTCTTGTAGGACACAACAGTTGTGTAAACAGACACATAAATCAGCTTCCATGAAGGGAGCTCATGCATGCCACAGTCATACTGTCACTGTTTCACGAGTCAGTTCTTACTCTCTAGAGGAAAGGTCAAGATAATATGAACCATCTGAAGGTCAGAATTACTTCTATCCTCTGTCCTAATGTTGCCATTCGATCCCCAATGTCTAGTTCTCAAAATCTTTAACTTTTTGAACAATGGAAGTTACAGTACAAAGCATCTTAACTTACAAAATAGATACCAACCATTCACTGCCATATAGCTATCAACAAGAATACTACAAATACCACATGAACAAAATCCTCTAAGATCATAATTCATAGCTTAGATGTGTCACCTCATTTGTATATGCAAAAAGTAGCCCATACCTTTTTGGAACAGAATCCCAAAGGTCCTTGAAAAGTCCTTGTGTTTGATGTTTAAGATGGAATGGGGAACCCTGCACATTAGTGCCTTCTTGATGCATCCATCATGGAGGACTCTGGTCGTGGGCATTTGTTCCTGTTGGGGATACACCTGGGAGTTTGAGTCTCAGCTAATGAGAGCCAGCCCAGGTGTGTGCACACTAACTAGTGCAAATCTCTGTAAAGTCTCTTACACCCACAGTGGGCTACATTCATGGAATGTTAAACAGAATTTTCCATCTTAAATCTACAGATTATGCATTAACATCTAAACATTTTCACTATTTTTCAGGCATTTCATTCAGTCCATTTAGCATTTAGTTCATTGTAAATCCAATAGTGGGTTTTCCATCCACCAGCTTTTTGCAAACAGTGAAAATGCATGTTAAAAAAAAACAAACAAACAAAAACAAAACCA
Source organism: Colossoma macropomum (assembly GCF_904425465.1). Taxonomy (NCBI): domain Eukaryota; kingdom Metazoa; phylum Chordata; class Actinopteri; order Characiformes; family Serrasalmidae; genus Colossoma; species Colossoma macropomum. The sequence goes on along the minus strand of NW_023495267.1, from coordinate 2,834,998 downwards.
GAATGGAAAAAGCCTGAAATAAAAAAAAAACACCCAAATATCGGCAAAAGAATTTTACGTTAGAACAAGACGGAATATTTAGAATATCTCTAAAGCCAAAATGCGAAAAAATGGTGATGGAAAAGGGTTTTTTGAATAAACAATGATCTCAAGCTGTAAGTGAGAAATGATCAGTCCTACAGATGGTCTGGTCATAGCGCATATAGAAGATTCTGAACTGCCTAATCAAAGCTCATTTGAAAAATTACAATGTGCTGCCAGAACTGTCTGCTGTGTTTGTGTTCCCAGATGCAAGGTGGACGTCGTTGGGGTGACAAGAAGATTTCAGGCCTAATCAGGTGGGCCACTGCTTGTCCTGCCTGGCCTCTCTGAGCTGCAACCAACATAGCCATAAAAATGGCAAATAGCTGTAACGATAACGCTACTTAAAGCAAATACTGAGTTAATCATGCTTGTTTCGATGCAGCCCCTAATCATGGTAGCCTATGTCATCTAAAGTTTCTTTGCATCTGTAGTGGATGGAAACACGACTTCATTCTCTTTTTTTTCTCTTGAAATGAGCAAAACATTTGCGAAACACATATACACAATCTGCTTATCCTTCTGGGTTGCGGGGGGTACTGGAGCCTATCCCAGCGGTCATTGGGTGGAAGGCAGGAAACACTGTGTACAGGTCGCCAGTCCATCACAGGGCAGACACATAGACACACACGCACCTAGGGTCAATTTAGCATGTCCAGTTCACCTGACTGCATATCTTTGGGCTGTGGGAGGAAACCAGAGCACCCAGAAAAAAACCCATGCAGACACAGGGAGAACATGCAAACTCCATACAGAAGGGACCCTGGTGACCCAGCCGGGGAACCAAACCCAGGTCCTTCTTGCTGTGAGGTAACAACGCTACCCACTGTGCCACCGTTATTTATTGTTATTTATTATAAGTTCCAAAGCACATCTGTATTACTTTAGATTTCATGCACTCAAACGTAAGGTATAATAAGTAGAAGCAGAAGAGATATAGAGCAGGTAAAGCTAGCATCACAGCGCATAGCAGAGAGAACTAGCAGGCTTCTGAAAACTCTCTCAAACAGAAACAAAAACTGACTATTAGGGCACATGCCTGCACACTTCTTAAAGGAATGTGAACCCCAATTTAACAACATCAGCTGTTTCTTTTTAAATGCTCTCCACCAGTGCAAGTGAAACATGCGCTATATGCCTGAAAGACATTCACTGGTGTGTTTAACAAAAGTGGAAGACTCTACAAAATCTGAGCCCATTTCTCAAGAATGCTTTAGCTAGGATGTAATTACTGCCTACCAATACCACCTACTCAAAACCAGATTTAGTCAAACTTTCTGTACCCATAAATACAACATGCACTGAGACACATTCAATGACAACATTTATCAAATGTGTTTTTTTAGTAAAATCTTAAATTTGGACCTCAAAAATGTACTAGGAAGGAATAGGTATATACATGTAGCCTTTCCAGAGGAAGAGTGCCAAGAATTATGTGTAGCACCTTATTGGTAGCTACTACACATCTAGTTCCAGTCTTAAATTTGAAGTGACAAATGTTGTCGCTAAATGTGTTCTGAATGAGAAAACTTTTTTTAGACTCTCATTCCCTGAGAACTTGGCAGCCCTTTTACAACTAGGCCTGCCAGGACGTCATGTGTGAGCATGCCAATGTCCAGTGATCGTGTGTAACACTGCTGATTCCCATCCATTCTCGTGTCTGTTTATCTCTCTCTGTACGTGCTCCTAGCATTTACACAGGCTTTGGAACTTGGCAGCAGTTGCGGAAAGGCTTGGTATATTCCTGTTGACAGGACTGAGTGCATACCACCACGTCCAGTTTGTTTCCCTGAACTGTGATGTCCCTTGATGATTTTCAGACCACGATTTAAAGTAGTTTAACTTGATCACCAATGTGTATTACAAAGCTCATAGTCACTGAGAAGATAATTTAAGCCTTTGGATAGTAAGTAGCACAGTTTTAATTAGTATTTGAGGATAGTTTTTGTAACAGTAGTAACACTGAGTTGCCAGTTTGTAAGGTGCTCCTACCTTGTATCTGCGCTCATTAGCCATTTTCACCTACCATAGAGATGTACAGCAGTTCAACTGTGCAAAAGCGACCACTGCTGACCAGATATTATTGTTAGTAACACTGAGATGGTAGAGGCATGGTTGTGTTGTTCCACCTGGTCAGAGTGTACTGCACACAGCTGTGCTGCTGGGGTTTTAAACACTGTGTACAATGAGGGCATCTTTCCACTGCACCAAGTACTGAGACCTTTGACACCAGAAAACTGTGTTTTCTTTTCCTTTAGCTGTGGATCTGATACTAAAGGTTACATTTTGGTGTACATTTATAGTCAATAAATTATAAACTAACTGTCGAATATGTATATTTCACCAACTATAAATTTTACCCATTCATAATTATTATTTACCTTTTCCTTCATTTGTTTACCTCTCATCCCTCCATTCTTCCATGAACTGCCATTACTGTTCCATGAACTGATTTGACACCAGTTGCTAAATCAATTTTATTTATTTATTTATTTACTCATTATTTGCTGCTGGAAACAGAACAGAACAGAACTTTGTTCCTCCAAAAAAAAAAAACTTTGAAAATATGAAACTACATGTTGAAACCTATATAATCTGACTCAATTGATAGATTTACAAAGATTTTATTTCCTGTACACCTCTCTCTCTCTTTCTCTCTCTTGCTTTACAGTCCTTACTGATTATGGAAAAAGCACACATTAAAAATTAAACATGGTTTCTACCAAACCACAGCTAACAGGAAGAAGGCTATTCAATAAGTTAACAATACACAATACAGTCTAACGTACCTGCTGATTTCTTAAATATGTGACACTATGCCATTAATATGCAGCTAACAGTGAACTCTCTCGTGCTTGTTGTAGTATGATATTAATAGGCACAAGCAGCTACTGGAACTAGGCTAAAGCATGTTCATTCAGCTAGCAACATTACATGTGCTATAAATAAAAAAAAAACAAATATGAAGTTTGCATACAAAGTTTTTACAATTTCTAACATTTTGCCTCTGTACACCAATGTAATTGATTTGAAATGAAGCAGTCAAGATGTGACTGAAGTGTAGACATTCAGCTCTAATTCAAGGGGTTTAACAAAAATATTGCATTAACTGTTTAGGAATTAAAGCTATTTTTTATATAGTCCCTCTATTTTCACTGGCTCAAAGGTAATTGTACCAAGTAATAATTGTAAATACAAGGATAATTTTTAAACACTTGGATGCAAATGGAACTCATGGACGTCATTAAATGCTGAGTTTCCTCCCTTGATCTGCTTTGCCAGGCCTTTACTGATGCTGCCTTGGGTTACTGCTTGTTTGTGAGTCTTTCTGCCTTTAGTTTTATCTTCTGTATGTGAAAAGCATACTCAATTGGGTTGAGGTCATGTGACTGACTCGGCCATTTAAGAACATGCCATTTCTTTGCCTTAAGAAGCTCTTAGGTTGCTTTCACGGTATGTTTTGGGTCATTATCCATCTGTACTGTGAAGCGCCATCCTATCAGTTTTGTAGTCTTTGAATGAATCTGAGCAGAAAGTAAAGCTCTATACATTTCAGAATGTTTTCGAGCAAAGTCTAATCTGGCGTTTCTATTCGAGTGTTACCAGTGGTTTTCATCTTGAGTTAAACCCTGTATTCGCATTCATAAAGGCATCTCTTGATTGTAGACTTTGACAATGATACACTAACCTCTTCTAGCAAGTCCTTGACTTGACCAGATGTTATGAAGGATTTTTTCTTCACCTGCGATCATCCACCTTAGTTTCATCCACTTTACTTTAGGTGTTGTTGACCTCACCGGTGCATTTCTTTTTTTTTGTACCAAGTTGTTGGCCACTCCTAAAGTTTCTGTTATCACTCTAATAAGTTTTTTTTGTTTTTTCAGCCTAATGTTGGCCCCCTTCACTTGAATCGACACCTTTCTGGACTGCATATTGAGAATTCCCATAAACAGCTACCAAGTGTATATTCAGCACTTGGAATCAACTCCAGACCTTTCTCTTAATTTTTTGTGACATGAAATAAAGAGGGAAAAGGCCACCCCTGGCCATGAAACTGCTTATCAGTCATCTGTCCAATTACTTTTGAGCCTGTGAAAATGAATGGACTATGTAAAAAATGGCTGTAATTCCTAAACAATTAATACAATATTTTTATTAAACCTCTTCAATCAAAGTCTAAATTTCAATTGCATCTTCATTGCTTCATTTCAATTCCATTGGGTAATGGTGTACAGAGGCAAAGTTACAGAAATTGTCACTGTCCAAATACTTATCAACCTGAATATATGCTGTATGTTGTATCCCAGCTGTCTCAAGGTGAAGGTGAACTAGAACTAGTTCCTGTTTGGGTCAGTTCTTAAGTTGGGCATGGTGACCTCATTCTCATGTGCAGCTCCAGAGTGTCCCATTCTAATGACAACGCTTTTCTGTGGAGATTATACACAGAATTGCATGGATGCAAAACGGGTTAAATGCTTCAGCCCTTCTGGCCAGTGTCAGCTATGAGTGTACATTAAAACAGCTGAGTTTACTAATTAGAAGGGAAGTCTGTATGCTGTCTAATAAACTGGCAACACAGTGTAGGTACAGGCCTACAGTTAGATCAACACATACCACATCACATCCTCTCCTGGTGTTATTTAGCACATCAGCACAACTTTTAGCTAGAATTGTATTCCTTAGATACATGTATATAATATCACATTGTACTGTATCCATATTTACGTCTTCATGTTCAGTGTTTGAGTGAAGAATGGTCATCTGAGTAGCTTTAAGGCTTCCTACAGGACACCTGGGCCTCTAATATTACTATGTGATAAATGGCAAACACAATAGTAATTTTCAGTATCAGTGTCAATAGACCTCTGAAGTCATGTGTCATTCTGTGTCATGCCTGTATTAGGAAGTCTAAGCTGGTTTTCTCTGTGACAGAAATGAATGCCGTTTACACATATATGCTACAAGCACACTCCTGCGCACTGAAATGGCATGTGAACGTAAGTCTACTATTCAACCTCAACACTATAATATACCAACACCAGCTACTCAAACTGCAGCCTAAAACTGCCAAAGCTTCTGAACTACCACATTTGACAAAGCCACATTTGACAAAGCGTGCTGGTTTGTTTGAGGTATTTTGGTGATGTTGTCAGTCTTAAGATGTCAATTCAGTCCAAACTGGAATTCATATCTGTCATGGAGCAAAGAAGCACAGACCCAGAGTTCCAAATATGGGCATGACGGCGACCACAGAATGACGACGCGACTTCAGAAGTCTATGCTGACAGAGTGAAACCCAGCTGATTTCTTTGACGTATGTAAACTGTGTGTTTGCACACGTGTGTCAGCATAACCTCTTAGTCCGTCTGTGATACTGAACAGGTGGAACCTCTTAAACTCTGAATGCCCCGAGTCCCATGCCATACCCAGTGCGAGTATGGTTAAATGTGTATGGCAGTGAATTATTTAACATGTGGCCATCACGAGCCCAGCTGTTATTCTCCCAAATGCTCCTCCTACACTGCAAACAAACAAGAAGACAAACAAGAGAAAGATAAGATTTTGCAGAGGACTCAAGGAAAAAAGAACACACTGCTTACTCATGCTCTCTCCTGTATAACCACAAATGCTTATACGTATGCCTAAAACAGCCAGTTTGGGACTGGATGTTGATAAGGACATTCATGGTCAGCACACTTACCCTGCTGTGGTGGAAAACTATAGTAAAAGACTATCCTTCTCTTCAAGATGAGGCGAAAAGTGGTTTAATGAAATTTAAATACACTGAATTAAATGCAGGCAAGAAATGTTAGAGGCTTCATATTAAACTGTTTTTTCATAGCGTGACAACGCCTTTAATGGTCCAGTGAGAAGTTAATATGAAAACACATCGCTCCAGACACTGTCTAGATCAAATAACTCCAACCCTCTGTCAAATCCTCTTCTGATAGCAGGGCTGGTTATGCAGGGAGACATGGTTACACAGGAGGACATGGTCACACCAGAGGACAAGAAGCATTGGTTTGTTCAAATCCTTACGCAGAACTTAATCTAAATTTGGGACTCATGGGATGCTCCCTTTCCTCCACTGTCCTCCATTGTTACCTAAAGGCACGCCATGTAAGTGCAGCCTTATGCGTCAGTAATGCCACTGATGGGGCTGTGAGTGTTCTGCTTGGATTTTCTTGATCTTTCCATAGAGAATTAGGCCCCATTAGCGTCTATGGGCTTAAAGTTGCATTCACTGGAACTGTGGGGCGGAAAGCTTCATTAACTAAATGAGACAAAAAAGTCATCTCTGGAGAGCATAGAAAATTTTGGAATCACTAATGTAAAGCCATATTAAATATTGTTATTCAATAATGACTTACAGTCCCATTCTAAAGTTTGGGTGCCCCTGGTCAACTTGGTTTACATTGGAATCATCTACAGCTCCATCCATCATCAAAAATGTCTTCATTTTTACAGCATCCAACAAATTGTTTGAAATCTATTAATTATAAGCATCATATTAACTAATCCTGCATAGTGTAAACTAGAGTAGAATAAGTAGAGTTAATTAAACTTTTACTTTTCACACTAATATACCACATAAATAAAATACGTGCAACTTCCCTGTCACACCTCACAACAGGATGCAAGACCACACTCACCAGGAGTGTGCAGAGAAATAACACCAACCACTGCATGACTGTTCCTCACTCATTCAGTAACCTCGCAGAAGATTAAACCATATACAAGCTGCAGTCCTGCTTTTGAAAGTGCATTTTACTGCAGAAGAGAGAAATGTTCCTAAATGTCTGTGGCCTTAAGCAAAATTTCATTGAACTAAATCATTAAACATTATTTTTCAACAAAACAGACAACAACAACAACAACAGCAGCAGCAGCAATACTACTACTACTGTTACTGCTACTGCTACTACTACTACTACTACTACTACTACTAATAATAATAATAATAAATAATAATAATAATAACAATAATAATAATAATAATAATAATAATAATAATAATAACAATAATAATAATAATAATAATAATAATAATAATAAAACTTTTCTTCTAAACTTGTCACTCCAAATTAGGCAGCAGCCTCCACCAGGCCAAGTCTGCCATCTACTGTTCTTGCTGACTTTCAGTTGAGATATTACAGCTTGCACATCAGTGAAACAACCACATCAAGCTCTGCATTCATGACAAAAGATAACTAACCAAAGTATAAGTGTAATATGTGTTTAGAATTCTGTTGCTCTTACTGAATCAAATATATCTTTTATTTTGTCAACCTTATAGGACATTTTCAATCTTCCTGCCTCCTCATACTTTGTTAATTTACTACACTCAGCATTCTGGGCATGTGGAGCACCTTAGTACAGCGCTCCGTAGGACTCATCCAACAGCAGATTTAATCAGACCCGTGGACAATCTCCAAGGCGTAGTGATGCTTACATATAAAATCCTGGTAGATCATTCTGTTAAGCAGAATTTTGTGCTGAATGGACCAATCAAAATGGTTCAAAATTACTTAGAAAAATGGCTCTGTTGCATTAACCATTACAAATTAAGAGTGTTTTTTCCTCCTCTTGTTAAGGTACCACTTTGGAGATTTTTGAAGGTTTGGACTTTGGACGGTTTTGTTCCGACAGTGACGATATGCAGCTCCTTACAGAAGGTACCAAATGAAGCGTATCTTGCAATTGAAATATCTGTAACCGTGCATCTAGTACATTTATGCACATGTTCTGGGAATGTCCCAAAGTAGCAGATTAATGGACAACTACAGTAGAGATTTTATCCAGATTACTTGGTGTCAACAATCCATTATCGCCTCTATTTTAATGTGTTTTAAATGATGATTCAGACCTTCAGTTTTCATTAACTTGGCACAAGGTACTACTGTGTTACAACTTTGGATCACCCCAGCATAAAGTTCTGGCGATCTTATGGAGTTTTCAAAACATAGTTTGCATGGAATATCTTACACCCAGCCAACAAAGCAAAGCAGTCGACTATCGGTAATTGAGAGAGTTTAAATGATTCAATCCAAGAACATTTTAAACTGTGCTATGTAATAATTATCTTTGTGTTGGTTACTTGGCATGTCTTCAACTTGCATGTACAGCCCGTCCTGCCCCCCTACTGCCCCCCACTTTGAGAAATGCCCATTCAAGAAAAGTCCATCTTCATTTATATATCAATATTTGTGTATCCTATAAAACTGCAAATATCTAGCAGTAAAATAAAATACCTACATATTTAATGTGCGAGAATTGATATATAAAGTAGTTGCAAATCTGTTATGCTTTTACAGGATTTTATAGCCGTGTACACAGGTAGCTGAGCGCTGATTGAAATATCTGAATAGCTATGTCTGTAGCCTGCAGCCTCCATCCAAACACTTTTTCTCTCCACACAACTCTGAACCCAAATACTTAATCCTTTCACTTCTGTCAAATCGAAAAACTTGCCATGATCGTTGCTGTAAATCTCCTTGTGGGATTGAGAGGGAAACTCATTAGAAGTTCATCCCAGTGAGAGAAGCCATTTTCCTCATTAAATACCTCTGCGCGCTCCTTTATCAGGAAGGAAAATACTTATTTTTCTTTTCACAGGGCAGCTTAACCTGAGACAGTAGTCTCTCTCTCCCGTTTTCCCTCTCTTTCTCTTTGTCTCTCTCTCTCAGGCTCAAGCCATCCCTGTGTGCTTCATCCACTTCATACAATAATTTCCTGTTCTGTACTTCTTTCAGCTTCCATATATTAATATCACACCGACTGCCTACAGTAAACTCCCATCAATTGGCTTGCTTCGAGTGTAGAGCCTTACAATTTATTCAAGCATTAACATTCATGAGTGCTGTTCTAGTTCAGGTATCTGCATATCTTTGCCTTTAATACCCGACCTCCAGCCTGCTGAGCGGCGTACTGGGGTACAGTACAGTGGGCTTGAAAGCATAAGTCACTGTAGGGTCTCATGCAGCTTACTGGTGAAGAATTAGCTGGCTTTGAAGGGACTATTGCCAATTTTTTGTGGCCTAAATTATTATTGTCAGTTTGCTATAGATTTGATTCAGACATAATTGCATTATTACATAGTTAATTACATTGTTAGTTATGTTAAAGTCATAAATCAATTTGTATTCTGTTTTTGCTTTTATTTTCTGTTTGTTTCTGTATCAGAAAATGAAAAAATGTTTCTGCAAAACAAGACTATGTGCATAACAATAACTTTTCAACAAATTCAAATAATAATTGTCATCATATCTTCATCAGTATAATGTTAATTTTGCATTTTGGACCTAAACATTAAGCCGAGCATGAGATGTTAATGTGTAAAGACGTGTGACATGGTCCGAAAACCCCCCGCAAAATCAGACCTGACACCTCTGACTTGTAGATTACCATTTCAGGCATCCATGCACACCATATATTTTTCCTCCTGACTCAGTAACACAACTTTTATCACTTTTAACAATCGTTTATTGTTTTTTAACAAAAATATTACATATTGCAGCTTTAAAATCTGCACATTCAATGGAATTTCTCTGCTTGCTCTGTCTAAATAATTAAACAAAATGTAAGAAGAGGTATTTCAAGGTGACCTAGGAGGGTTAACAGAATAGGATGGGACTGAAATCTAAAACATCAGACAATGACCAGCAGTGATAGAGCAGTTGTTATTGAGTAACTAACTCCTAGATGAGAAGTTGTCTACAGTAAAAGAACCAAGAATGATATATTGCTCATTATAGAGAGAAATTGGACCGTGTAGAGTGAGAGGCTTGATACTGTGATCTGCTGTGACTTCCCCCCACAAGCACACACACACACACACACACACACACACACACACACACACACACACACACACACAGACACACACACACACACACATACATAAACATTGAACAAAATGTCCTGCTGGAGGAGAGCTTTTATAAGCATGCTAATACATGGAAATGAAAGCAGGCAGAGGATTTCTATGGAGTGTCCCCAGCTCGGCACACAGGAGGGCTATCTCCTCTTATTTACATTGCTGTAATTTGTTTTGTTCGCGCTCAAGTGTGATATGAAAAGCCGGTTGGCAACGTATGGCAGCTTAGCAGCAACTCAGCAGCTGAATAAAGACAGAGCAAACATTATGCTCTGGCATTACAATACAGATAACTAGCGGAATCCTGCGGGTCTGCAGGAGATAAGGAAATGAGCCGGCCATCAACTGTCGAGCATGTGACACCAAAAACAGCCTGAACCTCCACTTTGTTTGTTTTTCAAGGGCTTATAGCAGAAACCACCATGCAAACGGCAACCAAGGACGCTGTGATCTTGATTCCAGCAATGAGGCCTGCATCCACACAAACAAAAAAGGCTAGAAAAGCCATCTTTGTTGTTCGTCAGCTTGATCTTACACCGGCAATTTGAGAGGAATGTAACCTTTTAAACCGTTAGCTCCTAGCAGCAAGGCGTGACATAAGAAATTTGGAATAAATGTGAAGGGGAAAGAAGACTTATTAGGGCGGGAACAAACTGAACGGGAAATTTTGAAATCAATCCAGCGCCTTGCAAAGGTGAAGCTTAAAGTAAGGGAAAGCTGGGGCACCGTCACCATTATCCAACAAGCCTACAGTTTCATATGTGGCACTGAAATCTGATGCATATTCGCTATGCGGCAACATGATCTTGCACTTATACATCAATTCAACTCAATCATCATAATTTCTTGTGTGCAGGAACAGATACTTTATGGCAACCTCATCAAAACATCTGTTACTATAATTATGCTTCACATCTTTTGTTTTGGAAGACAAGTAAGACAAGTGTGGACAGTACAAAGCATGGCACATTCTAAGAGACATCAAATAAAGAGCTATTCAAATTCACCTTTATCTCAAACATGCCCAATATGGCCAAAAATATGTGGAGACTCCACCCAATTATTGAGTTCAAGTATTTCAGCCACACCCATTGCAAACAAATGTATAAAATTCAGCAGAAAGCAACGCAATCTACGTGGACAAGCATTGGTAGAATGGGCCATACTGAAGAGCTCAGTGACTGTCAAAGGATACCAAATTTGTGAAATTTCTGCCCTGCTACATGTGCCCTGGTCAACTGTAAGTGCTGTTGCTGTGAAGTGGAAGCATCTAAGCACTGAACAAAGCTGCCAAGTGTTGAAGCCCATAGTGGGTAAAAAAATCACCATAGCCTCTGTTGAATCACTCACTACACAGAACTGCCTCTGGAAGTAACATCAGCACAAGAACTGTGCATCAGGCGCTTCTTGAAATGAGTTTCCATGGCCAAGCAGCTGCAAACAAGACTGAGTCTACTATGCGCAGTGCCAGGTGTTGGCCTCAGTGGTGTAAAGCACACTGCCACTAGACCCTGGAGAAGTGGAAACGTGTTCAATGGAGTGATGAATCACGCTTCACTGTCTGGCAGCTTGACAAATCTGAGTTCAGCAGATGCCAGTGGATGCCAACTGTACCTAGTACCAACAATAGAGTTTGGTGGATGAGGAATAATGGTCTGGGGCTGTTTTTCATTTTTCAGGGTTTGGACTCCACTAAAGGGTAATGCTAACATTTTAGACGATTATGTGCTTCCAACTTTGTGGCAACAGAGTCAGGCCTTCTAGTCCAGCATCAGTGCCTGACCTCACAAATGCTCTTTTGACTGAATGGACACAGATTCCCACAGACACACTCTAAAATGTTGTGGAAAACCTTCCCAGAAGAGTGGAGGCTGTTATAGCTGCAAAGGGGTGTGAGGTGGAATGGTGCTCTATTGCGCATGCGGGTCAGTTCAGGAGCATTTTCAGATTGATGTCAGATATAAGACACATTAAAAAAATTAAAAAGATCATGTGAACAACCAAACAAAAAAAAACTTATTTGTTCAGTACATCGGATTTAGGCCTCTTTTACCTGCAGTCTGAACAAAGCCCAAGTCCATGAGCAAGACATCTGCTAAATGCCATAAATGTAAATGTTTAAACTACATGCTAAAGTCTCAAATCCACAATGCTGTCTCAGTGTTCTTAGATGCAGTTTCTGGACAAGTGCGAGCGTACATTCAGACCACAATGTAAATTATTTAAGGGCACATTTCCTACATTTTTCTTGCATTTTAAATTTTGAAATCCACTTATAACATTTGCATGGTTTTATATACCAAATGGTATGTTTCCAAACTCACATTATGGCCTAGATTTAAGCATGCTGTTTTTGTTACTGTACCTTTAAGACTGGTATAAGATACATGAGCTCTGTTCTGATTGGCTCCCTGTATTTTGCCTTATTCAAAAAGCACTCAGAGCTGAAACACTCAATAGAACTTCAATATGAATGGGTGGAGCTAAACTGCTGTAGGATGAATAGGTTTAAATATGTAAATGAGTTTGTTCTCGTGACATCACAGAAACTATTAATTCAGAACAGGCTGTTTTTCACAGCTTATTTTCCAAATATGGATTGTGTGGACTGGGGAGTGGATGATATGTTTTGAAATGTTAACAATAGACTACATCAAACTTTTATATAGAAAAAGGGAAATTTGAGGTTTTCCATGATATGGGGCCTTTAAGAGATGCTTTTTGAAACATCTGAAACAACAATAGGCTTACTAAATAACTGCTTGCTCAAAATGATAGCTGTGACAAAAGAAATTTGTATTATAATTTATAAATAGTCACAAGAGTAAAGTAAAATGAGTTATTAATAATTTTTTCACCTCTATGTAAAGGAGTTAATGCAATAACTAGTTATCTTCTTCCAAGGATGGCAATAATTCTGAAGGGTAGATTCCTCTGTGAAATTGAGCAAAGAGAAGCCTTGAACCAGCTTGAACCTTGAAAAGTTGGTAAAGGCTGTCAGTCAGAGCGTCACTCATAATGGTTTGCTAGAAAGACGTAATGATCTTCTATTCTAAACAATCTTCTTCCTCCTTTAAAGGGGAAGTCTGATTCCTTTGTGGCAATGGCATATTCCTCTTGTTCTTGTTCGAGAGGTTAAGTGAAGTCAGCAGAGGTTTATTTGCTGCCACACTGCTCCCTGCCACCATCACTAAGCAGCAACACAGCATCTCAAGAAGTCAGCTTATAAAAGTTTTAGGGAACTCTGAGAGCTTAAGTGATCTTCCCCCGGCTCAGCGCTAGCCCGCAGCCTGCAGGATGTCTGCTTATATTAATTTCATGGAGTTTAAGAGGTCACCAAACTCATTTGGAGATTCTTATTCATTTATGAACCCCGCAACCCTAGCGCTTTAAGCTACAGAGCTTCAGATGCCTAAATTCACATGGAATATTATATAGTGAGGTATGTAAAAAGTACAGCGGGTTTCCTCGCAACTTGAAAGCACTTAGGTCAGGGAAGGGGGAATGTACTCCGGCATGACGTCGCCCCACTTTTTAATGAAAAGGCAGGTGGGTGAACTCATGTTTTGTCAGCCTGGCGGGCTTGGAGGGCTTCTGGAGAATTGCTTCATCGAAAATTCAGTAGATTTTCTAATGAGACAATGAGTTTAGGAGAAAGCAGCTTAGGAGGAGACCTCGCACGGGCCAGACGGTGAAATTGAGTAACTGGTCTCCCAGGCTGATCTGATTTCCTCAGGAAGAGGATACAGCTGAAGAATCACACAGAATCGAGTGTGTCACTGGAGTGCTGCAGTTATTATAGCTTTACTGTTGTGTCATATCAAAACACTGCAGTCACATTGGTCATGTTAATTCACAACAGATGATACTCAAAAAAGACTAATTAAACATTACGGTATATTTATATGTGTGTAAAATATACCAAGTACGTAACATAAGAATGCTTATATCTGTTGACTTATTCACTTGTTTATTTATGCTGATGACTTCTTCAGTTTCCCCAAAGCAAATCATGGAAGCATATACTCTCTAAATAACACTGTGCAACCTCAAATGGTGTCACATTAGACATAAAGTAGACTTAAGCAGTTTCTGGCACTGCAAACATACTGCTTTCTATAAAGGTGGGCAAAAGTATTTTGTATAACAAAAACAGTAGTTTTAGTTTTTTTTTTTTTCATAGTATCAGTCTTCTGTTTTTTGTTTTCATTTTTATTAATATAAAGGTAACTTTAAAGGAGAATGAAAAACCTTTTAGAATATAATGGAGAAATAGTCCAAGTAATTTTGAACCATTTGTACTGGTACAATCATCAAGACATTTTTAACACAATGTAAAGGGCAGCAGCCAATTTTAAATTTAAGGTTTCAAAAAGTAAAAAAACGACAAAAAGTGAAGATGCAAGGTTTTGTATCAACAGCAAGAATATGCATGTTTATTTGAGATTATTTAGTGGCTATAAGCTTTATTATAAACTAACCTTGTAGCTCAACTGCAAAATGAAAGAAGCAAACTTTAGACACCCAATACGTCTGAGCTTAATGACTACATGCAGGGTAACCCTTCTGCCCTGTCTACCAGTTCCTCAGTATCCCCTGGTTGGCTATGAGAGGGATCTGAATCAGAGGAATATCCTGCGGTGGAAAGTGAAAATGTGAAGCTGTAAAAAACTATTCACATTTCTCTGAATACTTTTTCACCTAAAAAAATCCAGTTTGTTTCTGGTTTTGTAAATGATACACCTCTTTTTATCATCTGAACTTTGCTACCCCTCCATCTTGACTCAGAAATATTGCTAACCCTAACTAAACAAAACAACAGTTATGCATCATGGCTTTATCTAGAGTTTTAAAATGTTTGCAAACTACCTAATAATTGCTTAATGTTGAAACACATAAAAAGGTAGAGAAGTTAGCTGCTTGGCTAAGCTGCTGCACACTTCCACTAGCCATGCCAGTTCACTAACACAGTTCACTAACACAGTTACTGCATGGTTTAGCTTATAATGACAACGTATTTGGTTTAAGAGGTTTTAATTTCATACAAAAGAGTTTTCTAAGAGTATTTTGTTTTAATATAGAATATTGATTCTCTTCAACAGACCTATAGGGATCCTTTTGAACCGAACCCAAATATAGCCCAAAACATTTCACTGGAGCTTCAAGTCTAGTGTGGTCTACAAAACTTTGTCTGAACTTAATCACAACCAACCTGAGACTGAGTAAAACTTGACGTTCCTAATGATAATGCTGTTAATTTAACTTAATCTGCCAACAGATCATTGTTAAGCAAAATTGACAAACAGGGTAAATGTGATCCAGTATCCATTAACCCCTTATACCACTGTGTATGGGGTTAATGTCTTATTATTTATTATTTGATTATCAGTGTTAAGGCTTGAAATTCCATAACTATTGTATAACTATTAGCACTATTAGGACTATTGATTTAGGATGGCATTCAAGCTGTGAGATACATAAAAGTGTCCCAAGCAAAGAAATATTTGAGAGATGAAGTCTGAACAGTATAAAACAGAACAGGTCAAGGCTTTTTATGTTCAGACAAATATTTCAAGCTCTAGTAGGGAGTGGTGGTGCCTCATCCCACCCACCTTCCTCCTTCTCCCAGCAGACAGATTAAGAGTTATTATTTTTAATAAAGAAAATTGATGCTTAAAAATGTTATCAAAAATATATGCACATCTCACAATTTTTGAAAATTATCTCAAAACCTCCAGACTGAGAACCCTCAGAGACATTACACTGTAACAGATGGATCTAACGATATTATGTGTAATTTGAAGGTATTTAGTTGGCACCTGAAGCTAGAATCAGCCACACTGCACATTCCTGCGTCTAAAAGTGTGTGTGTGTGTGTGTGTGTGTGTGTGTGTTCTTTTTTATGTCCGTAAATCTAAAGTCTCTGCTCAGGTCTGTGGAGGGTACAGAGTGATTAATTGATGGTCACACCCTGGTGACTGCTGCCCACACGGCCTTGATGAAGAGGGATTAAGGGGCAGCCAGGGGCCCAGCTGATAATGGGAGAGCGGAGAGGAAACCCGCGTGTCACGCTCTGTGGCAGGGACTTCAATCAAAGAACCACCTCGCTCCAAGAGCCTGCGCTGCTAGAACAACACTTTCAGTTCCTCTGTTCTCCTGCTGAAAGAAACCACAGCACCCCAAATACTGCATACTACATTTCAAATTTTAACCATTCTGATAACTTTGTTTGATTACCATCTTTTTAAAAAGTCTTTGTGGCTGTAAACAGCCTACAGCCTACAGTCTCCCTGCAAAGCACATGACAGGATCACACATATTTGCATAGTTATAATCTATAATTATAAATTTAGTGTAAGAATTCCTTTAATAAGTTAATAAGTTTAGTGTTATTCATTTTTACATGCCCATTTTCGAAACTCTCTCTCATTTAAAATTAAGCCGGCGGTTGTGTCTGTGCCTAACGTGCTACTTTTTGTGACATCACAAAAAGAATTCATTTAAAAGCAGGATTTTTTGCAGCTTCGTTTCTAATTATGGGGAGTGAGCAGTACATTCTGTTTACCGTATGTAGATTAAACTCTTTTGTTTCCAAAGAAGAAAATTCATGGTAGATGCACTTCAACGATACTGCAAAAATAATATAAAAAATGTAATAAATTTCATACCGTCCCATCTCTACTACAGATACAGTACAATAACACAGCTAAAGACCTGCGCTCGGCTTTACCATTCATTCAGTTTGATAGACTGCTTTAATTACACTACTTTAATTACCACCTTACAGTGATTAATTAGCTTTAATTCTAGATATCAGTGAGCTAAAACATATGCTGTAAAGCAGGGAAAACAATTAGGAAGCCATTCAGAAGAGTTACTGAAGTGCAGGTTTGTTTTGCACATCGAATTCCTTCCCTAAATCACAGCAATACAGATATTGTGCCAAGTTAAACAAACTGAAATCTAAAAATATCCTGGGGATGCTGCGTCCTTCTGCAGAGACAACATCTATGAACCCCCCCATCCCCCTCCCAAAAACCAAACTTATCCCTGCTAACAAGATTTCCTTCTAATTTATTATTTTTCCATCTCCTGGAGTGCTCTTAGGATTGATATTATGAAGAATAAATATTTTTCAGTTAATGCAAGAGATATGCAGTGATTGCTTAGGGCAGAAACTCATGAATAAGGATTTTGCAGAGTCCCGGGGCTTGTAGCCTAATACGACATGTAACCAACTGAGAGATTAGGCTCCTTTTTTTTCTCCCATTGCAATCAAAATGTGGTCAAAATGGGATTGAACTCGGAGCACAGCATTAAAAAGCACAATAAAGTGTTTTTCAGGATTCAGGGCTATCCTCTTGTCTGATTACGATCTACTCAAATAATAGATGTTATTAGTAAATAAAAAGGATTGCAGTGCTTGGAGGGAAGCTACAATGGATGATTGCAATGATCTCATCAAATGTGGGCTGAATCGTATCATTGCCGATGAGGACTGTTTAACTTAAATGCAAGAAATGCAGGTAACACGTCTTCCCTCTCAATTATATTAGTCATTAAAGTAGCACCAGGCCGCAGGCCTTTGGCGATATGTGTGACATCATAAAAAGCCTGTGTGTGAGCGTGTGTGTAAGCAGTTCTCAGAGGGCACAGGGAATCTCATTGTGGTGCAGCTTTCCTGGTGGGAGCGCACTTCCATCCATCTGAGACTTTATTTAGCCCTCTTGTCCTGCCCGAGTTCCCTCTGAGCTGAGATCACTCTGTGCTCCTCCCTGGGGATGACAGTAATGTCACACACCCGCTCGGCACACATATATTTCAGCCCTAAACCTATTAAGAATGACTACTTACCATGGAAAAGGTGTGTCCTTCACATCCGCAACCTTCTCATATTTTCTGCATGGGCATGTGAGTGTGTGTGTGTGTGCAGGTACATGCATACACCCACAAAAAAGGTAAAATATAACTAAAAATGTGCAGATTTTTAACCTTTCACAGGAGATCTGGCCTAAATAATTCAAATACCTGAGTATTTGTTCATTACATAGATGGATGCACGAAAGTGAGGCTGCTGCAGCACCTCCATATTTCAGAACTGCAGCTTCTAAAAATAATAATAATAATAAGAGATCTGAACTTTACAATTTGAGCACAGTAAAAACCCATCTGTGCTTGCGTCATTGTGGAGTTTGTATTTTAATATGTTATTTATATATTTTCAAAACCTACAGCAGCCTTGCACTATTTAAGTTAATACTTACAGCTTCGAGCAGGTTTAGTTGCAACATACCACATTTCAACAATTTGATTGATCGCCACTCACTTCAAAGTTTGTCCAGAATGAGACAGCAGAGAGGATGTGCATTAGTGGTTTGATATGTCAGTCATGTGTATATTGTCATCTCTTGCATCATTATAGCACGTTATAACGTGTTCTGTTTGACAAAATTACCAAAAAAATAAAACATGAAAAGAGGCAAATCATTCATGGTGTCATCTCCTATGTTTTATATATATGCTGCTTGAAACTTCAGCACCCTGAACTTAAAACACCTTCCCACGTCCCTGGTTAATACATACAGGAAATGATGGTTCTTCCAGAGTTCTTTAGTAAAAGCAATGGTTCTATATGGTTCTAAGTTACATATAGAACCATTTCATGCTTAAATAGTTCTTTGCATGGTAAAATCGTTCTTCATTTTGTTGGAGAATGAGTTGTATATGGTTCTATATAGAACTTTTTTCAAAATGGTTCTATATGGCATCAAAAACGGTTCTTCTATTGTTATGATGTCAAGCTCGTAACTATAGTAGAAACCTTTTGGTGCTATATAGAACTTTTTTCAAAAAGGTTCTGTATAGAACCACATGCATACAGAACATACATAAAGTAATGGCAAGCTAATAACAACAATATAAGATGACCTATCCAAAAAGCCACCTCTCACTGCCCCCTGACTGTCAGACAAACTCACCCGCAAACCACCACCCCACCTCGAAAGACCACCACTGGGGACAACACCTGAGAACTTCTTCACTACAGGTTTAAAAATGAAAACATGACATCCTACTCATGACACAGAATACAGCAAAACAACAGGAGCAGAAGAGAAAGCTCTGCTATCATGCTAGCACCATCAATAAAGTCAGCCTTTGAAATAATTAAAAAAAAAAAATCACAAAGCGCCAAGTAGCAAAATATAACTGAAAATTAACGAATTATTGCCTCGGATGATCAATCATTTGCTTTTGTTGTTTTTGTGGCATATACTGTAGCCTACGTACTCTAATGATTTTAACGTGTTTTTTTAATGAAACTTGTTTTCATTTTTTATTTTTCAGTTTCGCTTTTCAGCCGAGTGTGTCTGTGTCTTGTTGTGATTGGCTGCCCTGTATCGTGTCTCATTCAAAAAACAGTTCAGAAAGAAATACTCTTTATAAATTTAGCATCAATGGCCAGAGCTAAACAACTGTAGGCTGAATAGGCTGATATATTAAAATGTGATATCACAAAAACAATTATTTCAATTGTCTCCATATATGGACTGTATGGACTGGGGGGGTTAGCAGGTTAGCAGTTTTTTACAAACTACACCAAACTCATAAAAGTGAGAAAATGTTGGTTTTCCAGGATATGGGCTCTTTAATATGAATTTACAAGCCATAAAATTTACCACAATATATTAACTCTAACTGCATGGGTACTTTTATTCCTAGTTTTACAGTGAATACAGTGAATTGTATGTATGTAGACCTTAGTCACTCAACTTGAACTTAGTCTCTCAACTCAAACATTCTGAACAAACTGTGGATATTTGATATTTTCAATCAATGCCACCTTGTTTGAAGAGGTAAACTTGTATTATAATTTAAATTTGTTCATGAAGTTATTTTTGTATTTGCAGTCTTGTCTTGCCATCTTTTAGATCTTGGCTATTTTTGTTTTTGCCACTGTTATTATAGCACATGGATAAAAATGCTACAAGTGTAAACTCAAACATCTAAATACCGACTGTAAATTGAATATAAAAGTAAAATGTCTGTGATAACTAAACTTCTAAAGTATAACCCCAATTCCAAAAAAGTTGGGACGCTGTGTAAAATGTAAATAAATGTAAATAAAAACAGAATGTGATGATTTGCAAATCTCATAGACCCATATTTTATTCACAATAGAACATAGACCACATATCAGATGTTGAAAGTGAGACATTTTACCATTTCATGAAAAATATTAACTCTTTTAGAAAATTATGGCAGCAACGCATCTCAAAAAGGTTGGGACAGGGTCGTGTCTACCATTGTGTAGCATCCCCTCTTTCTTTTAACAACAGTCTGTAAATGTTTGGGAAGTGAGGAGACCAATTGCTGGAGTTTTGGGAGAGGAATGCTGTCCCATTCTTGTCTGATGTAGGATTCTAGCTGCTCAACAGTCCTGCGTCTTCTTTGATGGATTTTTCATTTCATGATGCGCCAAATGTTTTCTATTGTTGAAATGTCTGGACTGCAGGCAGACCAGTTCAGCACCTGGACTCTTCTTCTGCAAAGCCATGCTGTTGTGATGGATGCAGTATGTGGTTTAGCATCATCTTGTTGAAATATGCAAGGCCTTCCCTGAAAGACTGAATGAATGGAAGCATTTGTTGCCAAAAGCTGTATATCTCATTCAGCATTAATGGTGCCTTGACAGGTGTGCAAGACACCTATGTCATGTGCACTTATGCTCCCCATACCATCATGGATGCTGGCTTTTGAACTGTGTGCTAATAACAAGCTGGGAGGTCTTTACTCTGGAGGATGTAGTTTCCATTATTTCCAAAAAGAATTTCAAATTTTGATTCAACTGACCACAGGGCACTTTTCCACTTCGCCTCGATCCATCTTAAATGAGCTTAGGCCCAGAGAAGTTGGCGGCGTTTCTGGATCCTGTTTATATATGGTTTCCTCTTTGCATGATATAGCTTTCACTTGCATTTATGGATTGCACAGCAAACTGTGTCCATAGACAATGATTTCTGGAAGTGCTCCTGAGCCCATGCAGTGATTTCTAGTACAGAATCATGCCTGTTCTCAATGCAATGCTGCCTGAGGGCCTGATGATCACGAGCATCCAATATTGATTGTTGGCCTTGTTCCTTGTGTACAGGGATTTCTTCAGATTCTCTGAATCTTTTGATGATATTATGTACTGTAGATGGTGGGATATCCAAAGTCTTCGCAGTTTGGTGAACCTCTGCCTATCTTTGCTTCTGAGAGACTCCGCCTCTCTAAAATGCTCTTTTTATACCCAGTCATGGGAGTTAGTCAGAAATTGCTCTTCCAGCTGTTTTTTTATTACTTTTCCAGCCTTTTGCTGCCCCTGTCCCAACTTTTTTGAGATGCATTGCTGTCATCAAGTTCTAAATGAGTTAATATTTTCCATGAAATGATAAAATGTCTTACTTTCAACATCTGATATGTGTTCTATGTTGTATCGTGAATAAAATATGGGTCTATGATATTTGCAAATCATTACATTCTGTTTTTATTTACATTTATTTACATTTTACACAGCGTCCCAACTTTTTTTGGAATTGGGGTTGTATAATATTACATACACAACATTCTAAAGCAGATTATCTTTAGGTACTCCCTAAAACTTACACAGTGGAAGTTAATCATAGTTTTCCATATCTTTAGTCTTTTATAATTTCAGAAAGAAATCAGGAGGAAAAAAAATAGAAACTGAAACGCAGAACCAACAGCAGTGATAGAGCTTCTGAAGACCTGACTGTCCTCTAAACAGAGAACATTGCCCCCTCTTCCACACACACGTACACACACACATACACACACACTGTAAATTATTCACTTACATTCCTCCTCACTTGGTTATGCACCCTCTGTCCACCCCATCCCACACAAAGCTGCTGTAAAGCTTACCAGTGCTGCTCATGTACACAGAGAATTACTGTAACAATTCATTGCAAGTTATCAGCAAAGTTAGCTACGGTGCAAAATCAGTATGTGAATAAACAGTATGCTCCTATTTTTCTAGAGTAACACTAGACATGACAGCTACGTGTAAAATAAGTATGAAACAACAGTAAAATAGAAGTACAATCCAGAAGACATCGATTTATAGACAGTAATGACAGAAGTAGTGACAGACAGACGGTGCTATGAAGTATGAAACTCACTGCATTTGCAGCACCCAGAGAGCAGGGGGGCAACACAGCCCTGACCCATGAGGGTGTAGATTACTACCATGCTACACATCACTGTAATGCTACATAGAACAACATAGAATTCACCTCTTATACACACTACTGTGAAAAAATCTATTTTAGTTTACTTCATTTTCAGTAAAAACAAGACTGAAAGGATGGAAGCGTTAACATGACAGTACAGTGCACAAAAGTAAAGAGCTTGATAATATACTTACTTAAATGTTGAAACTTTCATATCATTTTAAATATGTTTCCTGCTTACTTTCTGACACTAAAAAATAAATAACTTGTACTTAATAGCTGTTTTGATTGGAAATTAAAGAAACAATAGGGCGGTCTCTTGACTTTTGCACAGTGTCACAGACACACCACCAAAGCCAGTCAACACTGCTTCATGGCTAATACCTGATGCATTTCAACTCAATTGTTTTTTTCAATAAATATTTTATATTTTGCGTTAATATTGTAGAAAATGAAACAATGTCCAATGTTTTCCCATTTTACTTTCTGGCATTTGTAGGAATTCTTAAATAGTTTATTTATACCTGAGCTTACTGTAAAACATACAGCAAACTGTTAAGAATGGACATCAATTCCCAGAGTTCAATTCATCAGTAATTTTAGAAAACAAGGTTATTGTAAATATTTACTGTAAAAATTATACTGTTGTTTATAGTATGTCATTGTGAATAGCACAGACAGTGAGAGTCAACAAAAAAAAACATTACGCAATGTTACTTGCATAGCACTGAGGTGTTTCCCTACAACAATGCCATTTACGCTTGAGTATGATTGTCATGTATAGTAAAAATAATCCTTTTTTGGGGGGATAAAGTAGGACACATCTTTAGAAATGGGGCTAGTACAAACAGTGAAGCTTCTATGGTTTGAAATAGCCTTGCCATACGCCAAATTGGCCCAGGGCAGAACAAATGCGAGTGTTGATTGACAGCATGGGCCTCAACCCTTGCCTCATCTGACATGCTGCCATTGAAAGTGCTGATGGATGCCCTTTCACTAACATATTGGAGTCTTTTTGCACTTGATTATTATCCTTGGCCTTACCTGCCGTATAAGTCTACTGAACTTCAGTAAGTGAAGTTAATAAGGGGTCAGAGCGTGACACTAGGGAACGCCATTTTATAGGTTAACGGAACGATGTAATTAATCAAGTGATTGCGCATAATGTTCCCTCTCACATAGCTCTTTAGCATTTGACTCCTCCATTACCATGTGAATGATTAAATACATCATAGACGCTCCATAGCCGTATGAGTTTCCACAGTTTCAGAGCAAGATTTCTTTTGAAACCACTGGTGTACTGTAATCTAGATTATGAACTTTTGCTATAATGGATTTCATCTAAAACATCAGAAAAGTACAGTGTTTATGAGATGGACAAAACATGGCTCAAACATTCTTAAAACCGGAGAGACATTAGGGCCAGGCCATTTATAATTCACAAAAAACCCACATGATTAACAACACCTCCTCTCTTTATTTCTCTTGAACCATGCGACGGTACAGCTCCACCTTGACCACTCTATTAAAACGAAGAGCCAAAGTTATCCATCGAGGCGGAGACAGAAGGCAGGGGGACTGTTTCCACAATGCCATGCCTTCGCTCTCCCCTAATGGATCTCAATACACAGCAAAGCCAGAGAGAGATGTCGCGTCTACATTTTTGACTGATTATGCATTTCTCTCTCTCTCTCTCTCTCTCTCTCTGTCACTTTCTGTCTCTCTCTCTCTCTCTCTCTCTCTCTCTGTCACTTTCTCTATCTCTCTCTCTCTCACTTGCTCTCTCGCTCTCTCTCTCCTTTAAGCTATTCATAGAAGATAGATTCATCATTCCAATTTGTCAAGGCGGCGAAGTTTTCAATTAATTATGTTGCTGGGGAAAAGAGGCAGTGGGTGTATTAGGCTTCTCTGTCAGGCCTCGTCCGAGTCCCCATTTACAGGCCTCAAAATAAAGAGGTATCAGAGAGGTGCTCGGGCGCACCAGTAATTAATTTGATGAATGCCTTGGCGGCGCAAATAGTGGCAACCGCGCGTCTCTTCATCAGGCCTCAGCACGCCAGCGAGTCACCCGCGCCAGCGCTAATTCGAGAGGGGGCCGTCTCATCTGGGTAGTGGATGTCCTCTCGCTCAGGCCTATTCTTCATAGGGCTGCGCGATGGGGGGGCTCCTTATGTTTCCCGTCAGCTTTGTCCTTGGTGCCAAGAGCTCGCTCCACTTGGTGCCCGGTTCTTTGACTTTGTGGCCTGAACTGGGTAATGGGATATCGGTGGGATTTATAGGGAGGGGGGGTGGGGGTTGGGGCAGCTGAGAAGTAGAACTTTAACCCCTTAAAAAATCTGGTCTTTTTATTCATTTATTAATTGTAAGGGGTGGTAAACAATAATAACTAATCTGGTAACTACTAAGTAACTACTGTGTAATGTACTGATTTTTGATAGTGAGGAAGAGAAGTCTGGACCCATCCTTAGAGTTTAAGGGGTATAATTATCTGTAAAATATTCTTGAAGCTTTTTTTCTAATACTGAAAAATGAATCAGCTGTTCTTAATGGCCGTTTTGACTGGTCTCTGACTTTTGCACAGTACTGTACACACACCAACAAAGACAAAAAAATCTGCTTCATGGTTATTAACTTACTCACTTTATTAGTATTATGCCTTATGCACATACACTTTTGTTTTTTTGTCATTAAGTATTTAATATTTCACACTAATGTGGTGAAAGTTGAAACAATTTCTATAGTTTTGCCATTTTAATTTTGTAGAGAATTCTTGTGGAATTTGTGGGAATGTTTGAATATATTTATACAGGACCTTCCTCTAAAATGCAGCAAACTGTTATCAATGTTATCAATTTCTAGAATCCATAGCAAAATATAATAATCTACAGTACCTTAAGAAAACAATGTTATTGTGAATATTGACCATTATGAATATTGAATAATTGCCATTATGAATAGCACAATGTGAGTCACAAAAGCAGCTATGCACAATGATACTAGCAGGAGGTTTTAAGGTGTTTCTCAAAAATGCTATTATATTTGTGTAACTACTATGTAATTACTATGTAATGTTATTACATGTTATTTATGACAGTGAGGAAGAGAAATCTGGATCAGATACATCAAAAGAGCTTTACAGTTTAAGGAGTTAATTAGGCCTGAACTTTGAACAGACATAAATATATAGCCCAAGAGCACTGTGCTCAAGTTTCAAGTTTCAAATCTCAACCCAAGCCTACAAAATTCTGTCTGTCATGAAGAGGGTAAATATGATCCAATATCCATTAACCCCTAATACCACTGGCTTATTATTTGACTATCAATATTAAGGCTTATCATTCCAAAAACTGCTGTAAATTATTCAGGAACTATGAAGCTAATACATGTGTAGTTCTGAAAATCAGAACAGGAAGTCTGAAAAAACCAATGACTACTTTGACTTTTAGGGGTTTAAGATGGGATTCAGGCTATGAAATTCATGAATGTGACACCTGAACCTGACCTAAACCGAACAAATATTTGAATGATGAACAACATAGAACAAACAGAATAGTCAGGTCTCTGAGGTTCGAACAAATATTTCAAGCTCTAGTAGGGAGTGGTGCCCCATCCTACCCACCTGCCTCCTTCTCCCAGCAGACAGATTAAGGAGACAAGCAGTCACCGCCACCTCCAGTCTGGCAGGTAGAACCACGGAGGAGAAGGGCAGGGGTGTGGTGGAGGGGGCCAGCCACTTCAACGTAGCAGTGAGGAAGAATTCACAAATCACCTTTAAAAGACGACCAATGAAGTGACACCGTCCTGCCTGGGTGTGAACGCTGATTGAGTCGGCAGGCTGGAAGGGCAGCGAGCCGCGAGGAGGCAGGAAGGGAGGTAGGAGGGAGGGTCTGATCTAAAATGATGGATCATATTATTGTGATTAGGCAAAAGCAGGCTTGGCAGCTGTTTGCGAAGGCACACCGACAGTGTCGACAGGAGCCAAGGCCTCAGTGAGAAATAATTGGGCCGGTGCCACATAATTCAGGTTCCGATTTTCGCAAGTGGGGGGACCTCATTATAAATCAGGTCATCCTTTGATACAACACCATAAATCAAAGACAGGCATGGCTCAAACAATTAGATAATTACTAGACCCCCATGTCAGCGCTGTTTTACCGCACCGCTTTGGAAGGCTAGGAAAGGAGGGAGGTGGGGAGAGAAAAAAAATGCTCCGTAAACTCCACCATAATTAGTCGAGAGCCAAATGGGGTGAGTAGGGAGGCGAGTGGGTGGTAAGAGTAAGACAGGAGTAATTGGGAGGAAAGCCCTGGTGGGTTGACAGGTACACTGGAGCACTGGAATCTTATGCGGGTCTTTGCAACTGATAACAACATCATGAATGAGAAGCAGGAGGATAAATACAACAGTAGTTAGCCTACTTATTGTCTAACAGTGATTATGTTGAATAAGACAGAAGATATTTTTTCTTAAAGAAGATCATGCAGTAGCCTATTTGAATTCTAACAGTTATTATACTAACAATGACACAAAATAATAGTATATCTGAAGGACAGGGATGGAGCAATAGCCCACTTGTGGTCCAGTAGTGATTAGAGTTATGCTAATAATGCCATTAACAAAGTTTTTGAGGGACCATAATGAAGCTAAGGACTATAGCTGCACATCACTGAACTCTGAATGTGACTTGCTTTGCCTTGTTTTACCCCTTAAACACTAGACCTACTATTCAAGTACCAAAGTCTATTAAAGCTGATTATTCAGTAACATTAAGGATGTAGTAACTATAAGGTATTTTATTTTGTTTCATTTTAAACTCTTCTCTAAGCTGCTATGTGAACTGCAGAGGTATTTTATGACAACACGAAGCTGCTGAAGTCACCTTTTCATCTACCAGCTTCATCTAGCTCTGCAATGACACACTGATGTGTAGTTTTCATGGGGCCTGACCATTGCTAGTTTGCCTTCTGTGGACTTCCACTGACCCCTAGCGTTTTGCAGCCCTCTCTCCCTCCCTCCCTCTCTGTTTCTCACTGCCTGGCCAGCCTATTCCTCTAGAAAGCCAATTATTTCCTCATCCCGTGATTACCCGTAGGCAGGGCTGCCGCCTCGAATCCAGAGGCAGGAGTCCAATTGACCCCAATTGAAAGTGTCATTTTTCAGCACCGCCAAGTTAGCAGAGACGCTCCTTCAGTCCGGGACACAGAGGCCGAGAGAGCAAAAAACTCTGCTGCACTCTTCAGCCAGCTCCACAGGCTGTCCTTCTCTTCTCTCTCACACAATACACACTCATACACTCACGCTGCCCTCCTGCCCAGGGTGGCTTGGTGGCGAGACAGGCAGTGCCATGCTTGTGTCAAGTAAAGAAGCTCCCGACAACGGTCGAAAAATCGAGGTCACGGCGCGGGAGTGAACCAAGTGGAACAGATTGTTGTGGAACCTCCAGGCTTTCGTGGACACGTGTTGATCCCAGCACAGTGTGTCCTGCTTTTTACCCTGCACACACACCACCCCAACCCACCTACAAAGACACACACACTTAAACATGCTATTGTTTTTATATGATGTCAGGACATAGGTACATACAAACTGTACTGTAAAAAGTCAGAGACCACCCTTTGTTTACAGAAATCCCAGCCAAAACTGTCATTAAGTACAAGTTATCTGTTTTTCAGGAGATATTTCTGAGGAGATTAGATGGTGGGATAACAAACATGCAAGACCTGGTATCCAATCAAAACTGTCATCATCAGAACTGTCATCAAACAGCTCTTATAGTTTTCATCTTTGAGAGAGAAGAGAAAATTGGCTCCACACACTGAAAAAGGATGGTTCTTAAGGGGTTCTTTAGTAAAGCAAATGGTTCTATTTAGATCCATGAGTTCTATAAAGAATCATTTCATGTTTAGATGATTCTTTGTATAATGTAATTGCTCTTCAGATTGATGGAGACTGTGCTGTATCTGGTTCTATAGCACTTAACTTAAATGTAACTTTGGTCAGATGAAATGGTTTTGTTCTTTTAGTTTTAATAAATGAAACAGCTTTTGTAAAAAGCACTTTACACAGTCAGGACCATTTTGTTGGTACTTATATTTTGAGGTCATTTTTGTCCTGAAAATGTATGAACACAAACACACACACTTACTCTCCCTCTCCCGCCCATCCCACTTCCCCTCAGTCAACTCCCCTGACACAGGCTTTATAGAATATGAGGCAAATAAGTCCCTCAACCGTGGCAGTGCCCCTTGAATATCCGCGCCTGCCTGCACTCAGCATGGCCCTCCCAGGAGCCCTAAGTGCCCACCCCCAACACTCTGCACCACTCGCTCCATTAGTGTCATCCAGTCTTCCAAAGGGCTCTAAAATCTACACGTTCATTTAATTCTGAACTAAAACACACAAAAACTACACCATCCATATGTGACAGATGACTAATAATTTCTAATTAATTAACAGTTAATTAATTGTGGAGAAAATCAAGCTCCACTCTTGCTTCAGATCTGAAAAAATCCACAGGTGTTTCTGTCCATCCTTCCACTGTAAAAAAAACAGCTCAGAGCTATGAGTCTGAAAGGATGTGTAGCTGTTAAGAAATCATTACTGAGAAAAGGAAACAGACAAAAAGAAGAAACTCAAACAAAGAAGCTGATGGTGTTCTCAGAATAATGGACTGACCACACCAGTGTCCAGACCTCAACATCACTGAGTGTGTTTGTCATTACTTGGATCATGTAAAGCAGAAAAATCAAATAACTGTTAAGACTGAATTTTGGTGGTGTGGGAAAACATCCTTGCAGATTTCATTGAAAAACTGAAAGCAAGACTCCTGAAAAGAATGAAAGCTGTAATAAAGACAGAGTGGACACACAGAATTCTGAAAACGTCTATAGTACATTTCATTTTTAAAGCTTTTGTGTCATTTTCTGCTAAATATAGATTTCCTCACACCGAAAAATGAAGAAATTGCACTGAATAATTGTTTTAACTAGATGTTAAATATTAAATGGTCTCTAACTTCTGCACAAGATATACACAAAATCTCTTTTTCATCAGTTTCCCAGAGAAAGTGACATCATCCACAGCCATCTGTATGTCAAAAATTTCAACTAAGAATTAGTGCAGGTACAAAATGTAAATGTTTCATTAGATTGTTGTCAGCAAACCCCTTTAAATAGATATTAAAGCCGCTTGGGCATAAGCTCCATCTGTCGTGGCCGTGTCCTTACAGCACAGAGGCGATGTTTTAAGGCACGATTGATCTTTTAATAATGCCGTGACCATAGCATGACCCATAGCAGGGGTTGGGTTTGCTTTAAAAAAAAAGGGGGTTGGAGGTTGGATGTCCTATGGCGAGAAGAGCTGATGACGTACAGTCAGGTGACAGCAAGCAGAGAAATGGACAGAAGGGGACAGATACAAGCAACATGTATACAATATGAAGTATACAGAAAAAATAACACCAAACACTTACGACATCTGATATTGCTCCTGACATTCTGTCATTATTGTCATTTTGCATGAGGGATGTGCAGAGCGCTCTGACAGCAGATTGACCCCAGCTGCTGTTCATTTGATCACTATTTGTAGTGACAACGATGGGTCGGAGATTTTTTATTTTTTCAGTTCCCTGTTTGTTTCTTTTCCTCCTCCTCCTCCTTCGTGCTCTTGGTTGGTTAGATGGGAAAGCGCAGGGAGTGGGAAGGGTGGGGGTGACATGGCTGGGGTGAGGTGGGTGGTGGTTTGGGGAGGGGGGTAAATGCAGGAGAAAATGTCACACCAGGAAAGTCAGCGAGGCGTAAAGCCCTGCCCGGGCGAGTGCGAGGTCAGTGGCTCCTCTCTGCCCCCTCTGTGCCCTGGGTAAAATGATCTAAGTGATTCTGGAGCTCCGCCATGGAGCTGCTGGGGCGAGAGAGAGAGAGAGAGAGAGAGAGAAATAGAGGGGGAAAGAAAAGGAGAGAGTGAGAGAGAGGGAAAGAAAAGCATAATACCTAATGAACTCCATCAGTACTAGCATTAGCAATTAGCTGTACTCAACAGCATAGACATACTCAAACCTCTAATCACAATTCAATGGCCAAGCTATTGCCAGCACAGTCAATGTGAATATATAATTCCATAAGTACTTTCTTTCAAATAAAGCTTCCCTGAGCAACACAAGGTCGATCTTACATTTATCTCGCACTACAGTACAGATGAGATTAATTCTGAGAGAAAACCTTTTTTTGTTTTTTTTAAACCAAAGCGCTTTGCTTTCATGGTGTGTCTTCTGCCGTAAAAAGACACAGATGGGTTTCTTCATTTCCAGCGTAATGACTTGAAGTCCCTGATGATGAAGTGAGAGGGAAAGGTTAAAATTACATTGTTCTGGTAAATTACACTCAGAGAAATGGCTGCGAGGCAGAAGATATATCAGAGAATAGTGCCAAATGCAGGCGGCGGTCCTGGGTGGCTTAGCTTTGGCTGCTGGATGCGAGCTGTCTGCGGGTTGATGATTGTGATCAGCCTTAATGAAATGTGCTAATATTGTCCTCGCTTTGCGTGTTTGTCTTCTCTCGTTTTTGGCCGATGTGGGGCTGAAATGCGCCTCTTTTCTTTTCTCCTCTGATTCTTCAAGGCACTGTGTGTAAATAATGGTAAAGACTGGATTGTGCACATTGTGATTTAGCTCTACTGTCTAAAATAAGAGCGTGACACTTATTATGTTGGAGGGAGGGAGACAGAAAGAGGGAGAGATGACACAGAGAGAGAGAGAGAGGGAGAGAGAGAGAGAGAGAGAGAGAGAGAGAGAGAGAGAGAGAGAGAGAGATGGCAAGTTCAGTGGCAGGCTCGTCACAGTGCAGGGTAATAAGGTCAATGCGAAAAACAACCCAGGGGCACATTTCCCAGTAAATGCACAGAGTGCGCACACACACACACACACACACACACACACAGTCCCAGCCTTATGCTGCAGAATCCAAACCCATCGAGTCAATTGCCAGAAAACATGACATGACCTTTCAGATTCACTGAACATCAAGCGTGAGTAGGACTGGCGTGCTTTCCATCTCTCAACCCCCCCCTCCCCTCCCCTCTCTCCCACCCTGCTGCCCCCCAGGGCCCTCAGCTCACCACAAATAATTACTCCCCATCAAGTCTGGGCTGTGCAAGACTACAGCCCCCCCAAAAAACTTGACTTCCAACTTGATCTTTCACTGAACGCACAGTCCACAGTCAAATTACGCCATATAGATCAAAATATTTTCAAATACAGTCATATGCAAACGTCAAATTACATTTGTTGTTGATTATCTAACTGAAAATAAGTTAACACGTCCCCTACAAGAACTTAAATGTGGCATCTTTCTACTAATTTTAGTGCACAATTTCTTATTTGCTGGGTTTAATATATTGGAAATAAATATATAAAATGTCCCATAACATTTGCACAGGCCACATCTTATATTTAAATTGTTCCCCAATATGTTAAATTCCGCAAGTAACTGTGCATGAATATGTGTAGAAGTGTTTTCTCTGTAGAGGACATGTTAACATATGTTTACTTAGAAAATCAACCAATGTAATGACCAGGGGTGCTCAAATATTTGCATACAAATGTAGATCAGAGCTGTGCTGTAAATGGATAAACACATGGCAGTGAAGGAGGGAAGATCTTCAGTCTCTTAAAGCATCTAAGCAAACATATAGAGAGATTTCAGCTCTTCTAAAAGATTGACTGAGACTGCCTGGTATTAAAACATTCACTTGCATGAGATGTACTCTAATAAACAGGCTAGAATTATTATTTTTAGATTATTATTAAAACAAGTAGGACAAAGAGTCGTATTTATCAGTTACCCCATAGCACGTTATTATTCCTCAGACAATCAAATTGTTCGTCATGTTTCATTAATATGGGAAAAAAACATGCTAATCCTGAAGTACAAAAAAAGTTCCTGTAGTGGCTTCTGTGGCCTGTGAACATTCTCTCTCAGCATTGTCAAAAAGCATAATTTCAACAGCCCCCATTTGCCCTGTGTTTAACCCAGCAGCTGATCACTTTCAGGAAGATAGTGGTGCAGTGCTTCAGGGTTAAACCATATTTGGGGTGGGGGGTGGGGGGGGTGTCATTTCCACCCCATGAGCACCTTTCCTCTCTGTGCCTCGTTCCCAAGCACAGCACACTGATGTAATGTGACTACCACCTACTGGTGGAAAAAACAGACCCTAGTCTCATCGTCCCCTGTCCTCCATGCTCTCGTGAGCCGCACCGTTAATTATTCAGGACGCGGCCGTCGTGGTGGGGCCCGGGAGGAAGCTGTAACGAAGCCGAAGAAAAGCGTGTTTGTTTGTTTCCCCCACTCAGGCTAAGTAAAGTGGAAAGCTGCTGGTATGAGATCGCTCGTGTCACACTCTTTATAAAACCACGCTGTGCCTTCTCCTGCCCTCTAATTACAACAGCCAGTCATACACATCTCAGTGGCTATCCCGGTGCCAGCAATACTCAACTGAATGATTTACAGAAGAACCCAAAAAGCTAAAGACTAATTGAGCCTGGTTTTAATGGACGGCCACCAGCTGAATGGTATTTGTCACACAAGTGTGTATGTTACAGGACATAAGACAGGATACTATAGCAAGATATTGCTATTTTTTAGAATTATCACTTTATAATTAAGTTGCATTTATATGCTATCCATACATTAGTTTGATAATTTATTTCTTAATTCTGACATGGTGTGTCTACTGCTATGTCACTGAAATGTGTAGAAAACAGAATTATGTTTCCAGGGACTAATGTCCCCTAGGCCTAGCGTTCCCTCTATGTAATTTGGAAACAGTCCTACATTCCCAGGGACCTATGTTACCACACTGAAATTGTCATGGAAACAAGACTATGTTCCCATGGCTCCATGTATCAGCCCCAAGTCGCCTGAATCATGTTTCTTCAATTTCTTCAGGAGCAGAACCTTCCCAGATATCACTGTGATCTGATGTGACATGCATTTTGTCTATTGGTTAATATTTCAAAACAATATGATGAAAAAATGATATTTGATTTGGTACATTCAAACTGGGCTTTGTACAGTAAACTACTCCATCTGTTATTTACAAACCCAATTCCAAAAAAGTTGTGAGGCTGTGTAAAATGTCAATAAATGTAAATAAAAACAGAGTGCAATGATTTGCAAATCTCATAGACCCATATTTTATTCACAATACAACCTAGAACACATATAAGATGTTGACAGTGAGACATTTTACCGTTTCATGAAAAATATCAACTCATTTAGAACTTGATGACAGCAACGCATCTCAAAAAAGTTGGGACAGGGGCAGCAAAAGGATGGAAAAGTAAGTGGTACTAATAAAAAAACAGCTGGCGGAGCAATTTGCAACTAACTCATAACTGGGTATAAAAAGAGCATTTTAGAGAGGCGGAGTCTCTCAGAAGCAAAGATGGGCAGAGGTTCACCAATCTTCGAAAAACTGTGTGTAAAAATTGTGGAACAATTTCAGAAAAATGTTCCTCAGCATAAAATTGTGAAGACTTTGGATATCCCACCATCTACGGTACATAATTTCATCAAAAGATTCTGAGAATCTGGAGGACACAAGGAACAAGGCAAAAGGTCAATTTTGGATGCTTGTGATGTTCAGGCCGTCAGGCGCGACTGCCTTAAAACAGGCATGATTCTGTTCTAGAAATCACTGCATGGGCTCAGGAACACTTCCAGAAATCATTGTCTGTGAACGCAGTTCGCCGTGCAATCCACAAATGCAAGTTGAAGCTGTATCATGCAAAGAAGAAGCCATATGTCAACATGATCCAGAAATGCCACCGTCTTCTCTGGGCCAAAGCTCATTTAAAATGGACTGAGACAAAATGAAAAACTGTTCTGTGGTCAGATGAATCAAAATTTTGAAATTCTTTTTGGAAACCACGGACGCCATGTCCTGTGGATTCAAGAGAAGAGGGGCCATCCAGCTTGTTATCAGCGCACAGTTTAAAAGCCTGCATCTCTGATGGTATGGGGTTGCATTAATGCCTATGGTGTGGGCAGCTTACATATCTGGAAAGGCACTATCAATGCTGAACAGTATATAGAGGTTTTACAACAACATATGCTGTATCCAGACAACGTCGCTTTCAGGGAAAGCCTTGCATATTTCAGCAAGACAATGCTAAACCACATACTGCATCCATTACAACAGTATGGCTTTGCAGAAAAGAGTCTGAGTGCTGAACTGGTCTGCCTGCAGTCCAGACCTTTCACCAACTGAAAACATTTGGTGCATCATGAAACAAAAATTTCGGCAAAGAAGACGCAGGACTGTTAGGCAGCCAAAATCCAACATCAGACAAGAATGGGACAATATTCCTCTCCCAAAACTCCAGCAACTGGTCTCTCACTTCCCAGACGTTTACAGACTGTTGTTAAAAGAAGAAGGGATGCTACACAATGGTATACACGGCCCTGTCCCAACTTTTTTGAGATGCGTTGCTGCCATCAAGTTCTAAATGAGTTAATATTTTTTATGAAATAGTAAAATGTCTCACTTTCAACATCTGATATGTGTTCTATGTTGTACTGTGAACAAAATATAGGTCTATGAGATTCATTCACACAAATCGTTGTCACAAATCAATGACAAATCATTGCATTCTGTTTTTATTTACATTTATTTACATTTTAAACAGGGTACCAATTTTTTTTGGAATTGGGGTTGTACATCTGCTAATGTACCTTTGTTATTTTACTATGCTAACTGGCTAGTTAGCGAAGAACTGCAAAACTAGCAAAAAATAAACAAGTGCAATGTACCACACTGAAGTATGATGTATCCTTTAAAGAGCTGAATAAATATATATGATCCTGGGAGCATATGACCCTAGGATGTAGGTACGCTCTTGATTATAATTACAGACCGTTCTTAGCATAGTAATATCTCTATCAAACTCTAAGATGATTTCTACTGGTACACATACACAAACATT
Source organism: Colossoma macropomum (assembly GCF_904425465.1). NCBI lineage: Eukaryota > Metazoa > Chordata > Actinopteri > Characiformes > Serrasalmidae > Colossoma > Colossoma macropomum. The sequence goes on along the minus strand of NW_023495267.1, from coordinate 2,799,828 downwards.
TACAGTTGCTCAGAATGTGTAGAGTCAAGCAAAATGTATGTTTTCTCTTGAGAATGTAAAAACACAAACAAAAAACTCATGTTTTGTAGCTGCTAGCATACTTGCTAATGGCATGATAATTTTAGCCTCTGATCTAGCTGACGTCAACAAAGTCATAATTCATACACATGTCTACAGTTAATCAGAATCAAGTGCAGAGATGAATATTTTATCTTGAAAGTGTAAAAATAAAAGTAAAAACAACTCTTCTAGATGCTAACATATATGCTAATCAGCTATTTGTAAGCCTTATATTGGTAGCACTGGGAGGGTATGAGGGTGACATTTAATGATGTATAGCGCCATTGACATATACACATAGACCCCATATTGACCACTGGATCATGCATCAACATTACCGCCATACTGGTCCAGGCAGCTTATCAACTTGTCATAACACTGAACTGAAAAAAGATGCCTGAGTCATTTACAGCTCAGGGCTGTACAAACCGTTGCACGATCCAAACCAGATATCTGGGAATAACCTTTCACAGGTCAGACTGAACAGCCATTTTTGGTTGTTTTTGGTCGCTATAACATTATGCTGAGAGCTAACTAGTTGGCCACCAGAGTCAGACTATTAATAGGTAACGTTAGCGATTAATGCTATCTAGCTATGAAAGTTGGGACTTAAGAAATCATATAAACATAACTGCCCATAATCAAGACTTCATCTATATTGGCATTTTTCTCCAAACCATTTTTTATGACAAGCTACTCGTGTTGGCTCAGCAACTGACATATTATGAATCTGGCTGGCTAACTTTTCTCACAATTTGTATTTCCCAAAAGGAAAGATGTACACATACACAAAAAATGATGCTGAAGTTGACTTCATATTTGCAAGCTTCTTATTTACATTTTTTGTTCCATCTTAAATGGCATTCTGGTGCCGGTGCACCAATAAGGTAACTGCTGCATCATTTAAGGTGGAATGGAAAAGTCCAAAAAGAAGCTAACTTCAGCCTCATTCCACAAGTATTAACCAAGGAAAATAAACCAAATCCATGCTTGACAAACATGAATTTTTATAATTCCTTATGACAATGAATTATTTTTCACCACTTTAGTAATTCAATTCATGTGAGTGTATCGCTGATACACACTCCTCTGCTCAGTGTCCAACAGCAATTATAACTATCAAGATTCAAAGTAACTGCAGACAAAACTTTTTTTTGTACTCCATGTAGATCATAAACCCTTGAATACAAAAACAACTCATTGAAGTCGTTGAGAAATGCAAACGCTGTAGTGCTTTTTATCCAGAAAAACTGCAGCTCCCTCATTTACTTGCATTTGTTTACAGGCCAGTCTTGCCTGTACCAATATGGCAGATGCATTGACGTATCATAGCAATGGGCCGAAGCAGCCGAAGCAGCCAATGTGGCGTCTATGCATATATATGTCTATGGATAGCAACATCTGCTACTTGCGCTTGCATGCTTCAACAATGGACATCAGTCAGTGACTCAGTAAGTCATTGACTCTCAATAGCTGGACCTCCACTTTCATTGTGAAAGCTAATGGTTCTGTGCTACTAATCTGTATCTGTATCGAACCAATATCAACAGAGGAAAAATAAAGAATGAATTTGACCTAATCTTGTAACAAATCTAGCCAGAAATGTCATGTTGTTACCTGTGTATTTCTTTCTGTGCAGTGTTGGGGTGATTACTCAAAAACAGTAATCTATTACAAATCAATAATTACTTCTGTCAAATTGTAATGGGATTACTCTACTTTTTACTTTCTTAGGAAAAAGGTAGTCTCATTACTCATTATTTTAAGTGGAAAATACAAAAGAAAGCCCAGCGGTCAGTTTTAGAAAGAAAATAAGTCAAATAAGAGTAAACATCATTAAAAAGGCCTGTCGCTATCCCTGCCTTTGAGTGAGACACAACCAGTATGCTTAATTAAAATTATGAACAGCTGATGCAGTTCACAAATATCTGCCTTGAAATAAAAAACTTTTACAGAGCTGCTTCTAATGTAAATTAGATTTACAGGATTTGTACTGTAATGTGTTATACAACTTTAATATACACACACACACACACACATCTTCTAAACCGCTTATCCTTCTGGGTCACGGGGACAACTTTAATACAGGTAAACGTAATGACATTACTGGAATGTGTTACTTTGTACAGCATTACTCCAAACATTGTTCCTGTGGGGAGTACTTGGGAGTACAGTGTTTGAGTAATTTAAGCATCATAGCTTGTTTTAGTAGTTTAGTAGCTTTTAAAGAAAAAAAATACTCAATCAGTATTGGTCAATACCCAAAATTTCGATATCAGTATTGGTATGAGAAAAAAGCAGTGTTGTGTCATGTGTAAAAATGTATGAAGTAATGGTCACTTGATCATGTTATTGTCCTGTTGAGTCTAGTTCCAACCAGGGATGATGCCTGACTTGGGCTTCCAGAGCAAAAGGCCCAAATATTTTTAAACCTGCCCCAAACCACCACACATGTCACATCAGCTTATGAGCAAATCCATCGTATAATCCAAGGTTTCATTCAGAGGCGCATTCTCCCGCTCCACAAACTCTGACGCTAGAGAGAGAGAGAGAGAGCGAGAGAGAGAGAGAGAGCACAGGAAAGCAAGAGCATGTGTGCATGAGAGAGAAGGCTAGGGTAAGAGAGAGCAAGAAAGAAAAACAAAACAAAACAAAAAAATTATGAGTGTGAGGTAAACCTGTATTCTCTCCAAGTTTGATGTCACTGAATAACAGTGACGTTAAACAAATAAAAGTTAACGTGCCAGCTGGGCAGTCTCTCTCATTAGTCTGTGTGTCTCGCTAACCTAACTGGGCAGTGCATTTCTTGTTCTGTCTGTATCTTACTTACTTGCCAGCCACTTCTGAAGCTGTGTTCTGTGAGTTTGTGTCTGATGAAAGTGAGATCAAAATATAACTACTTATTACGTTTGATGAATGCCAGGGGACAACGGTATTTACAAACTGCAGTTTGGAAAAGAAAACCGCTTTGCACATAAACGTGTTCACAAGCGCGTGCACGAAATTCAACTTGAGCTTTGCAGCAGCAGCCTCTGTGAGACCAGTCCAGACAATATGGGCATGATGGCACACTCCTCATACTAGCACATCATTTAAAAACATGACAATGATTATGTTGTCTCTCAGTCAATGCTTAGTTACAACTCTGGTCTAATGCAAAATGGAAAACAAGGGACTAACATGGACTAGTGATTAAACATTAAATGAAAAACGTTGATTAGCTTTACATACTGGGCATTCTGGGCAATATAGATCCACATCTCTCGGTCAATAATAACCATGAAATGTTCAGCCAAGCGATAGTATAAATAACATTTTTTATTTTTAAATATATAAAAGGAAATCTGTGGAAGACAGTTTGAAAAGGCCTGATGCAGCTGATAATATAGTACTATAGGTCTGCTTATTCTTAGACTGTCAGATGGAGCAAACTGTTCCAAAGGAGGGAGGATTGTAGTGGGAACACTAGCGTGTCAGGTGTGATAGTGTGGCAATTGCAAATGGTTTACATGTCTCATGGGTCAGGTAGGAGGGGTCCTTTGTGGAATTTGGCTTAGGGCCCCAGGGAGGTCCGGACCAGCCCTGGAGAGAAGACATATAGAAGAGATGATTGATGTGGGAAAGAGTAAATGTGAAGAGGTCTTTATAATGGCATTACTGGGGAAACATCCCTATTACATATTTCAGTGTTTTTTAATTTTTTCCACCTTTGTTTATAATTATTTTTTACAAGTCATGTCAAAGATCAATGTAGAATTCCAGCAAAATTTGTTCATGTCTACATCCTCACATTCAATTAAAAAGGTTTTAAAAAATCTTGAGGAGGATTCTCCAGAAAGGTTCCTACAGTGAACTGAGCTGAGCCCCGGATCATTAGTTTTAGGTGAAAGGTGAGGGTAGCAGCATGTTAAGCCCTATTCCACCTGGATTAGTTTTACCTGGGGAGGTGCTGTAATCTGAGCGATTACTGACGAAATCTGTGATTTTAATCCAGTATGAATCTGCAATGTGTGCTAAATAATAATTTTGGTGTGAATTACATTGTCTAATTCGCTCCCTGAGTAATAGCACTCCTGTTCGAATCGATATCACTGTAATGTTATAACAAAATCGGGTAACAGAAAATGGAGCTTATTTTTTCCTTTTGACATGAAGATAAGACTAACAGCTAAAGTGGCGCTTGATTTGACCCAATTCCTTAATCCTCAAGTTCATGATAAGACTACTGAAATTCACAACTTTTTGGTGAGGGCTGAATTACAAGGAAAAAGAAAAAATGAAATATAGTACCTCTCGCAAGGCGATGCATTTTCTGTCTTGTTGGGCAGCATTTAGTAAGTTGAATGAACTTATTTTACTAGCCTAATGTTAGTCTATATGCCATTTAGGTGCACAATGTGTTGTTGTTGTTCGGGAGTGTAGTATCTGTCGCATAACGCTGACATAAATGTCTGGGGAATTTACACAGATCCTTTATCCCATACAAATCCGCCAGTCAAATCACGCACACATTACATTACTGGACCTCCTCTGATAAAACTGATCCATCTCGAATCGGGCTTTAGATGCAGGTTGGAACTAAACTCTGCGGGAAAGTAGATCTCCAAGAGGAGGGTTGGTGACCACAGCTTTAAAGCAATGACCCTGAGTTATCAGTCTAATGAGGGAGGTGAGTCCAGTCAAGCGGCTGGTTTCCAAAGGCTGTTGCAGCGTTGCCTGAAAGCATGGATCATTGGCTCTTGACTCCATAACTCGCTGTATGAGAGTCTACCTCTGTCTGAGCCCGGCTGACGACGAGACACATTCGCTGGAAGGAACAAGCCCACATGGTGCAGTGATTCGGTGAGTTAACAAGCGCCTTGGCCATGGCCTGCTCGGAGGAAGGTTCTGGAAGCATGGATCAGTGAGCACTCCACTCTGCGGTTGGAGGGTCTTGGGTCTCGAGGAGGATGCCAAACACAAATGTGGCCAGGGGCTGGAGTCCTGACCTGCAGACTTGTCTGTCTGAGCCTGCCGCTGTTCCCACTCCCACACCGGCCTGACAGCAATCCTCCAGCCATGTTCAGCAGGCTTGACCACACATTAGCCCCCTTTTATATGTCGCAGCACAGAAGCAGGTGAATTCAACAGGAAGCTGTATTGTAAAGTTGCGTAGAAATATGCTCTGAATCATGGGTTCCCAAACTTTCTGTCACAGGGGCTGAGGGCTTGCTAGTATATTAACTTTTACACATTGTTAATATATATTTATACATATTGTTAGTATATGTGGAAACATTTGGAGCACTTGTGCTTTCATAATGGAGACAACTGTTGTCATAATATTTTCATTAGCGTTTTGTCTTTAAATTCCCTAAAAAGATATTATTCAGTCCAGTGTTCTCTCAATGCCCTCCTGTCATTAGGTTCAGAGTTGGTAGCTACTTATATGTTGTTACATCTCTGCTGTATTCAGTGATGACTTTACTTTCTGCACCTTCTTAATATAGTTCCCTGTGCTCTCAGAAAAACAACTGTGAAGAATATAAAACATATAACACCTTCATATTATGTGTTTTAGCCTGTAATTTTCTCCTCTGGTCATTTTTGCATGTTGATTTTGTATGCTAATGACCACTTCTCTCATTGGCTATCACAGTAGAGAGGTAGGAGGTGTGGTCATTGTGCAGTAATGGACAGCTCAACAATGGCTGCAGCAGAACACAGTATACAGACCAGATATGTTTGACTTCTCAAGCTTGTTCATACTGAGATCCAGACACGGTCACAAAACCATGAGCAGGTGCCAGCCAAGCATATCATTGCATTTTGTAAGTAGCCTTTCTTTATGGATTTGCCGCCATTAAGATAATACAAATTTTCACTAGCATCCTACTGGGAATTTCAATGTTATAGTATCACCAAGCTAAATTATATTTTCATTTTGTGGCTGCTTTCTAGATTACACACTCACATTTGAAGCTTGAAACAGACATTGAAGAAACTTATTCCATACTTTGGATGGTATACTGCTTGGACATTGGCTCCTTCAGTAAAGATTTAAACTCAAAGCATGCCTCTAAATGTTATTGGAGCCTGGTAGCTTAACTACATACCACTTACAACTTATTCTATTGAGGACAGAATATGGTCTAATTATCCCACAGAAAACCTGTTATCACCAAAAAAGAATCTGTTGAATCAGACAGACTCACCCAGAAATATAGTGTTTTCCATATATGACATTACATTGTTGTTTTATGCTGTCCTGTCCATCAGGGATGTCTGCTTGTGAAACTGCAGCAGCAATGGTAAAAGTATGAAGGCTGCTTGACTGGATGTGGTTATTTGAGTGGGTGGGAAGTTTGCTCAATGTGACAGAGCTTTGAGCAGCAAATTCTAAGAGCTTGTAGAATTACATGCTTTCTGTAAAAGGGAAATATGCCACATTGGCTGAAACATCACATTTCACAAATTCTTGTATGGTAGATACAATAATGAGTAACGTATATGATATGACAAGGAAAATACAGTTTTGTTTACCAAGACTCCTTTAAGTTCTGTACCTTTTTCGGTTTGATTTTGTAATATTACACCATTTTGTTAAATTATTTGAAAAAAAATCTGTTTGGTCTTTTATGCGATGAGAGAGTTAGGGCAACCTCCTGGTGGGCCAAATCTAATTTTGTCCATGGGCCTCAGTTCGGGCAGCCCTACTCTAATCCAAGGACACAGGAACAATATTTTTAAAGGCAATCAGATCTGATTTTGTCTTCTTGGTTTGAACTGCATATTCCAAGGCTTAATCCAAGCGAGGAACCAAAAATCCAGTCAGCTAACTTCTGAAAAAATAGTGCTAGGTGCAGCCTTTTGTCAGGTGTCCTCATTATATCTCTAAGCATATAGATGCAGTGCCTACAGAGCCCCTGAGGGTTCAATCAGGTTAGCCTAAGCAATTAGACAGGGCAGGTTTTAAAAAAACATAAGACTGTTCTTGAGGGGAACTGACTGCCTGTTATAGTGGAAACAGGAGTCAGGGGTCAAATCCTCCTGTAATCTGACACAGTAAAGCTAAACTCTGATCCCTTTAGGATGGAGATGCACTTCATAAATGCGGATTATTCTCCAACCTCACTGACCATGTCAAGCACGTTTAACCCTTTATTCATCCTGGACGACTTATCCGAGACATTCATGCCACCCCAACTGCATTGTCTGTACGCCTACCTCTTCCCAAATCAGACTGCGACATTATGTTTCAGCTCTGGCAGCAAACACCCATTGTCACACAGCAGGGAGGACTCAACAAGTTTCTTTTCATTTAACAGAAGAAAAGACTGGGCCTGGGGAGGGGGGTGAACGTCAAAGCATGGCAATCCTATTTCATGGAAGAAAATCCCCCATACCACCTCCACCCCCCATCTTCCTGTAAAGTTGATTTGAAGTCATGGTTAAGTTCTCTCCCTTTGAGCCTGGCCAGAGCAATTTGCCACCTGGAGAGGAGGGTAGAGTTGGGTGTCCGCTTTTAATTGAAGGGTCACTTGGTACGGGGACGCCACATCCTTTGGGTGCTCTGGCTGTCTTTGTGCTGGGCTCCAGCCACAGGAAATCCCGCACCTCATTAAGGGAGAAGAAAGATTAATTGACCAGTTCACTAACTTCCAGCCCCAGGACTTGATCAACTTTGTAAAGGAACTCGCCAATTAGACCTTAGCTCAGCATGATCCGTTTCTTAGAAGAGGAGTAATCCTTTTTATTATCATTAGTCCGGGCAATTGTCTGAAGGGATAAAGGTTTATTCCCCTTCCATATCTTCAGAGACAATAGGAGTGTTGGTTTTAAGCCAAGTTTTTTTCATGACAGGACATGGTATCATCTAAAATGAGGAATGTGTTCAAAGGAGGGCCCTAGCATGCACATGCATAGGCAGACACCTGTGAAAACAAATTGATCCAGTGAATTCAAAGCGGAATGCCCGTTTCCGCCAACACTCTGAAGTCAGGGTCACTGTTATCAAGAGGCGCCGCTACTACACAGCCTTTCGCTCTGACCTGAAAACTCTCTACAACGTCCACCTTTTCATTTCGACAAACAGGAGGGCATGATGTGCAAGCAACATCATGCTGGAGAGTTGTTACCTCAGCCCAGGAGGCCTGAAATATGAATTTAATACAGTCTGTAGGGGAGCTGGGTCGTGTCTGCTCCACAGAGGATTATACATCAGACCAGACCAGGTCAGCGACACAGTAAGCCCATTACAAATTTAACAACCCAGGGTCTGTAGAAAAACCCCATGTGGCGATCTCCGCCATTTCTCAACAAAAGGCCAGGCCAATTTCTTCTAGTAAACTGCTAGATTGATGTGACACTTTTGGCTCCAATTAACCTTAAAAGTGAACATTCTCCTCTACCACCACCCCCCTCACGCTCTTGCTTTTCCAATTTTATTCTGAAATTTGTTTTATTTATTTATTTCTCAAGGTGGCAGGCATTCACAGAAACAACAAAGGGAATTATGAAGAAATCCATTTCCCCACCACACTATATCTCTGGCTTTACTAACTTTCACACAGGCCTTAGTAAGGCACGTCCGGCTGCAAGAGGTGAACCCAACAACATCAGATACATAGAGTACTACGGCTTACATAATGAGGCCTTTTTAGCTTAGTAACTCTCCAAACGCACAACACACAGATAAACAGCAAAGGATCGTTCTTTTATGTTCGTTGTTCCAGGCAATGAGCTGTATTATTTAGTAGTGGTGCCACTGCACTAAGCTATCCACATCTGATCTGCGCAGGCCTGCTGTTTGCTGCGGTTAAGAGGTTTATGTCACTCGGCTCCATGTGATGCCTTTTTAACCGCGGGCGAAGGAGATGTCACTGGCGGAGAGGTGTTGGGAATATGGTGCCAACACCTGTCGGTTCTCTGTGAGGTTATGTCCCCGATAACAACTCTGATGCAAAAGCGCACACACAAACATATGGGAGTGTGTGCACGCACTCTCCCACACACACACTCACTCACAGGCACACACAGACACACACTCATGCACACACGTTTGTGCTTTTAGGGGAATAGAAAGCTGCATATGTCAGCTTCACTCACTTCAAGAGTCCATTCTCAGCCTATTATAGATCTACTTCAACGTGGGGTGCGGGAACTTGCCTCTCCGTGTTACCCAGGGCTGGTTAGTCCTCATGGGTGAACTGATACGATTGGTTGACATTTCTCTGGCTCCAATTAACCTTCGATTTGACTCTCAGTATACTCTGTCGTCTTCTATTGTCTCTCAGAAAAAAAATAGGAATAGTAGAGGGGTGCATATATTCAGAAAGCATCTGTTAAATATGGGGGGATTTTGCCTGCGTCATCTCAGATTTTTCCAACGGGGAAAAGAAACAGATCTTCTCGTATCACATTGGACTAAAACAATGGCTTTTTTAATTATATGTTTTTGGAACAGTGTGGGGATAGTTGACTCTGTAAAATTGGGATTACTTTGCTTATTACTTTCTGGAAAAACAGTAAGCTGTAGTCAGTTATTCACAGCCAATTATTTGCCAGCTATCCTAACCATGTGGCATATGTAATATCAAACAACATTTCCCAACTCAGTCATCTGGTCCGCATAGTTGTGTGAGCTGTGATTTAGGTTAAGTTCTGGAGTTCTGGTAAGTTCTAATAGTTGTAGTCTACTAGGTAATTAGAACAGCAGAGAAAATATACATAAATGTACAGAATGCTCAAAAGCCCAAAAGCTTTTGAGTTTGGGGCTGTAACGTTATATTTAAAGCCAGCAACAATTAGTGATTTTACAGTTTGCCTGTGGAAAAAGCATGTTCTCCCAAAGACGCCTCTGGAATCAGGAACTAAGGCACCCCATGCTGTTCCTACTTCCTAAATTCATTCAAAATAGAAACATTTTAAACACTTTTTCACAGTTAAAATGACAATTTGCTCGACTTATTGAGAGCAAAAACTTGAATCAGTGCTAAAAAATTTGAATTTGAACACTTGCAACTTTTGTAGCAACAGTGCTACATGCTCAAAAATCACATACAGCTCTGAAAACCGACACAAATCTGCACTATTTGGAAAGTACAAAAGAAATCCCAATAGTTCTTTGCAGTTTATTTAGAAGAAATAGCAGATTGTAAATGTTATGAAAAAGGTATGTTACTCTCACTGCCTGTCTTTGCTCTGAACAAGACATAGCCAGTTAGGTTTAATTAAAACTATGAACTACGAACTGCTGTTTGAAAACCTAGAAGCTAGCCATTAGAAACAGTCATCTGGGGGAAAAATACAATTAAAATACAAAGCTTCTAGAACTGTTTGTGAATGAAAATTCAGTCTGGCCTGTTCAGGTGTGGTTGGTCTTCCTCAGCACAGAGATCTTTATCCAGCATTTTTTCATATTAGCATAATTGGATGGGTCAAAAGATTGCATGTGAAGTTCACAGTGGAGGAAAGTTATTTTCCACGCTCACTCTGCACTACTCATATTCACGATCGAAGATGTGCAGTCAGCTGTCGCAGGAAGCATACACACATAAATTACATATGATGACAGATGCGAATAATATGTACAAGAAACTTGTTTTACGTGCATTGCACATAATTAATATTGTTGTCTTAGAGACATTTAAGTAATGTAAGTAATGTAATTCTTATTAAATCAGGAAGTGTAATGTGATAAGAATTTAAACTGTAATGTGTTAAATTAAGAGGTAAAAAGCCATCAAATGACTTTATATCAGGTCACCCCCAACACTTTTATAGAAGTATAATGATTGCAAATTTAAGAGTGAACATGCAGGCTAAGCAATTCACAAATACTGAATAAAAATGCTTTGTGACAGCATACTCTACAACTGACTTCACCACTTCTAATTACCTCACCTCATCTTATGATTGTGGGTTTTATCATCGATTTATCAAATTCAAATAATCACAAAATGCTTTACCTTTCCATTTGGCTCCCTGCCTCTTAATCAAGGTCTAAAGTGAGAATTAAAACGTGCATTATTGCGGATTATAGGGATTGCGATCATCTACTCTGCGGTAGCCGAGCGCCTCCCCCATCAAACTGCTTCCCTCCACTTCCCCACGGTTCAATCAGAGGGCATCTGCAGCAAGCGTCTTCATGCAAGAATTTTCCTCATTTGAAGCAGATCTGACAATCCCGGGCTGTGGGCACTTTCTACAGTTTTCTCTCCATCTCCCTCCCTCCCTCTCTCCACCCTCCCATGTCTCTGAACTGCCATCTCTAACCTGACCAGCCTTTCATCCTCCGCAGAACAGGTGCGAGAGGTGTTCAAAGACTCCTGCCGCACAGCGCTTTCATTTGGGGCCGCACTAAAAGTGGCGTGACAGATGGCCTGGGCAGCAGTTCATTTCGGGGAGGGGCAGAGGAGTCGGAAATTAGGCTAAATAGTTTGCTAGGCTTCTGACAGATAAACACAGGTGATGGGATCACAAGTGTGCAGTTTGATTAATTGATTCATTTGTATAATTAATTAGTGTTTTGGGGACATAAAAAAGGCAGCTTTAAAAAAAAATAACAGAGATACAGAGCTTTGACAAAATGTAAGAAATTCAAAAGCAGGTGGCAAACAACATAGCAAAATGAAATTCACAGAAAATATGTAGGGCTATACTTTATGTGCAAAGCATGCTTATCTGGTTTGGTATATGTGAAGAAAGAAAACATATACAGTACTGTGCAAAAGTCAGAGACTACTCTTCATTTGCTTAATTTCCAGCCAGAAGAGCCATAAGCAAGTCATCAAGTTATTCATTGTTTTCAGTGTCATTTTTGAATAGGATATCATAGGATGTTCAGTGTTTAGTGCGTCCACTTTCGGCTTTTATTACAGCTTCCATTCTTTTCAGGGGACTTCCTTTCAGTTTTTCTAAGAAATCTGCAAGGATCTTTTTCAACACCTCCGAAGTTCAGTCTTAGACGTTGGTTGCATTTCATGCTTCTGATGATCCAAGTAATCCCAAAGACAAATTTAGACTAATCACTCCATCAAACCTTCCACTCAACAGAAGTTTTGGTGTTCTAGAGCAAATCTTCTTATTTTGTGTACATTTCATTTTCTTGATCATTTAACAAAACACTTTCTTCAGGTCTGAATCAAGAGTGGTGCTTGATTTTCTCCTCTCTCTCAAAGATGAAAGCTTTAAGTACTGTTTATGTGATGGTGACAGTTTTTGGGGTCTACCAGGTCTTCAACAGCTTTTAATCATTTTTTTAACTCCAGTTTTGGAAACGTTTGTTTTTTTGACTTTGACTTTGTTCATCCTTATATAAGTGGATATTTAATCTCCTCAGAAATATCCTAATATCCTAAAAAACAATAACTTGCTGTTTTAACTGGAAATGAATTAAATGAAAGGGTGGTCTCTGACTTTTGCACTATACTGTATGTTAACAAATATTTTGTCTTATTTTTATATTTAAATCTTCTTTGGCAGAACAGCTGAAGTTAAATTCTCTTCACTACAAGCAGCGAGTTTCCAGCAAGGGCCAAAGATGTTAGCTGTTGTGATAGGCTGTCGTCTCGTGTTGTCATATGCCAGTGACCGAATGAGTACCCTGGCCGAGAGCTTGATTAATATTTCAGAGCTTGTGCTTTTCCCCAGCCTGGCCCATAATTTAGAGTCAGGAGTGCCGAGGTCATGTAATGGTTAAACTAAAGCATGAGTCCTGAACAGTGAAGAGCCTAAACGCGATAGGCATGCATTATTAAAATCCCCAGGTCACTTGCAAACTCACATCCTATCAAACGCAGAAAAAGGAGCTGATGATGCCTCTGACTCCGGTTTGAACTCACGCCGAGAATACAAACCATTACAGGTTCAAACAGTTCCTGCCTTAACGTTTGATAGCTCTCTCTCCTTTTTTTCACTTTAAATTGTACATTACATGCTGCCTTTAAACTGCCATGGCTCCAGCTGAACTCCAAGTGAATTAGTGCATCTGGATTCAAGGAAGGAGAAGTCACCATGTATTATTCTTTCTGTTTCATAATTAATTACCCCAACAAACATGGAGAGTTGAAAGTGAGAACATTACCTCTGCACTTAAGGCCTTGAGTGTGTTATTCATAAACTTGAACCTGAGCTTCAAACTTTCACTTTAGCTTTTTAATTAGATGCCTACTGAACTGGTAGTACAATAAAGGTAATGTGCAGGTACACTTTTCATTCTTCAAGGTATGAAACAATGTAAGTCCACTCTCAAAGGTATAACAGTGGGTTTAAGGTCCAGTTGTTTACCTTAAATAAGTTTGTCCAGGTGAAATGTGCATATTTGCACCTTTCATAATCTAATGTTTTAAAACAAAACAATACAATAAATGTCTGGAGACAAGACGGGGTGTGTGGAGTCAGTACAACAAATATAATACTACAAATATAATTTCAATGGATCATAGTACAATTATGTTCCCTGACTAAAGGTACTGAGATGGATTTTTGAGGGTACCACCTCAGTGACAAGAGGGGAACTGCCTCAGTGACAGTTCACTACCTTTTCTTCTGAGAGTGTTACTTCACCAGCTCACAATTATGAATCCAGAGAAATCTGCAAATATGAAACCATTTCTCTCAGTTATGCAACCTAAACAATATATATATATATATAAATATGTATATATATATATATATATATATATATATATATATATGTATATATAGATCACCAAACAAATTTAAATATTAGACAAAGATAACACAAGTAAACACAAAATGAAGTTTATAAACAAAGATCTTTATTATTAAGGGAAAAAGAAATCCAAACCTACAGGGCCCTGTGTGAAAAAGTGATTGCTCTCTAAACCTAATAACTGGTTGGGCCACCCTTAGCAGCAACAACTGCAATCAAGCGTTTGCGATAACTGGTAATTAGTCTTTTACAGTGCTGGGGAGGAATTTTGCCCCCCCACATCTTTGCAGAATTGTTCTAATTCAGCCACATTGGAGGGTTGCCTTTTTAAGGTTATGCCACAGCATCTCAATCGGATTCAGGTCAGGACTTTGACCAGGCCACTCCAAAGTCTTAATTTTGTTTTTCTTAAGCCATTCAGAGGTGGACTTGCTGGTGTGTTTTGGATCATTGTCCTGCTGCAGAACCCAAGTGTGCTTCAGCTTAAGGGTCACGAACAGATGGCAGGACATTCTTCTTCAGGATTGTTTGGTAGACAGCAGAATTCATGGTTCCAATTACCACAGCAAGTCTTCCAGGTCCTAAAGCAGCAAAACAGCCCCAGACCATCACACTACCACCACCATATTTTACTGGTATGATGTTCCTTTTCTGAAATGCTGTATTACTTCTACGCCAGATGTAATGGGACATACACCTTCCAAAAAGTTCAACTTTTGTCTCATCAGTCCACAGAGTATTCTCCCAAAAGTCTTGGGGATCATCAAGATGTTTTCTGGCAAAACTGAGACGAGCCTTTATGTTCTTTTTGCTCAGAAGGGGTTTTTGTCTTGGAACTCTGCATGCAGGCCATTTTTGCCCAGTCTCTTTCTTATGGTGGAGTCATGAACACTGACCTTAACTGAGGCAAGTGAGGCCTGCAGTTCTTTGGATGTTGTTGTGGGGTCTTTTGTGACGTCTTGAATGAGTCGTCGCTGCGCTCTTGGGGTAATTTTGGTTGGCTGGCCACTCCTGGGAAGGTTCACCACTGTTCCATGTTTTCGCCATTTGTGGATAATGGCTCTCATTGTGGTTCGCTGGAGTCCCAAAGCTTTAGAAATGGCTTTGTTTTTCAGACTGATAGATCTCAATTACTTTGTTTCTCATTTGTTCCTGAATTTCTTTGGATCACAGCATGATGTCTCGCTTTTGAGGATCTTTTGGTCTACTTCACTTTGTCAGGCAAGTCCCTTCACCAAGTGATTTCTTGATTGAGAACAGTTGTGGCAGTAATCAGGCCTGGGTGTGGCTAGGGAAATTGAACTCAGCTTTCCAAAGATGTGATAAACCATGGTTAATTTATGTTTTAATGGGGGGGCAATCACTTTTTCACACAGGGCCCTGTAGGTTTGGATTTCTTTTTCCCTTAATAATAAAGACCTTCATTTATAAACTGCATTTTGTGTTTACTTGTGTTATCTTTGTCTTAAATTTGTTTGGTGATCTGAAACATTTAAGTGTGACAAACATGCAAAAGAATAAGAAATCAGGAAGGGGGCAAACACTTTTTCACACCACTGTGTATATATATATATATATATATATATATATATATATATAGTATTTGAATTTAATTATTTTCTGGACTTGTCAGCATTTATATGATTGTCTGAAAAGTTTTTTCTTTTTTTTGTCTTCAACTCAAACCCTTTATCTTTCGTGGATCTGCACTGGCCTTGCCAATAAACTGCTGGACGAATAAAGTAGTTTTGGGAGACGCTCAACAAACATCATGCACAAATCACTTAAATAATTAAAAGAAAAAAAAAACACAACATTTGCATCATTAGATGCAGATAAAGCATCTGATGAAATACACTGGACTTTGAAGAATCATTCATTCATTGGATAAAGATACTGTATAACTCACTCATGGCTGCAGTGACTACCAATGGACCATATCACAGACCTTCATATTACAGAGGATGATGAGACAAGGGTGCCAGTGCTCACCATCCTTGTTTGCCATCTTCTTGAAAACATGCTGCAGCAATTTGTCAAAAACATATTATTACAGGTATGAAAACTAATAGTATAATATATAACCCCATTTCCAAAAAAGTTGGGATGCTGTACAAAATGTAAATAAAAACAAAATGCAATGATGTGCAAATCATTTAAACCCTATATTTAATTGAAAATAGTGCAAAGACAACATATTAAATGTTAAAAATGAGAAATTTTGTTGTTTTTTTTAAAATATTTGCCCATTTTGAATTTGATGCCAAAACATGTTCCCACAAAAGTTGGGATGGGGGCAAAAAAGACTGGTAAAACTGTGCTAAAAAACCACTTGGTGGTTGATTGGCAACAGATCAGTAACATGATTGGGTATAAAAAGAGCATCCCAGAGAGGCTGTCTTTCAGAAGTAAAGATGAGGAGGGGTTCACCACTCTGTGAAAGACTGCACGAGCAAATAGTGCACCAATTCAAGAATAATGTTTCTAAACATAAAATAGCAAAGAACTTTTGCTTTTCATCATCTACAGTACATAACTCAGATTCAGAGCATCTGGAGAAATCTCTGTATGCAAGGCACAAGGTCAAAAACCAGTATTTTCTGGCCATGATCTTTGGGCCCTCAGGCGGCACTACATTAAACACAGACACAATTCTCTAGTGGAAATCACTGCATGGGCTCAGAAACACTTCTGAAAACCACTGTAGTTGAAAACAGTTCATCACTGCCTCCACAAATGAAAAGTTGAAACTCTAAAATGTAATCAAGAAACCACATATAAACAGGATCCAGAAATGCTGCCACCTTTTCTGGGCCTGTGCTCATTAAAAATGGACTGAGGGGAAGCGGAAAAGTGTCTTGTGGTCTGATAAATCAACATTTGAAATTCTTTTTGGAAATCATACACACTGTGTCCTCTGGGCTAAAGCCTCACTCAGCTTGTTATCAGTGCACAGTTTAAAAGCCAGTATTCATGATGGTATGGGGGGCATTAGTGAACATGACATGGCTGACGTGCACATATGTGAAGGCACCATTAATGCTGAACGATATATACATGTTTTGGCAAAATATGCTGCCATCCAGATGTCATCTTTTTCATGGAAGGCCTTGCCTATTTCGGCAAGACAATGACAAACCACATTCTGCATGTGTTACAACAGCATTGCTGCATATTAAAAGAGTCCAGGTGCCAAAATGGCCTGCCTGCAGTCCAGACCTGTCACCCACTGAAAACATTTGCTGCATTATAAAATGAAAATATGACAAAAGAGACCTCAAACTGTTGAGCAGCTGAAATCCTATATCAAACAAGAATGGGAAAACATTTCACTTTCAAAACTACAGCAGTGTCTCCTCAGTTCCTAAATGCTGTTGTTAAAAGAATATGTGATGAAACACAGTGGTAAACATGCCCCGGTCCAAACTTTTTTGGAACATGTTGTTGGCATCAAATTCGAAATGGGCATATATTTTTTCAAAAAACAAAAAAATTTCTCAGTTTCAACATTTGATACGTTGTCTTTGTAGTATTTTCCTTTAAAAATATGGTTTACATGATTTGCATATCATTGCATCCTATTTTATTTACATTCTGCACAGCGTCCCAACTTATTTGGAAATGGGGTTGTGTTACCTGAAGTCATAAGCCTGATAAACACATGGTTTGTGCGATCATAGTATTCTATAAATTGGTCAAAATCAACAATGTCATCTCTTACTGGAAACCACTGGAATACTGCAACCCAAAACACCCCACCTCTGCTGGTAATATTAAGTACCAAGGCATTAACATTTCTTCCAAGCTGTAAGACCTTTCCCAGCTCATTTTCATATGTCTTTGTTCATGAAAACAATAGATTACGATTTTCAGTATGAAACTTTTTCAATAAGATGAACTTCCCCTTTTCCTTAACTGGCAGAACTGCAACAATCAACGTGACACTTCTTACCAGAGCTGTCTACTTCTTTACAATGATCCTGACTGAACCATCAACTGGTTCAATTCCCTGGACTCAATAATAACTAAATTCTACTGGACAAAAAAAACAAAAACAAAACAAAAAAAAAACGAGGATCAAAATAGCCATTGTACAATAAATAAAAATAAATAAATAGAAAGATTATAGAGGGTTACATACACCAAATTTCCAAGTGTTTTATTTGGCAAGCCAATTCCAATATATCAGTAAAGGCATCTACCCAAGGTATCAAAACAAGTCTTGTGCAACAATCAGAATGCAGTGAGAACTCAATATCAGACCTAGCATTTCTTAGCACAGCTATAAAATTTGGAGAAGAATTAAATCATAGGACTTTTACTTTTACTAGAGCTAATTCTTAATAAAATACTTTTACTTTGCTACTTTAATTTTCAATAACATTAGACAGTAAAGCTAAATTATGAGTGTATCAGCTCATAACGCAATTAAAAGAAAGCCTGGTTAAACTGAAAAGATTACATTCTAAATGCCAATCAGAACAGAGCAGAACAGAGCAGCTCCCAGCTGAAAACACTGCTGATGAGTTCAGAGATAGAAAGACAGAGAACTTTACCAGCACACACTAGGAACATACTTTATCCTTCATTCATTTTCAAACAAACTAAAGAAAACAGCATTATTCGCCTGAAACCTGCAGACATCTCCGCTTTTCACAACTCAACTGAACGGCTGTATAAGGCTGTAATATGGAAAATTTAATATTACAGACACACCATAAACTCTGGATACAGAGACACTGTAATACAGACACACCATAAACTCTGAACAATAATTCCGTCACGCTCGTACTCAGTGCTCTTAAGCAGGGATTTTTAGTAGTCTTTGCATCCCTGCCAACCAACAGAAAAACGTATTCTTCTGGAAATGGGGTTGTGGTGTGGCTAATGGATATTTGCCTGGGTTTAAAGAGAAAAAAGAGAGAAGTCTGGTCTGAGTGAGATGTTCCACAGTAATTTGGATTACTCTCTATTTGGTTTGAAAATTAGATGTTTTTCCTACATCACCACAAAAGCCATCAAGACTAGAAGTGAGATGCCGCTACACAAAGTTAATAACAAACAGACCAAAATTTCAGAGTGACTGTACTATAACAGTTAAGAGAGCCACAAACTGTATGTTTGTCACCTTGATTTTATAGATTAAACAATGGTTTTGAGAAATATCTATTTTGTCTAATTTGTAAAACTCCTTTTCCCCTCCTATTCACAGTCCACTTTCACCAAGCCTTCTTATGTCCCAAGAACTCTTTTAAAGCCACATTATGAAATCTCTCTGGTGGTGCATATTACGTTAATACGTAAAGACGTATGATGTAGTCTGAAAAACTCCTGCAGAACCTGACACTTCTGATTTTTAAATGACTATTTCTGGCTTCACATGGTGACTCACAGCAACACATGCACACAGTTTAACACATTCTTTTTCTCCTGAGTCAATAACACTGCTACTTTCAGTTTTAACCAAAAAAAAAATCTTACATAGTACAGCTTTAATTACTCTGACCAAACTAGTATGCAGGTGAAGAAGAAGAAGGAGGAGGACGATAGGAAGAGATTGGGAGCTTGTGCAGTCTCTGGAATGGGACAGAGCTAAGCCACTCAAGGAAACAATTATGGAAAATGATAAGTATTCCTTTGATTGTTCATTCTCACCATCACCCATCAGTCTGACTGACAGGTATTTCTAGCTGCTGTCTAACTGCTGAGCTACAATCAGCTCCAAGCCAACACAATCACTGTTCAGCATGCATTACAGTAGCCTGCATATCATGTCCTTGTCTGAGGTTTTACCATCAGCTGGAAAGATCACCACAAAGGTAATTGGCAGACTGAAGTATTGTTATTGTTAAACATTGTTATTGTTGTGAGAATTAATGTATATTCGAAGTAGTAATATCTCAAGGTTATTTTAAAGATGTGTAGGCAAGTAGGACTGTGGTATTCCACTTTTGCATTGTCTCTGTCAGTTTTCAAAGCTTTAAGGTCAGCTTGAGATCAAAATTCAGTTTTTTGTTCTTGTTCTATTTAGCGTGATTTATCATATCATACCATTTAAAAGACAAAGTTTTCTTTTTCTTGTCATCTTCCATCAACATGTAATGAGACTCACCGCCTCTAAAAATGTTTTCTGATTCTTGGTTACAACATCGTGCACCAGTGGGGGGATTTTAACCAATAATGTTGCGTTTCATCTCCAACTCCCTCTCTGATCGTCCCTGAAATCGTGTTTGACTCAAAAATAGCTCAAGGTATTGAAGGAAATACATTATGACTTCCCATTCATGTTCATTTTATATCCATATTAATTGACTTGACCAATTAACCCATAACTGATCTAAGCAAACAACACACTTGTTTAAGGAATCAGCTCTGCACACAAAACAATAGATCAAGAAATAAATTACATAATTCTTTTATACAGTAAGTGTAGCAACTGAATCCCTTTAACTGCAAGTGTTTTCCTTCACACCACTGCAGTACATTCTCTTTCTTTTTTGTTCTGACTTACAGACTTTATCTCTGTAAGCACATTTGCTGTTAACCTATACATGCACTATTACTGTGGTATGAATAATGATAATGTGACTGTTTTAGCCACACTGCAATATAAGTACTCTAACTCTGGTTTACTTGTCAGTCTAACAGCCAGTTAAAGGTGTTGTATAGCTCTAGTTCTTCCTATTTGCACCACATTATTCATGCACTATGGTATTTGTGTTACTAATGTCCCTACAAATTTTAAATCGAGAGCTCCCAAACTTTTCATACCACATGTAGAGGTAGGGTTTGCCCTGCAACTAAGCTTGCCACCTCAGCCTTGAAAATTTCCTGGACACTCGATCAGTGGCTTGATTTTTTTTTTACTATATTCAGTGGATGGGCAGCTGTGTTCATGATGCAGTCTAAAGTAAACAGAGATCAGAACCAAATCTTTTCAGGTATCGTGCTGCCTATTACCTAAACATGTCAACAACAGTGGACCCTTCCCAAACAACCATCCTTATGGGTAATCTGAACAAATCAAACATTTCTTTGTACACAAATATTTTTTACACAAAACATTTTGTGTCTAGCAATTCCATTATTTTTTTTCCTGAACAGGAATCCAAAAACCTGGACAATCCTGGATGGGTGGCAATATTGGGAAAGTGGCCAGGTCTTTGTGCTGCCTATCTCTGAATATTGTGGTGAAGATGTGGAGATAACCAGCATTCGTTTCAGTGTTGCTCATTTTTTGTAATTTGCTTTTATTTTTCATCCACAGTTTTGTTTCACATGCATTTTAACGCATTAGTCCTACCTACCACAAATGTATATTATGTTTTGCAATAACAATCATGGTGTTTTGTGCTTCAGTTAACTAGTTCATCCTGTAATGTCATAATTCATAGATATGTGGTTGCTGCCATCTTTGTGGACTGAATGACTGGAATAAGTGCAGTAACTGCTGTAATGTGATATTCAGTTCACTCTCTTAACTATGTCACTGTATGCATGAACGTCCAAGAATTTGCCATCAAAAGCTCACTTGCTACACAGAAAGTCTTGTTTGCATATATCTTTTCATACTGTACTGCATAATGTAGGAAAACTGTGGGCCCTCAGACAGCTGTGAGTACATTAGGGCACATACAAGCTACAGGTGTGCAGGAAGTATTGTGTTGGTATAATACAACATGAGTGCTGTAAAATAAACCTTAAAATAACGAGAATCTTCAGTTATCTAAGCACAATTGCACAAGATGCATAGCGGTTTGGCATTTACACGTCTTCAGTGCATCTTTAATGCACACTTGTGATCAGGCTTTGTGTCTGGAGGAAGGGTGCCATCCACTTTTACAACATCTCTCGCTGTGATTGTTGTCAGACACTTTTATCAGACAAACAGTCCCACACGTCTTTGTTTACATGTTAGAGCTGTTACACGACTGCCTAAATTGCTACACAAACAGGAGAGGAGACAAATAAAGAAGCTACATAGATACTTTTATGATGACACCATTGGTTAGGTGATTCTTTGCTGCTGCGGGACGCTTTATCATTCACACTACACAATGTTATGTGGCCATTTGCGTCCCTGACCACTTACAAAGGTGGTTTGAATGATGATGGCAGAATGTGGACAATGGGTCCCCATTCATAACACCCTTCGGTTACGATCTGATCACCCATAGTGTATGATAATGCTAGGTGTGAACAGGGCCTTGATCTCCATTCTTAGGCTGGTGAGGCTTACACGGTGAAACTTTCATGCAACTTAGTTACTTAGTTGCATGAAACCTACATGAAACTAAACTGCACTTGAGTTGCATAATGTGAAGTGTCCTTATTTGAAACTCAGCCGCAACAGCTCCAAACATCTCAACTTTGTAAAACAAGTTTCATGAAAACGCTGATAGCATGTAATGTGATCATGTCGAACTTCATAATTTAAACCATTTTCACGGTTCAATGGACAAGAAAATAAAACAGAAGATGGTTCATTGGACAGTTGAAAAGGAGATCTTGCTGACTGACACAAGGTTGGTAGTTTTCATTTTGACAGCCATAGTAAGTTTTCTGAAGCTAACGTTTTTGTAACCAGCTGCATTCACTAGTCAGTAATGCTTAAACAACTGTTTGTGCCAACTTTTATTGTTCTTTTTTAGCCTGCTCTTAACATGATTTATGTAGCTACATTCAATTTTTATCTGTTGATGTCCACTAGTTTTATGAAGAGCTCAGATTCATGTGGGATCCAAAGGACAAAATTTCTTACAGAAGATTAAACAGAGACGTGGTCTGCAATGAACTTTATGTGCAGGACAAGATGAGTGAGACATCAAGTAGGCTATAACCGTAATGGCTACTTACACATTAATAGTAAAAAGCTTAACATACACAGAACAGATAATAAGAATCAGATAGATAGATAGATACAAATAAGATAAAAATGCTGCAAATAATAAATTACACCTTGCGGGTGACTTTAAAGCGAAAACAATCCGGTGTATCAAAAAATTTGAACTGCTAATTTGGCTGTCTAGTGAAGTAACAATGTGTTGCATGCAACTTTGTTTTTAAAATGCTTCATGTAATTGTCAAGTTGCAAGGAAAGTGATGCAGGCAAATCACAACATGCAACTAGCTGCACAGAAGTTTCACCATGTAAGGTCATCCTTAAATCTTCAACTCTGTTAAGGTTTCAAAGTGACAGAGAGACTATATTTTATATCATCAGCTCTCTCTCAGAAACACTTTGCTTGCATAGCTCATGAAGGACATCAGGTTTATACAGAAACTTTGTGTACTATTCAAGAATGTACATATACCAGCACAGGGCAAGTCACAGATCACAGAAATGAAAGATCCCTTTATAAATCAGGTCACAGGTGCAAAAATGACATTTCTCTGTAGAACCGTCTACGTTATTGTTGCAATAATTAAGACGTTTTAGAACAAGTGGAGATGTGATGAACCTTCCTACACAAGAACACATTTTGCCTCTGAGCAGTGAGGAGGATGGTTCAGAAGACATACAATTCTCCAAGGACTGAGATGTTGGCTGATTCTTGGGGTCACCAGGTCTCCAAAACTGTGATGCCGTTTCTTTGCCTACAAACTATTCAGGAGGCTTTCCAGAAGAAAGCCTTTATTCTCATCAAGCCACAGTTACCCAGAAGAACAAAGTTGTCTAAACATCGGTGGAATTTTGAATGGGATGAGGTGAAGAAGGGACTGAAGGTGCTCTCTTGAAAGCTTTTGAACAAGGAGATGTATTTCATACATACTACTAACTGAAGTACAGATTAATCCTTTTTAATTAGAATCCATGCATAACATGATGGTTAGATGGGTCACTGAAAAAACCCATACTTGACATTTAATATTTAAGAATTCATTCACTTAATGGGTGAGAAACCAAGGCAAGTGATTACTGTAGAATCAGAAGGTACATGAAACACTCTTATTCGATGTCACAAACTGTCATTCATCTTCTAATCTGCCCACCAGAAGGACATCAGATTCTTTAGATTTGAATATGTTCAAAGTCAAACTGAGCAGATCCCATTGAGTGCATGGGAAAAGATGAGTAACCTGGGACCAGACTTAATTTATATGGTCAGTCACAGCACAGAAACACAAAACAAGACCTGCTAACACACTTCATCCTTGGCTTCTCTCCCTATTGCACTCCCTCAACTTTGTGGGCCTGAACAACTTGAAACAGAGTCTATGTTTTTCTTGTGCATTTCATATGTGTTTTATAATTCTTATTCATATAGTTAGTAATTTTCCAACTGAATTTACCTTGATGAGTTGCGTTACCATGCTGTGCTTTTTAGTTAGGCTGTAATACCTGCTGCAGTCACTGCTTGCAGTCTATTAACACTATATATCGTTTTCAGTGACCCCAAACAGAACTAACCGTCTATATGTTTCTTTGTTGGGCTGAACAGCTGCCCATCCTGTGCGATCTGATTCCGATGCTTCATCAGCCATTATCGGGTGCTCTCACTCGCTCGCCCACCCTCTGGACCAGTCTGACCACCATGTAGCTTCCTGCTGTCCAATGCTGTATAGGAAGCCTCACCTGCATGCCACTCACCCTCCTGATGATACCAGTGCTTGCACAGACTGAAACTATTTAATCATAGACATTGCTTCACCTGCCTCACAATACACTTGAGCTCTTCTCATAGTCATACTAACAGATCATCATTGCAGGCTTCTAACAGGAAGAGTTCATTCTCACTTTTACTGTAAAAATAATCTAATTGATACAACACAACACTATTTTTAAGAGTTTTAAGAATAAATTAATACAGGCTAAAGTTGAAGTGGGTCTTAAAGTCACAAAGGTGCTCATGGGTTAAAAGTGGGATTTAGGAGGTGGTGTGTTTCAAATCTTTCATGTGTTTAACAAGGTGGGAACAATATTGTTCAGAGTAGCCTATTTGTTAATATACTGAGGTTCTAGCAGTGATACCATTAAAATGTGTAATCAATGCCTTTATATTCATTTTTCTTGGCCTAACTACATTCAGGTAGTCCAACCATGAGCACACTGGATTTAAAATGACTAGGCAGGACTGTCACTGCTATACCCAAGGGGTAACATTTTCACACAAAAAATCCAGGACATTATCGGAATACTTTATTATGTGTCATTCATATATGTACGTGTTCATACATGAAAATCCCAGTAAACAGGAGGTGACGTTCTCAGCATGAATACATATTCATCAAAAGATTCCGGAGAATTCTCTGTGCACATTCCCAAAAACAGAATGCCTGTGACCTTTGATCGCTAGACGTCACTGCTTAAAAAAACAGCAAGCTTCTGTGAGGGATATCACCACATGGGCTTGGGAATACTTCAACAAACAACAGCATGGCTGCATAATCAGAGATTGCTGAGGGTGCTAGACTGGCCTCTACTCTGGCTGTACTGACTGTGCAGCAGAAGACTTGTATGAAGAAAGAATGGCAAAAAAATGCTTTCCAAACTAGATCAACTGGTGTTTTCAGTCCCAAATGGTTATGAAGTGTTGTAAAAAGGAAAAGTGATGTAAAACAGAGGTAAACATGCTCCTGTTTAACTTTTTTGCAATGTGTTGCAGGCATCAAATTTAA
The DNA here is from genome assembly GCF_904425465.1 of Colossoma macropomum. Classification (NCBI taxonomy): domain Eukaryota; kingdom Metazoa; phylum Chordata; class Actinopteri; order Characiformes; family Serrasalmidae; genus Colossoma; species Colossoma macropomum. The sequence continues at coordinate 2,774,492 of NW_023495267.1, read as the reverse complement.
AAGGAGTGTATATTCACAAAAAAACAATAAGGTTCACAAGATAAAACATCCCTGTGATGGACTGGCGACCTGTCCAGGGTGTATCCTGCCTTCCGCCCAATGACAGCTGGGATAGGCTCCAGCACCCCACCGCGACCCAGAAGGATAAGCAGTTTAGATGATGTATGTATGTATGTATGTAAGATAAAACATTAAATATTGTGTTTTTGTATTGTTTTTAATATAATGCAGGTCAAACAGAATTTACTAATCACTGCTCTGTTTTTAACATTTCACAAGCACTTTTTTTTGGAACTGTAGTTTGTACATCTTTATTAAGTGAACTATGTATCCATACCAGCCCTTTTAGACAGTCACCCATTTCAAGTGATTATAAGTAATTGGACATTTTAACAGAATCTTAAATACAATTGTGATGTTTAGTTTTTCGGGAAAATCCTTGGTGATTGCATGAAGCCTATACCAAACAACATGGTTCTCCACCATAACTAAATCACCCAGTGTGCTCACATCTAGGATGCTTACAGTGGTCTTTTAATTAAGCTGTCAAATGTAAGAGGGTCTTCAACGTTCATCTTTTAAAAGTCTTGAAAATTATGGCTTTTATTGAGCAGATTGAGGTAAGGAACATATTTCCTCTTACTCAGCTACACTCTCCCTCATATAACCAAGCAGTTCTTAATATGAGGTTAGATTTTAGCACTGTCAATCCCAAATATTCCAAGTAGAGGTTGTAAAAAGTCCACTCTACACCACAAGATTTCATTCCCCTCAGTTTCACAGTCAATCCAACTCAGGACGGCTGAAACCGGGACTTTAAATGTGGATGTTTACTAAGATGAGCAAAATTATTTTTGCCATTTTGCAACTAAACTGAAACACTGTCACTCCATTTCTACTTGCATGATCTTCTATCTCTACCTTATATTACACTGCCTTTAGAAAATCTGTTTTTCCTTAATCCTTATGTGGCTCCAATATTAGTGCCACAGCAATGCTTAAATCCCATGGAGAGTGAATATTTCAAAAAGAGCATTTAATTCAGGCCATGAACTTTGCAATCTGAAGAAACACTTTGGCAACGGGCTGTAAAAGCCAAAGAGGTCCCTACAGAAAAGTGGGCGAAGGAGGCGGGGGCATGTAGCATATTAAAAGTGTGCTCTTAGAGCTCTCGCCGCCCAGTGCACCCAGCACAGTACAGCACACCACATTAACTCGGGAACTTAATGTTCATGATATCATTTTTGTATGCAGTGCGGGTCATTTCATATTTTAATAACAGACAGGCTGGGGGATCATGGAAAACGGCAGCTCTACTCTTTCAGTTGTCGTCAATGTTTAATTCACTCCTGCCCTGGGTTACCAAAGCACCACACTCATTATTATTTTATTTTGAGGCTTTTTACTAGACTTACAAAGCTAGCAAAATGGTGTGAAATGTGAAGAGTCTTAAATCTTGGAATATGGAATATGGAATTTAAATGAGGAGAAGTCTCTCCACAGGAAGGATCTAAGAACTGAACTATGTCCCTTGAGTTCTTCCCTATATGCTCGCTACCAGGGCTGGCTGTTAGGGGTCCCAAGCAGGATTTTCCTGGAAACTTTTTGGGGACTTTTGTGAAGCTGAAAGTTGAACTTGCTTTGCTAGACAAACCCCAGATCCACTACTTCTATAAGCCAAAATAAAAGGCATAACAATAACACCACAATAAAACAAAACATACCTTTATTTTTAAGCTTTTTCTCCTCATCCTCCCATTTTCTTTTCCATTTTTTGGATCCAGATGCATGCATTTTTAAAAATATGATTAACCAGTTGCTCTTTTTCCTCACTCGAGCATCTTAGACAACACTATAGCAATACTGGTATAGCAATAATCCAAAAGTTGTTACGAGCCCTCTGGTAGTCGAGGGGTCCTAAGCAGCTGCTTTGTCGCTTATGAGTTACACTGTTAAAAAAACTAAAAAATATACTGGCAAAAAATGGCCGTCATTTCATTTTCTGTGAAATTAACAGACAACAGAAGATCACTTATTTAACAAAAAAATCACTCATTTAACAGGAAATTCTGATAAATTACAGTACATATTCTATGTATATACAGAACTATTCCTTCACTTCATATTCAGAACAAAATTGTAATTTTACAGTTTAATCTGTCAAAAGCCACATACACATACATTTCCTTCCTTTTATATCCTGTAATGGGACCCAACCAATATATCAGCAGATCCGGTTTATGAGGAGCCTGGCCACTTCCTATTCCCCCCGTTATATCAAAAACAGGACTACTAATCAGCAGAGGGCGCCCCCCGAGTGAGTCCTCAATGAATGGGAGTGAATGGAGCTCAACGGCTAAAACGGAAAGTTAAAATAGTTTCTAATCACTCGCCCAGAACGTTTCTTTAATTTTAGAAAGTAGAAGGATGTATTTCACTAAAAAAGCAAAGAAATCCTACCTACATATTTCCTTTTTCTACAGCAAATGGGTTTTGGGCAGCAGAAGGCGGGCATTACTGCTAGGCTGTGATGATTGATTGGCGAGCGCAGCAGCTCATTGGCTGTTCGCGCTCACTGACGTCATGAACATACATGAGGTGCGGTTTTAAACTCCTATAACTCGAGTTTAAAAGCTCTTAAAATATAACAGCAGTGTTAAAATGTTTTATGCTGTTCTGTGTTCAGGAAATGATCGCATTCTTTTACATTAAAAATGTTCAAGCATTTATAAACTATGATTTTGCTCAAATGCTCCATATCAACCCATTCATTTTGGACTCACTCTGGTTTTCTCAAACGCCTTCTAGCGTTTGAGAAAACCGGAAGACATTGCAGAGTGGGAATTCTCCTCTTTACAAGTTCTCTGATATCAGTTGGCTGATATTAGCCACTACTGACAACCCACAGATTTAGCAAAATTAACAAAATTTGTTTGATGATCTGCCAATACTCTTGCCTTGTCTAAGACTTTTTTGGGCTGTGGCATAGGCAGAACTCAAACACGTGATATCCTGTCAACAGAGCAAAACCAGCAAGACAAGCTATATTGGCAAATTTGAACATGAAACACCATCATAAATGCACACAGTCCTATACTTTAGCATGGAGATAACATACTGTAACACAAAAAAAACATTTACTTTGAAGAGAACTGATGGACAAATGAATCTTCACATTACAAATGAAAGATAAAACAGGTTCATTACAATTACATGTTTCTTTATTTTCTCATTACAGCATTTGCCCCTACATCTCTAGCATGTTTTATAAAATGTTCAACGTTTATCAGTGAGGCTAACTAGCCACTGTTAATTAACATTAGCTAACATTGCTAGCTGGCATTCATACACGAGAACTTCTTTTATGCCTAGTTTATGGGCAAAGCATTAACATTTCTGGGAAATGGTAGCGCAAGCTGACTGATTAAGGTAGTTAACATTTCTGTAAAAAGCCACAGGAAAAGATATGGCTAATCTTATGCTAGCTTGTTTGCTAACTTAACAGCTACTTGAATTATTCTAACTTCAGGTAATGTTTAATGCTGTAGCCACATGTCTAAGTTAATAGTACACGTAACATTTTCATATAGTTACAATCTTATAAGACTTCCTCTGCTTTGTACTCATCAGTTAGTTCATTTTGAATTTATCACCATGGTTAAAAAGTAGCTAAGTACTCTCTCTCAGGATGAAGGAACAGTTTTCCCCACTAATCTTATTTGACTAGTGCACTCACTGCTGCGGCTGTAAACAGAGGAGTAACAGGTAAACTACACAGCATTCAACGGAAAAATTCTGTTTAAATCATACAGAAGAATAACCTGTTAACTGTTTGTTACTGTTAATGGGCAATTTAAATGAATGGTTATAATTAGTCTGAAAACAGAAAATAAACTGTATCTATGAGGTAATTTGCCTCTATGTAAGGTAAGAATGGTTTTAACTGCCAAAATCTCAACCTGCCTTTTCAAATTTGGGCAAAATCAGAATTAACAACAATTGACTGTAACCTGAAGGTTTTGCAAGAGCATTCATATTGCTAGACTCTGCACCCCCGCTGTGTTGGACATTGTAAGGGTCTTATAGGGAGGGGAAAAAAGCCATACATAAAAAAAAAAGTAGAGCATCACAAGAAAGGCAAAAAAAAGGGCAAGAAGGGGAGTTAAAAACATGTCAGACCCTACAAGCCTGCATCCTCTGAATCAGACAGAATGTCAACTCACATTTCAATTCCACAGCGAGAAACAAATAACAGTGTACATGCAAACAAAATAAATAAATAAACAAATAAATAAAAAATCTGGGGTAAAAGCAAAACAACAAAATGCTGCACTCGTGTTCTGCAATAATACATATGCACCAAAAAAAGGAATCAAGGCTGGCAAATTCCTGGAACAGAGGCAGAAGTGCACTTTCCCTTCTCTGGGCACAAGATGCAAGCCGCAGCTGACGCTAGAGCCGCTGTGCTCTGCTGAGAAACGTCCTCAGCTTGTCGAGCAGTCAGGGCGAGGTTATACAGAGCCGCTAAACCCAAAGAGCCTGCACGACGGGTCAACGTCAATCAGCCTAATATCAGCTGACGCACTGGTGAGGGTGGTGACAGGGCAAGGTTATGTGTCACCCTGTGCTCCGGGCTGCCACAGAGTCCACTACTGCCACTACTGTGCCCCCCTGGGCCCTGGAAACTGCCCAAATGGGACTTTAGGGAGGCTGAGGGGTCTCTAACAGACTTAGCTAACCCCTCGTGGCAGCTTCTCTGGACTCAGTGGATTGCTTACCCACAGCCTTGTGGCTGGACTCCATGGCACGAGGCTCGCGCTGCCTGCAAGTCTGCCCCACCACGTCTATTAGAGGCCAAACTCAGAGAAGATGAAAAGTGCTGAGAGGGCAAAGCTGGATCCTCTTCCACTGCTAACATCCTAGCCTGCAGCCCCTCCACATAGTTACCATGTCAACACCAACAACCTTGAGTCTTAAAGTACATTAGCCATTCAAATCTATATAAAAGGATATCTTTAAATAAAATGATGTCTTGTAACTGTAAATTACATTACAGATCATGGTGCTTTTTGCTGGTATATGGTTATGCAAAAAGAGTACACCTGCGTAGGGGCAGGTGATATGCCAAATATACAGCATCACAATATTGAAGATATGCGTGATGTATATATGTAGTTTTTCCAAGGTTTGATAAGTTGTAACAGACAGAATACACCATGCTTAAAATACTATCAAAAACTTTGAGTACAATCATTATTATTCAACATTTCACATGTATGTATGTATATAGATATGTATGTATATATACATATATACACACGCTTTTTCACACAACTGTGTGTGTAAGTACTCCCCATGAAATGTTTCTGTAGATCAAATTTGTGAAGTCTTTTTCTAATGCTCGATGTATGCACTCATATCAACAGTGGTAAGACCCAAGAGTCATGCAGAGTAGTTTGATGTAAAATGGTGCATTGTAGAGAAACTTACCAACTCTGATTCTTTACAGTGTTGGTATAAGGAGCCAAGGGTTGCAATGTGTACAATGAAAATACAGACATTTTATTTATTATCCAAAAAGGTTTTATATGTAATTTTGCTGATGGTGAAATTGTGTTAACTCTGAAAAATAAGTTTTTTTGGGGGGATTATTTTGCCTCACAACACCCTGCATGTATGTCTCCACCATGGTTGAATTAAAAAAAAAGAAAAAAAAAAAACAAGCAACAACATTGTAACCCAAAAGCTCGTCTATCATAAAACAATGTCTCAATCATCAGGCAGCACATTCATAATCACATAATCATATAATAACTTTCTGTGAGGGAGCTTTTAGAGGCACTAAACTTTTCAGATGTCTGGTTCCCATCACCGCCTGTGTAATCAATTCTGACTCAGTTGCTCTAGAAAGTAGAATTTCCCATCGACTTCATTTACCTCTTAACAATTGCCTTATGGAGAAATGTTTAAAAAACAGTGGAATTCTCTTTCATGTAACAGTCAGCTGGAATGATACTGGCAGCAGGCTAGTTTTCTCTGCTGTGTTTGTCATCATGTAGTCCCTTTTGGCCATGCAGTTTCTCAGGATTCAGACCCAAAAGACAACACATTCATTGGTTTGGAAGAATTTATCACTAAGGTCGAGCCCTTGTCCAAGATCAAGTTCATATGTGACAATGTTTAGTGCGTTGTATAGGCTTTAATCTTCCTGCGGATATCCGGAGATGAATCGTCCACCAAGGCCTCCTTGGAGTTATGAATCACGTTCACCTGGGGAGCTGACGTTTAATCAATAAACTCCTGACCTGGTGCCGTGACCCAGAGCCGCCAGGATTAATTTTGTTTTCCCACACTGACTCCCGCAGACCTCCCGCAGACATAATGACTGGCCTCAAGCTGATCAGCAAATCACCTGTGCTGGCTGCCATGTGGACAGATACATGGCCCGTAAACAAAAATAGCACCATGTTAACCTGCCGTTTTTTTCTCTGTGGATGCAACAGGTTTCTTCTATTCGATTCTTCTTGATAATACATTTTCTGAGAAGTCTGAAGCTTATTGAAGCAATCTGGTACCCTTTAGGTTTTTGTTTGAAGATTACTGGGCCATGTCTATATGAACTGTATTACATGTGACACTTAGAACGCAAAGGAAACAGATATCTGGTATATGATGTAATATTTATTATTGGGTGTGTTTATTTCCCCCATACATAACCCATAACACATGTGCCACTGGAATGTATGAAGCTAAACTTTCATTCAGGTTTCCTTTGGAAAGGTTTAGAAGTATAGTAAAAGGTCTACACTGCCATCTAGAGTTGTGAGGAGATAAAATCAAATTTAGACTTTCACATGTCTATTTCCAGAACAAAATATGAGTTGTAAAAAAAATATATGAGGACACATTCTCCTAGGTTTCTTATTTGTAGCATAAATCTGATATGTTTTTAGTTTTTTTATGTGGCACTGTGTCAAATAATAATACAAAAAATCTTTCCATGACCTTTTTACAATGTATTTGAAGATTTGAATGTGAATTCAGATAGACTTGCAGGCTTGCCATACTTCTCATAAGGGCAGTATTTAAAGGCATGCAATTCGGTCACTATTTGGGCAAAACATGCACATTGTACTTTTCTGTGCTATTCCACCCCCGCATTTCCCTCTTCACTTGGACAAGCTGCTCAGTGGCCCTGAAATGCAGCACGTTATGCCGCTTCACTGCTCCATGCTCAAAGTTGCACCCTGCATCTGAATATGATGTAAATGATACAATGTACTGCTAGATGCAGGAGTTCACATTTAGCATTATTTTGCCTTAAGGCAGCTTTTAAAATGTGTAAGGTTGAAGCAAGGCGAACACTTGGCAAAGAGACAACCATTCATCCATCACAGTTATGAGATAAAACTCAGACATAAACAGGCAGATATAAATATGTCTCTAGGAAGCTTCGATTCCATACAGAACAAACCTTAGACCTTGAAGAGTACCAATCTTTTGACCACACTATTTATTATTTTTTCTTTGCATAGGCCTGTTTTGCAGCTCTGTCACAGATGGTCAACTGAAGGTCAGTGTTACTTTCCAGTTGGGAGGACATGAGTTCTAAGTGTGGAGGGGAAAGAAAAAAAAAACAGTAAAATATGCATGACATCAATTAGCTCAGCCTCCGCCAGAGTCAGCCCACCGTTAACATGTATGCACTGTAGAGAGAGTGTTAAATATACATGCTAAGATACAGTGGTGCCAAAAAGTCATGGCAGAACTGGTGACAACATGCTTTATTTGTAAAGAACCGGAGGTCAATAAACTCCATGGATGGGAGCAACGCAGATAATGATGGATCTTTCGGGGCGTGAAATCAGAGACTAGCGCTGACCCAGATGACAGCTTGTACGCTCATCAGATCATGCCATCTGTGTAATCTGCCACTGAGAATGCACATATGCCCAGTTCCTGGAAGGATTGCGTTGCAGAGTTTAACTCTGGTGACTCAATGGCATATTCAGTCTGTAATGCATTTCACTGCTGAGGTTTCTGAGCATTAGTTGCACAGTCACTATTTCACTTTTTCCCCTACTGAATCCCAGGATTGAGAGTGTTCATGGGTTTTGCTATACAAAATATGATGTTTGCTATAAAACATTGGTAAAAGCACTCTGTAGTTTAAAAGGGCTCTGATACGTAAGCTCTTAAAATACTGGATTTGAATGACTAGGTATAAATCAGCAAACCCACAGTGATATCTAACAGAACTCCAGAATTGCATGACTCCAAGAACTAATGTCAACAAAATAATCTCCAATGACATTTTGATGTATTAGACAACGCAACTACAAGCATGCATACAACAAAAGCTCCGAAATTCTGTAGCAACTACAAAATAACATGCTGGATGATTTGGATGAGATTAATTCCTTTTATACCAGAAACAAGCTCTAATCCAGTGCTGTTAACCTTCTTTCTCTCCTGTGGCCCACTTAATTACGCCTTGCTGCATCCACACAAACAGTCTTGGGCACACAGACACACAGATGAACTCTTGTTTCTGTGCTGTAGGGTCCACTGCAATCAGTCTAAAGGTGCTCCAGCTAGTGGTCCATTCACTGCCTTTTCCTCTTTTCATGGCTTATGATGGTGACAGTAAAGCACCGCTAGCAACATGTCATGTCAAATATCAGACAATAATATACAGATTTAGTCAGTCTTTTGAAATGTTATGACTGAGGCTATGGCCATTTAGCAGCCTTGTAGAAACTCTAAAGGCCTTGGTACACTGACCCCACATTCCCCAACAAACACCAACTTTCTGATGTTGGTCAGTGGCTTTATATTGGTCCAGCATCAGGGCTGAGACAATAAGCACCTTTAATGAGTCAACTATTTTTTTAGAACTTGTTTTCAGAATAGACTTTTTTCTCTTCCTGGCACTTCTTACTTCAGGCACTCTAAAATTAGCTCCACACTGTGAGCTTATGGAGTTCCCTGGGATAGCTAAAACCCATCCTTGCTTTATAATAGACTTGTGTCTGGTAAGGACAGTCTTCTGAGACTCATTACTGGTTGGAATAGTCTCATTTAGGTATTAGTGTGAATTGGGACGAAGTCCGGAATAATATATATATACATCCTCCAAAAACATATGCCATCATTTTATCCACTACAAGATCATACGCATGTTGTATATATCTCACTACTGACAAAAACTGCTGTTCAACAACTTCTATAAAAGCAATTCTGTAGCAATACCACAAGCCTGATATTCTGTTGAAGAAAATATAGCTACAGTACTTCTTATACATGTGTTGTTTGTTGATTCTGTCACACTGAAGTGCAATGTTCTATATATTTATTATATTACCACCAAGTCTTTTACAGTTCAATATTCAGATTTCCATTTGCACTACAGGGGGCGACAAAGTTCAGTCACAACAAGTGAACATCTCGATAAAATTAAGACAATAAACAAACACTTCCACACCTCAGATGGCATTTTCTAGAGTGGTAACTAGCACCCCAGTGTGATGTGACTCACTCACGCCATGACCATGATGTAACATACTTAAGTAATAGAATGGAAAATTTGTACTTTACTCAAGTATTACTGAAACTAATTATTTGTATTTATAATCAATTACATCTCTAAAAGAAAAAAAAATCCTGTAACTCATTAATGTGTGCATGGACAGATATTGCCCAATAGTCACTGTTCGGCACATACTGTTGAAAAGGCTTAAGACAAGGCAGATTCACCAGTCTGGGTTATACAGAGTGTGATCAGCTTTTCTAAAAGTGAACCAAAAGCATGCCCTCAAATATTGATACATTTTGACTATTACACAAGTATATTTCTGGCTCCAGAATTTCTCACTTCTAACTGAGTAAGTTTTAACAAAGTACCCATTCTTTTCACTTAAGTACAGTTTTTTCTAGGGATGCACCAATATGGGAAATTTGAGCCGATGCCAATATCCCACACTTCTCACAAACATATCTGCAGATGCGAGTACAATAACATTAATAAAATGTAGAAACTGAGACTAATTCTGTCTGGATTAGCATTATGTGAGCAACAGAACATTTAATTCTGTACGGATACAAATACAGTACAATGAATAAAATGCTTTCTGGAGTACAATAAACACATCGACAAATATCGGTTTGAAATATCAGTCTAAACATCTGTTCAATGGTGATCATTTTTAAGCAAATATCTGCTGATACTGAAATGATTCCAATATTATTGAACATCCCTAATTGTTCCATCACTTGCCATGCCTCACAAAGCAACTCTTAGGAAACCAGTAGGACCATAACATGGCTTGTGCTTTGAGCTGAAAAAGACTGAATTTCATCATGTTAATATTACTAATTAGATAATTAATTAATACTTGGGAACATATTAGCTTGCTCTGAAGTTCTAGTTATGGAGAGGCCTATAGGTATACTAAGAAACAATAGATAAAATGAAAAATAGTCTTAAATCATAAACGGTAGACTAATCTTCACATTTTTATGGAAAGTGGTGAAAAGAGGGATAAAATGCCTGTTTTTTCCTTCTCATCTGTTTGACTTTGTCAAAATAATGACATTTTGAGTTAAAATGAACTTTCCACATACTGTCAGAATGAGATACTAACCCCTAAACAAAAGTCATTGTTTCAACATAAGTCAACATAAGTCAATTAAAGAAATGACTTAAGTGAAACATCTGACATATTGCTGCCAGAAAAAATGGCCTTCCATAGTTTTTCTCACTCAATAAGCAAATATCTGCTGATACCAGTATGAGTCCAGCATTATTGTGCATCCCTACTTTTTCCACCACTGGCCACAGCTCACATTATCCATAATTAATGATAAATGATGACAGTGGACCCAACTTTATGCAGAATAAGAACCCATAAAAACAAACTCACACACAGGCAGGACACACCAACCCAACGTCTGGGTTTGCTGGTGTTTGTTGGAGACATGTGGGGTCTGTATGCTCTGGACTTAAAACATCCTCAGGTCAAACAAGTTCCTGAGGTTAAGATGGTAACATATTCACCTCCTCAGAGAAGAAGAGCAAGACTGCTAGGCTGAGTCCGAGCGTACTGCGCTCCACATGTTTATTTTGGTCAGACGCTCTGACCTAAACCTGACTCAGTGCTGTACCTCTGGCCCCATCACAGCAAGCAGAGTGTACGTGTCTGCCCAAACAAAGCACGCAAGACAGAGGCCAAGCGTAGAGGGGTCTGACAAGTGTCCCAGGGCTCCGTCCATCAGCGTCCAGCGCAGGATCAGTCGAGGCAGGCTCGCTCCCTTCTCCGTACGCCAAGAGGCCTGCTCACTCACCTGTGCTTTAACGCGAGTGACTGAGACAACCTGATCGCTCTCTAGAAGCGTGGCCTCCAAGTTGACTCATCTGTCACTGTAATGAACCCCACGCTTTGGACGTTGGGAGCACTCGCAACGGCTTCCACAAAGTCCTCATGAGGGTGCCCACTTAGAACCTTCTGAAATGATCACAAAGATCCACAGAAGCAAAACTGTCAAAGCAGAAGAAAGAGGAGCTTTGACCGGGAGTAACCTTTCACGGATGAGTGATTCATATCATCACTGGAAATCAGTTATTTCAATTTCTTGAAGATAAATGGCTCCACCTAGAGGTTACGCTCCAAATTACAATGTACTTTAACCACTTCCTCACCTGAAATGTCAGACAGGTCTAGATGCCTGAGACATTGCTTTACAAAACTTTTGAGGTAAAACATTTGGTCTAAAATGTATTTTTTAAAAGTCATTCAAGGTGGAAAAGTATGCAGGGCACTGTAAGGCAAAGCAGAGCCCTAATAAAACTTATTTTTAGAGATTTACCACTAATTATTATCATCAACTTTCCATATGAAACTCACATTTTGGCTCACTGGTTTTGGACAGTAAATAAAATGGCTATATTTGCATAGACATTGTGACTCCTGGTTCTCATTACCACTATCATAAAGATGTCTGGGTTGTTAAGTTTCTCTACAATTAACTATTTCACATCAAATCACGCTGCATGACTTTGTTCACATGTTTAGAATTATGTGGAAATTTTTCCCCTTTAAGCAAATAAAGAGCCTGAACCTTCTGGTTGTAGCACAGACCCTGGGAAACAGTTTTTCCTACTGGCATCTCTAACTTCTGTGTTCAGCAAGGATACATGAACCAGGCAGCAGTAGTTGGATGGTTGCAGCTGGCAGCCTGCATCTGTATTTGCAGCTTTGGAAGAACAGAAAGACTGTAAGACGGGTTCCTGACTCGAGGGTCCTCTATTAGCCTGCAGTATTGTTCCAGCTTTCAGTACACTCAGTGATGTAGGACCATTATGTGACTCGTATGTGTTGTATGCTTAGAATGAATGAATGAATGAATGAATGAATGAAGGAATGAATGAATCAGTAATTTAAACTTGGAAATACATCAGCTTGCTCTCACGCACTAGTTATGGATGGGTCTATAAGTCTAATAGAAAGCAGTGACAATCATAAAAGTAATATTAAATCACAAAAGGTAATCACATTTTTATGGAAAGTGGAAAAAGGAAGGGGAAATATACACACACACACACACACACACACACACACACACACACACACATATATATATATATATATATATATATATATATATATATATATATATATATATAATATACTGTAGATGTTGACATACTGCTGCCAGAAACAAAATAAGAAAATCTAACTGATTCTCTCTCAGTCTCAGACCCAATTTCAAAGATGACTGGATGAATGAATCATTGGACAATCAATTAATTTAAACGGAAAGTAAAGATTCGATTTGGTAAACTAAACTGAATTTCTCATCTCCTGGTCAAAATCTTTTCCAGACTAATTTTCATTACTCGTCTGATTTAATAAGCCGGGCTGCTCTGAAGCGGAGCTGTAGAAAGCGGTGATCCTGACCTGCCTAACCGCCACCTCACCTTTAAAGGACTGCTGTGTGCCTTGACACGTCGGTAGGAGGCGTGTGTGCTTTCAACCAAACTTCACAGTAGGGTGTCATCGTCAGTTAAGTCTTTAGCGTTGTGCTAATACCGACAATTAAAATCGGAATGTGTGGTTTCAAAGTACGAAGTTGTCGCTTACAAACAATCTGAAGCATCTGTCCGCTAATATAACTATTAGTTCGAGACGTCTGAACTTTGAGCAACGCTCGAATGAATACATGATTTGTAGATCTGCGTTGCTGGGCTAAGCCAATCAGAACCCGATAGGGGCGTGAACGTTAGGAAACACGCGCTCTTAAGCTGCTATGGGATTGGCTATGGCTCCTGTCACTCAGAGCACTGCCCGAGTGATAACAATCATGTTCGCCTGTAACCAGAACTTTCTACGATGCGACTTGGAGTTATTTTTGTCAGATTATGTAGCTGCTTTTTAACTCGAAAGGTGAGTAGCGTTCAGATATTGCGGTTATTCGGTTTCTGTAAGAAAGGAAACTAGTTAACCCGTTTATGTCAGTTTCATTCTTAGATCTAACGCGGACTGTAGAGACTGTAACAGTTGTGAGTTCCTTAAAATCAAATAGTTGTTATTGATTTACTGCCACTCAACGTGTCTAACCTTGGAGCAACTTTTTAAACTACAGCTGTGTGTAACAGTGTTGTATCCTGGCTTAGCGGGACCACTGCCTGTACAACAGCAACAGAAACAGAAACTGTATGTTCACAGAAAGTCTAATACGCGTCAATGTAATGCTGTAGGTGCCACTTGCTGCATCTGCATCTGTCAGGATTTACCGAACTCCGGCCTCCTGGCTGCGTTTACACAACACACAGTTCTCTGTTACCCTCATGATCTTCAGTCAGTGAGGACTTCAGGCGTGAAAAAATAAACAGAGGCGTTTAACGTTTTATATTTAACAGAAGAGACTTCCAGAGAAGCTGTCAGGTCTTATCAGTTTGCTTTTACCTTTGGTCTGTTAATCAATAAGAGAAGAACGTGGCCACAAAGTACTTCTATTGGGAGAACACAGACTTTCTTATGCATTCTCCTACATCTTGACGCCTAATACTACTACTAATAATAATAATAATCATAATAGTAATAATACAAATAATAATGATTATTTTATTGTTAGTACTATCATTATTATTATTATTATTATTATATAATAATAATAATAATAATAATAATCAAGCAGAGGTCCATATACGTGTGTGCATGCATATATATATATATATATATATATATATATATATATATATATATATATAAATCTGTATGATTCATCTTAAAGGGCAGTTCCACCGATTTTTGAAAATTTCTGCACAATTCAATCACTGAGATGTAAGTACACTCCGAGTGGTTTGATGTGAAATGGTTAATTGTAGAGAAGCTCACTTACTCTAATTCTTTATTGTGGGGGTTATAGGAACCAGAGGTTGCAATGTTGACAACACAAAGAGACGTGTTATTTACTATGAATGCATTTTTTAAAATATGTAAAAATGCACCCTTCCTGATGCACTTAATTCTGCACATGGACAGGTTATACACCATTTGAAAATATGGGCATTCTTTTTTTTCTTTTCCATCTGTAAAATGATTAATATGAGAGGTGTCTAATCCTCCTGCTGAAGGCGCAAGCACTTTCTCCCTTCGTCACTCATGTTTGTTTTGGTGTCGTATAGCAGTCGTTACATGTGTAGCACTGAAGACCACAAAGTTTAGTTCTAGCCCTAGTCGTAAAAAGTGTTTTCTTTGCAGACTATTTTGCTTTTTGTCCTGCATGTACCTCTCCACCATGAATGTGTTTTTAAAATAATATTTTAAGCAAAAAGTTTCGTAAAATCAAACTTTTAGGTCTCAGGCGTCAGGCAAAGTTTGGGTACCTCATTCTGTGAGGTAGCTATTAGAGGCTCGGACGTCTGGTTCCTATCACCACTGCTGCGAGCAGTTCCCTCAGTAAATTTCTCTAGAACAGAGGAATTCAAATTAAACCGTTCTGAATCACTTTGTTTACATCTTAATTGTTTAATTATGCACAAATTTTGAAACATTGATGGAATTCCAATTTAAGTGACTTGTTTAAGAAAGGCAGACCTCTGCATCTGAAGTGCTGGGTCTTTGAATGCTTCACTCTTTGCTTTGCATAATAGGATTCTGTGTTTGTTTCACATTTGTAAAGTGGCCTTCTTATTAAAGTTGTGGAAATGAAAACTCAAGGAAACCATCATCATCTGCTCTTGTTGTTTGCAGCAACAAGGAAAAAGTTTTGGCAGGTCACCTTGGTGTCCAGTCCTGCTCTTTTAGTGTTTATTCACAGCTCCAGCCTACCTGATTCAGCTAATTAACAGCCTGAAGAAACAGCTGAGTATTAGACCCAGGTGTATCAGATTAGGGCTGGAAAGAGGAACACAGGAATTTGTGAATACAGTGCAGCTGAGTTGAATTCACAAAAAGCTAGAAGAAAGTGGGTCAAGTGGGCATTACTCAGTTTTGGGATCAAACAATGAAATGTGCTCATTAGCTGTACTGAACAGTGCGAGAATGAGAACTTCTGCCTGTAGCCCTCTAGGGCTTTACCACTGCTGTAAGAAGTAATGCTCAGTTGGACTCCGAGTTCTAAACCTAGCGTGAGACATCACAGCTTAATTTGGTAAAGCCGAGGAATATACAACCTACAAATCGTAGCTTTTCACCTTACACTTGTGTTGAAGTGTGATTTGAATTAGTAAACACCTTTGTTAGATAGTGTTATAGAGTCTTTTTTGTACTGTAGTCTGCTATCAGCATTCACAGGCTGTTTCAGAAGACTTGGCCATTTTACATGCACTCTAGCTCAGCCTGACAGTGTGAAATGCACCCTTCATTATGCACTTAATTCTGCACATGTACAAGTTTCACACCATTTGAAAATATGAGCATTCCTTTTTTTACTCTTCCATCTTTGTAACAATTAACATGACTGACATCTAATCTTCCCCCTGAAGGTGCGAGCCTTTTCTCCTTTTGTCACTCATGTTTGTTTTGGTGTTGTATAGCGGTCATCACATTTGTAGCACTGAAGACAGTGCCACAAAAAGTCTGTGTCAGACTCGACACGTAGAGCAATCTAAGAGTTTACAAGTCCAAATCCATGTCAAATAAATATTAATATCAGCCTGGCATGCTGTCCTTTGTCAGACCATGTCCACTGACCTCTGCTGATATCATTAGTTAAAAAATGCTTTAAAGATAAGTTGTACTTAAAATGTCATGTCCAAGCAACCGGTCTTAGTATGTAAATAATATGTACTTGAGTTCGATATCCCAGAGAAGCAATTTAAGAAAATGTGAATGAATTTGAATGTGTACTTTTATCTATACATTAAAAGAGAACAAAGTAACAGGCAAAATAATACGTTAGATATCATCACTATCCCAAAAATAAGTGCAACTTATGTAGCTAATTTTTGTCACATTATTTATTAGATTTTCTTATTTGAGAGGTGAGTAGAATGTAGTTTTTCAGTTTCTTTAAAAAGAAAAAAATCCAGCTTTAAACTTCAGTTTTAGAAATACAGTTGTATGCAAAAGTTTGGGCACCCCAGTTAAATTACTTGTTCTGTTCATTTTAATTTTAAAACACATCCTCTACAGAGAACACAAATCTGCACATTTCAATGCACAATTACTGTTTATTTGCTCAATTTGACATTGGGGGGAGAAATAAAACATAAAATATGGCATCAGAAAAAGTTACGGCACATTTTGTGTTTTTACTTTTTTTCCAGTATGCTGAACTCAGCAGATAAATAGAGAATGTGCTATTAAATTTGCTGAAAAAGGCCATATATAAGTTTGTTCTCTGTAGAGGATGTATTTCTTATTTTCACTTTGAAAATCAACAAAACGTGTATTTTGATCAGAGAGAACCGTAGGTTTAACACACACTGTAGAGGCTGTATGAGTTCCTTAAAAACAAACAGCTTGTCACAAATCACAGCTACTCAACGTGTCTACCTTTAGAACAACTTAGACTGCAGCCCTGCCATACAGCACCTGTCAATATTTACTTAAAGATTTACCTAAAGTTACTTAAAAGTGTGAGCCCTTTCACCTTTTGTCACTTGTTGTTTTAGCGTTGTTAAGCTGTCATCACACGTGTAGCACTGCAGAAAGTGCCACAAGAAGTCCTTGTTGGCGTTGGTGGAGTGATGCACGCATTTACATTTATCTCAAACAGTCTTATCAATATCAGCCTGGACCTCTACTTAAATAATGGTAAAGCAGTTAACTTTACAAAAGTCAAAGTTGAAAAATAAAATAGAAGCATGGTTTTGTTAAGACAGCAGTGATATACATCATTTTTGTAAGTTGCCAATGTAGTGTACAGTAAGTGTTAAAATCTTCTCAGCTGCAGGACACATGGTAATGTGTGCATACAGCCAATAACATCATGGCTAGGTGGGTAACCAAACAGGAGGTACACACACAAGGGAAACAAATGAGAAAAAACACATCCAATATGCAAATATCTGACGCAGTGGCCAAGTTTTGCTTGACAAGGCTGCACGGATAAAGCCCACAAGTCAGTGTATTTCATCGAAACAACACAGCTGGCAAAGTTAGATAGAAAGGATTAAAGCCAACAACAATCAGTTTTCACTTTTAAAAGCTTAGTTAGCAAAATATATAACGATTGGTGTGCATGTAAACGTCTTACTTGACAGTTACAAGGAAAGGTACAGAGGGCTATCATTAAACTGCATGGATTGCTTGTGAAGAAGCTGTTCACCACTGTAAGAATCTATGAAACTAAAACAGATCATAAATTATTTTAGTGTGCAGCCAGATAACTTAAAAAGAAATCAATTTGAGCCATTCTTAATTTTTGGGGGAAAAAAAAACTGTTCAACTGTATTCATTAACTGTCATTATGGCCCATTGGGTCAGGGTGCCCAGCTCTGTTCCTCATCTTTGCACCCTCCAAGGTTTAGTTCTAGCCCTAGCACTAATATAACATGATCTATGTAAAGAGGTTGGGAACATGTGAACATTACAAGTAGATGTGTTAAGGTTGGGGCTCGTGGGCTAATAGCCTTGAGCAGCCTTGCTCTAGGGCAGTGGTTTTCCTGCCCGTTTGATCTGGTTCCTGGTCTTGGTATGTACTAGAAAGGTTGGGAAAAATACTTTTGAAAAAGTAGTGATAGCTGAATACACTCTCTAAGTCTATTCAGTGCTGTATTTAGTTCCAATACGTAAAAAAGTAACATATTCAAAATACATTTAGAATACATTTACAATACAATATTTGGAAACACACATGGGGAAAATCTTTTTTTTTCACACTGTTCCTTGCTGTGATTGGTTGGCGTTTTTTTTTGTGAAATGCTAAACGGGTCTTCAGGGCCATCAAGATGGTTCTGCTCTATCGCTATACATTGTGAGTTAGGTTGGAGCAAAAAATATGGACAATATAAGCGGGGGCCCTAAGGACCAGTCAAGAGCTGGTTCATATTCAGCAATTTTAACCATTTCTTTAAAAGCTGAGATTTTGTCTTATGTCTAACTGTAGAGATGCGGCGCGGGGACCCTCTCCCCCAAGCCTTTCAGGCTCCGGTGGACGTACACGCCAGCGAGGATGGGCAGGTGTACATGTTCAGAAGCAAACAGGAAGACCTGGGTGCTTCTTCAGAGGATGAGGAGCTCAATGTCATGGAACTCCGCCCACGGAACCGGGACACTTCCTCCCAGGAGCAAAGCAGCGTGGGAGACCTGTTACTGCTCGAGAGAAAAATCTCACATAAGGACAATCTCAATAAACTGGCCCTACAGTACGGATGCAAGGTATTTTCAATGTCACTTTCTTTTTTTATTACTTTCATTTGCGTGTAATATGTTATATAGAAAAGATGTTAAAAAAACAACTAACAAAAGTATTACCCTATAGGTCTGGCCAATAGAGCGAGGTTATCGAATATTGTCAATGAATGATGTAACCCGATGATGCTTCAAAGACAATAACCGTGTTGGGAAAGAGAACTGACAGAACTAAAGAAGACTAATTTACTGCTTGCTAAATAATATTAAATAATATGTGCAAGTAATGTTTTATTCACTTTTGTAGCCATTACAGTGGGTTATGGTGGGGCCTTAAAATTTGTTAGGCAATGGTAAATTCACTTTTCCGGAGACATTTATAGCTGACTCTGCTATAGCGACAGAAAAGACCTTATTTTTTAAATATGTAAATACGTGGACATTGGCTTTGGAATCATTTAAAGCACATGTTGCAGTCTGAAGTTTCTCCAAGGGGCGCTATTTGTATGAAAGCTGACATGAACCTGCACCAGAAGGAGCTCTTCAATGTTCATGTTTGGAGTAACAAAGAACCAGTAGGACCACATTTAAAGATACTTTCAAAAACAATGAATATAGTGATCTGCATAAAATAATTTAGATTTTTTTTAACTACAAATACCATGCTCAATATTTTTGGGTATTGTCTGGGTCTACTACCTTGGCAATAATGCAATACCCCGTTTGATTTATCCCCTTTTGATGTCAGCACTCATTAGCACTTAAACCTTTTTGTCTGGGTAAAAGACTTTCAATATGTGCTTTTAACAATAGTTTGGAAAAGAATACTGTCAAACACTTTAATGGGTAAAAATAATATTTCACGTAAAAAAAAAACCTGTGCAGGCATTTCTTCTTGCTTAATGAACAGTCAGTTAAGTTACAGGAAAAATCCAGCATCACTCAGGAAAAGGCAGGGCATCCTAAAACTTGCATTATAATGTATTTTTCTTTGTCGCTGTTCAGGTGGCTGACATTAAACGAGTGAACAACCTTCTCAAAGATCAGGATCTGTATGCGCTGAAATCCATCAGAATCCCTGTGAAGAAGCATGGTCTGCTAACAGAGACTAACCCTGAACTGAAGGATCCTCAGAAAAGGCCTTCAAGTCCATCGCCACCACCTCCTGACCAGCTGCAGGACATTTCTGGGGAAGGCCCTTCTGTCAGGCCTCAGGTGCAGGAGTATACGGACTTCCTCAAAGAAGTGGACAATGACATTGAGCGCCTGATCCAAAACACAGAGGCACAGGAGGAGGTGTTTGGAGGCAGCTCTGATGAAGCCAGACACTGGGGCTCAAGAGGCAAGCGTTTGAATGGCTATGGTGCGGACTGGGGCATCCAATGGTGGAACGCTGTGATAGCTATGTTGCTCATTGGTATTGTCTTACCAATTTTCTATGTGGTGTACTTTAAAACTCAAGATAGCGGGGAGTCTGCAGTGGATGGTGGAGTGGCAAATAACACTCTAGCTACCTCAAATAATTCAGGATCAAGCTTCAGTACAGCTAACCCTAACGGTTTGAGTAGGAACCACTTCAACAAACCGTAGACAGAAATGAAATAGACAGTGCAAATACTGCATAGGATGTGTGGCTTTTTAATCCTGTGGTGACACAATCATCAGTACTTTACAGATTTGAGAGTTTAATATCGGTACAAAAGGGCTGTTGAACTATACTAACAGCCAAAATAAACTGAATGAATTCAGTCCTCTTCAGGAGAGCTTCAAGAAACCTTTAGTAATTAACTAACCCAGGACACATAATTACTTATTGGTAATATTATATCATTTACATAAAATACATAGACTTAGTGTGAAAAGACCATCCAAAAATGCTAATATTAAAAAAGTAGGCCTGAAGTGGCAAATTAGCATTATGCAAGTGTAGCCATGCTAACCTTTTGTTTTTTTTTAGTAACAGCTAGTTACTGGAAAGGGAGAAAAACAGAGAGTATTACACTTTCATGTAAATGAAAAGTTCTCCACAGCAAAATGTATTCTTATCTCGTTTTACCATTATGGAAATGCCAAAGAGTAATTTAATGAAAAGACTGACATGAACACTGTCATAGAGAGTAAAGGTATGTTCACATTATTACGGCAAATTTGGTGTGCGGTGCTCTCAACAGCAGCAAAATTTACTACTCCAGCACTCTTGAGGGTGCTTATGAGAAACGTCACTTTGCTATTCCAATGC
The DNA here is from genome assembly GCF_904425465.1 of Colossoma macropomum. Taxonomy (NCBI): domain Eukaryota; kingdom Metazoa; phylum Chordata; class Actinopteri; order Characiformes; family Serrasalmidae; genus Colossoma; species Colossoma macropomum. Next base: position 2,753,453 of record NW_023495267.1, on the reverse strand, counting down.
TACTTGCAGTCAGATATTGTTTTTAACTGAGTATTGTACAGTTCAGGTAATACCGCAATGCATCAGTTGTTTGGTATTCTCCATTTTTTAGTGGGAAGAAATACCCTGTTGTGATTGGCTGCACCCTTCAAGGTCAGCTCACAATGGACTCAAAGTTCAACAAAAATGACTATTAGAAGTGATTATGTGAACATACCATAATTCAGTAGCCAATGCTTAGAATCACTGACAAGTCACCATTGGTGTGATATTATTCATGTGTAGCAGTACATATTTGATTTAGAGCCATTTTTCTCAAAATTTGAAGTGTTTGATGTTTTTTTAATCCCTGATTAGAAAAGCTTTAATGCTGTGTACTACAGCCCTTCATTGGTTTGTTGCTGGTCGCACCGGAAGTCATAGAACTAGAACTGGACAGATTAAGTAGGTCAGTTTGTTTAATTTTCTTTTACTTGTTTTAATTCTAGCCTTTATCTTGTTTGAATGAATGAGATGAATTATGAATAACACTAGTACATTTTAGGTATTTTTCACTGTACTGTGTGACAATGTTATACCAATGGTGCCAAAGAACAGAATTACATGTACTTTTTGTACATGGTTAAGTGCAATAATCTTCATTTAAATGAAAGTATAACAGTATTTCTACGGCTATAAACAGATGACATTAATTCTACGCAGCCTGCAGAGGAAAAGTTGTGCTTTTATTTTATTATTTTTCAAGCAGTGTTCCTAAAGCCCTGTTTTCAGCAAGATCTACAGTAAGTGACTTGAAGCTCCTGCCAATCATGCACAAATAATAAATCCTTCAATCACAAAGACTGCCCGACTGACTAGTGCTTCAATAGTAACAGCGACTAAAGAAATATCTGCATTTAGATCTATGGAAAAGACATCAGTAAGTAATGTTGGAAATAATGGTCGAATGTACACATTCAATGGAGAGCAACTGTTGACGTGACTGAATGTTAATACATGATCTGGTTAGACTGTCAGTAAGAACAGTCTATTTACAACTACATTGAGAGGGATATTCTAGTAAGGTTGCAGTGCATAAACCCCTTATTACAAAAAATGAATGACCATTTGAGAGTTCAGTGATGTAAAGCCCATCTGCACTGGTCTACAAAGATGTGGAGACAGTGATATGATCAGATCTTTCACCATATTCTCCACAGGTGGGAGAGTGCGTGTGTGGCATTCACCAAGAGAAAGATACAGGCATGAATGCTAGACCCCTACAGTAAGGGAGTCTGGGGGCTTGGTTTTGAAGTGGCGGATTTTTTGCTGCTATGTTTTGGTCTTCTTATCCTTTTAAAGAGACGAGTCACTGCAAATATCAAGATGACCACCACCATCACAACACCAATTGAGTGAAATCCTGTATTTTTCATGCAACCTAAAAGCATGTGACAGTATACCTATTATTCATTCATTTATCTAGAACAAATTTCCCTGAGTGATTTCCATTTTATTTTTCTGCAGTTTGAATGTTGTTTTATTGTACTATGCAGGGTTAAGGCTGGAACCGACTGCCGCATTGAATTGGGCACTATACACATTTTCAGGCAGATCTACGAGCTTGAAACGTTTGCCTAATCACATGTCAGAGTGCTGCAGAGGGTAAACAAATGCTACATGCTCTTTTACAAAAGCACTACATGCTCTTTTATTAAGCAAAGTAGAGTAACTAATTTTTAGTTACTAATTTATCTGTTTCCAAAAAGGATGTTTGCAGAACTTGCTTAGAAGCAGTGATTATTTCCAGTAAGGCTGCTGTTCTGCAGCACAAATGCTGTATGTGTGAACGCACAGCATGTGCAAGCTGTAGCAGTCATGCTGCCATATCACTGATGCAGAGGTAGCACATGTGAAACAGCAACTGCCCTGCGTTTCCTGTGAATGTTGAATTTCCAGTTTCAGATATGATCAATATGTGTCTGCAGTCTCAATATGCAGCATATTGTTTTCTAGCCATTTTCAAATCCAAAAACAAATAAAAAAAGAACGTTAGTTTTAGATTCATCTATGAGTCTCACAATACAGTGAAACATTAGCCAAAGACATTAAAGTGCCTCTAAAAGGGTGGACATTAAAAATTATGTTTGAAAGCCTTTGCATTAGTGTTACATAAACTGAAAAACAAAGCTTTTAGGCAAATAACTCCAAATTAACACTTCAGCTGTTCAACAATCTGGGGTCTCCATTGTCATATATTGCACTTCATAATGTACCACATGAGGTCTGGACTGCAGGCAAGCCAGTCTTGCACCTGAACTCTCTAATTACAAAGCCTCACTGTTGTTACACGTGCAAACTATGGCTTGGCATCATCATGCTGAAACAAGCAGCAACATCCCAGAAAATGACTTTATCTAGATGGCAGCATATGTTGCTTCAAAATGCATATGTACCCCTCAGCATTAATGGTACCTTCACAGATGTGCAAGTTACCTAGTAACACACCCCCCTACCATGACAGATGCTGGCTTTTGAAATTTGCATGCATAAAAATCAGGATGGTATTTTTCCTCTTTGGCCTGGAGAACGTGACATTCATTATTTCTGAAGTGTGGACTTATCAGACCACAGCATCCTTTTTCACTTTCTGTCAGTCCATCTCAAATGAGCTTTAGCCCAGAGAAGTTGGTGGCATTTCTGGATGTTGTTAATATACTCCACTTTGTGTAGTAAAGTCTTCACTTGCATTTGTTGGTGCAGCAACATTCACTGACAAGGGTTTTCCAAAATATTCTCGAGCTCATGTGGTTATATTCATTGCAGAAGCATGTCGACTCATTCTCGCTCATAAAGGTCTTGGCCTTTCCTGGATACTCCTTTAGTACTGAAGTACAATTGCCTCGCCTATTTTGTAACAATCCACAATGTTCCTAGTTTTAAGCTGCCCCTGTCACAACTTCTTTGGAATGTGTTGTAGGTATCAACTTCAGAATGTGTGTATATTTTTAAAAAATAATGAAGTTCAAAAGGTAAAAGATGAAATATTTTGTCTTTGTACTGTTTTCATTTAAATAAAGGTCAAAGTGAGTTTACAAACCACTGCTTTCTGTTTTTATTTATATTTCCATCATTATTTCAGAATCATTCTGCCCATCTGTAGCTCTGATTTGAGTATTAATCCTCTAAACTTGCCCCAGTGCAGCGTTAGTGAGCTAGAATCGCTGGTGGGTTAGCCTTGTTGCTAAGCTAACATTAGCCTCTGATGCTAACAAAGATATGAATCAAAAGTAACTAAAGCTAAAAGCTTCACACACAGAAACAGGTTTACCAGCTCTTATTTGAGTCTTTATTGAAAAAACCTGCAACAATGATGCTTCAGTGAGCTGGAATGAACCTGTGCTGTGCTGAATCTGCAGCATGAAAAGCTACAGCAGTAATTTATTTGTTTATTAGATAAATGTGGAAAAATTGACAGTATATATAAAATAAAAGATAAAATAAATACTAACATAATTTATTTATTTAAGATAACCGCTTACTGCACAGTCCAAATATTTTAGTTAGCACAGGCATATTCTGTAGTATCCTGCCATTAACTTGGAGACAGCTAATGCTGGAGTCATTTCATTTCAGCCTTTTAATTCTGTTTACACAGGGTCAGGTACACACATAAAACCATGAAGCAGTGACATTTCAATGCAATGTTTAATGTAGAAATCTGTTGATTTGCTTTTGATATTTTTTAAATCATGATAATACTGTAATATATGATTTTGGATTTTGATGTCAGCTCTAGTTTAAATGCAGACATTTCATGCTTATAACAGGCATACAAATAACATTATTTGTTTATTTTTAATTAACTCGTTCTGTCAAGATTTGAAGTTACCCTTTTAGCTAGTTAGCTTTCTGCACACTTGCACCAGTTATAAAAAGAATATGAAGTGTAAACCAGTTAAAGAGAGTCTGTTAGCAGCAATTGGTTCAACTGGCAGTTTGTAATCTGGCTGTTTATTATGGGTTTATTATCAGCAGGAACAACTGGGCTTATCAAGCAGTAATGAAGCCACATTCTTAGGTTCTTCAAAGCACTGCACTTTCTTGAGATTTATACATGTAACATTGCTGTAACGATAACTTACAAAGTAGGCACACTTTCTTTGACTCTGCTAAAACATTTTTGAACAACACAGATATTTCAGCCATAATCTTGAAAATCAGTGCTCACATGAAAAAAAAGGTGGATTTTTTTTTTTTTTTACAAGAAACGTCATTACAAATTCGAGTGTGACCAAGCCAAGTATGACAGTGCCAGGAAAAACAGAGAGCATGAGGAATTAACACTGAGGTCCAAACAACTCAAAGAGGGAATCCATCTTCCTCTGGTCAACATACTGGTCAAAGTTATGATGATTATGAATAAAGACACAAGGTGAGCCTAAAAGTTTTAGATCGACCAATGAAAAACATTGACTGGTGTTGGAAGTTTATCAAAGGTTATCTGAAAAAGACAGAATTAAATCTAGTGGACTAGCATTTAAGGTAAAAATACTCTCAAGTCAACCATGATAACATGGTATGATGATGATGATATCATGTTAACAGGAACATGAATAGGTATAGAACTCCGTACAGTGTGAGGCAAGTGTGCGAGTTTTCAGCCTCAGTAAAGACAGACAGTTCTGTAACAGGATAGGAAATGGCATTGGACTGTTCATTTAAGTCTCTATGGCATCCAGATGATGCTTCCCATCACAAATGAAGAGCCAGTAAAGGAGCCCAAAACAACATCAAGAGTAATAATGTCAGAAACATAAATACACCAAAATGTTCAGATATCCAAATAACATTCACATTTCATTGTTTATATAAAAAAGTGTACTTTTCTGCATTCTAAATAAAGATCATTGCAATATGCTTTCTATTGAAAATAACGTTCTTTACTGCATTTCATCCATTCTGAACATAGCTCTGGATTTCAAGGTCAACTTGAGTCTTTTTCCTCCATTAAGGTCCAATTTATTCTACCATCAGACAGCATTTAGGTGACCTGGGTATTTGGGCAAAATGTTACAATTTACTCACTAAGATAGACTATTAGCCGCGCCGAATGGCCACATTACCCTTCAGCCCTCTAGAACATTTGGGATTCTCGAGAACGGGGGTGCCCAATCCTGGATCTGCAGATCTAACAACCTGCTCTGGAATTTCTGAATGTTCTAAAATGAAAAACATATATTTTTCTAACTCTCAGTTTTTGAACACAACATTTCTTTCCTTCATAATAAAAGCTCAGAAAATTACATTTTTTTTCACTAATTGTACTGTAAATTGCCTTAAAAATGAATTCATTCAAAAATAATAAAAAAAAAAATTACAGATACTTCTCTTGCACCTCATAAAATTTGTTTTGTCCACAGTTAGACATTACTACCTCCATCCTGTCTGTCCTGACATGCTCCTGACTGCACCCAGAATATTAGTTGCAGAAAATTCAGTGAATGTTTTCTAAAATTTCTGTCTGTGTGCCCCTGCCTGTTCTCCAGGACAGATTTTATATGGACCACTGTCTGTTATTTTGACTATCATAAAAAAGAATTCTTTCTGACACATTTGTATAGTCATATAGACTTAAAATGAATAAGCAGCCAGAGTGTAAAGCATCCCAGGAGGTGACAGCGAAGAGGAATTTCAGTAGCCAGTATGATTAAACAGACACTTTTAACCCCTTAAACCACATGTTCTGCCTCATTAACACTCATCTGATTCCCCTCATCAGCTAATGATCACAGCGGTATGCAGATCACTTAAAAAAAAAAACAAAAGCAGAGCCGGTTTAAGGGGAGTCTGGCCACTTACTGTTTCTGCCGTTATATCAGAAACATGACTGCAAAACTCCAGAAAGTGACTGCGAGCGAGTCCTCAGTGAATGGGGCTGAATGGAGTTATATGGCTAAAAACAAAAAAATTAACTGAAAACATTTTTTACAATTCTGCAGGACCTTTCTTTAAGTTTGGAAAGTAGGGCAGTATAAAAAAAATAAGAAATCATACCTGCATCTTTCTTTATTTCTACAGAAAAGAGGATCTGGGCAGTAGAACACTAGCATTGCTGCTACTGAGTGCTGAATGTTTGTCAAGCCAATCAGCTCATTGGCTAAGTGAAGCAGTTTGCTCGCAATGACGTCATGAATGCCTATAACTGGAGTTCAAAAAAGCCTGGGTGATATTTAAAAATAATTAGCACAATATGTTTTAGTTAAATCACAATTGTTGATAATACCAGGACACTAAATCTATACAGAAAATACTGCACACGCAGCAGACACAGTGGGTAGTTTACTCTAGTAGTGCTTTTAAAGGCCCCATTATTGTTCAGTGTTTTAAGAGTAAAAGTGAATTAAACATTATGTGTACATTTTATTTAAAATTAATAAAATTAAAAAATGACCTTTTTCTGAGTATACCAGCCACAGACAAGGATCAGAGGAGCTTTGTCTCCAGGTTAGAATTAACTTAGCTGCTCTATGTTAACATCCACTCATTTTAACTGTTTCTTTTGCTGCAGCAAGCCACTTTAAGGCAAGCTGAAGTTCCAAAGCATGTCAACATTTATTTTAGATTTTATTCATATAAAGTAAATTAAGGGAATTTGTGCAGTAAAACTACCATTACAGTGCATAGCAGAGAGAAATAATCAGTTTCTTAACAAACCTCTCTCTCTCAAACTGATTATTGGTGCAAGCCCGCACACCTCTTAAACGTGAACCCCAGTTTCCCAACATAGACTGGTGCTTGAAAGTTTGTGAACCCTTTAGAATTTTCTATATTTCTGCATAAATTTGACCTAAATCTTCATCCTAAAAGTAGATAAAGAGAACCAAATTAAACAAATGAGACATTATTTATGGATTATTTATTTATTAAGGAAGATGATCCAATATTACGTATCTGTGAGTGGCAAAAGTATGTGAACCTTTGCTTTCAGTATCTGGTGTGACCCCCTTGTGCAGCAATAACTGCAACTAAATGTTTCCTGTAACTGTTGTTTAGCCCTGCACATTGGCTTGGCGGAATTTTAGCCAATTCCTCCGTAAAAAACAGCTTCAACTGTGTTATGTTGGTGGCATTTCTCCCATGAACTGCTTCCTTTAGGATTAAGATCAGGATTTTGACTTGGCCGTTCCAAAACATTAACTTTATTCTTGTTTAACCGTTCTTTGGTAGAACATCTTGTGTGCTTGGGGTCATTGTTTAGCTGCATGACCAAGTTCTTTTGAGTTTAAGCTCATGGACAGATTTTCTGACATTTTCCTTTATGTACCATCTTGCCCAGATGCAGCAAAACAGGCCCAAACCATGATACTGCCACCACCATGTTTTAAAGATGGGACAAGGTTTTCATGCTGGTTTGAACACAATCTGACTGTGGATTGGTGGAGTCCTTTTTCCAGCCTGATGAGCATCAACAACTTTTCTTCTGAGGTCCTCAGAAATGTCTTTTATTCGTGACATGATACACTTCCATAAACATGTGAAGATCAGACTGTGATAGATCCCTGGTCTTCAAATAAAACAGGGTGGTAACTCAGGATTGACATCCCATTGACTGAAAACACCTGACTCTAATTTCACCTTCAAATTATCTGCTAATCTTAAAGGTTCATGTACTTTGCCACTCACAGATATGTAATATTGGATCATTTTCCTCAATAAATAAATGACCGAGTCTAATACTTTTGTCTTATTTGTTTAATGTGGTTTTCTTTATCTACTTTTAGGACTTGCGTGAAAATCTGATGAAGTTTTAGGTCAAATGTATGCAGAAATATAGAAAATTCTAAAGAGTTCTCAACACTGTATGTTTCAAGCTGTTTAATGGTAAATTAGTCCACTTTAAATCTCATCTGTTCTTTTATCAAACCGATGATTATTGCCTTTTACACACGGCCATTGGGTTATTTGTCCATCAACAATATCCAATTACATCACCCTATCATCCATGCCTAGGTCAAAAGTGCTCAAAAATAATAGTGTTGAAATGTTCTATGCTGTTTATTGTTTAGAAAATTACTGCATTTCTTTATATAAAAAATGATTATGCATTTCCCAACTATGAAAGCTCCATAGGTACCTATTCATTTTTTGAACGTGCCCTGGAGCGCCCACTAATGTCTGACAAACCCAGAACACGTTACTGACCCACAAGTAAATGCAGTTTAAGGCCCAAATCCATTTCTTCTTTGTACCCCTACCCCTTATTTTCGAGTGTCACCCTAACCCCTTGGAACTGAGTTACAAGGGGTAGTGGTTGAAATCTTGCCCTACAAAATGGGATGGGAAAGGTTCAGCGACCTCACTGCTGGGCTTTAGTTACATTTAGGGCATCATATGCCTTCAAAGAGGGGGTATAAGACAATTATGTATTATCGCCCACCCCTAATTCTTTGGTGAAATAAAGCTGAAGTCAGCTATTCACCAGGTTCTTGTTTGAATTTCCCCATTCCAACTTAAATGGTGCAGCAGTTACATTCTGGCACTTCAGGCGTCAGAACTGCTGGACTATTTAAGGTGGAACGGGAAAGTTAGCTAGATAGCTACCAAAACATTAGCATGCTATTAGCGATTTTTTATGCTTGTTATGAAGAAAACGACCATAATACATTGAAACGACATTAAACTAAGATAATACAACAGTTATCATGATTTTAACGGAGAAAATACTCACATTTGTGGGTTTCTTTGGTTGCTCGTGCAGCCATCTTGCCGGTTTTTCTTTTTTTCTCATAACACTCTGTTTGGAGTAAGTCTCTGAAAAACTTCCATTTGGAGGGCCATGTAGCCCTAACACTTCACCCTACCCCTCTATCTCAACAAAAATCGGGACACCCTAACCCTAGACGTGAACGCGCAAAACAGAGGGCTAAGGGCTAAGTGGTAGGGGCAAGGGGTGAAATGGGATTGGGCCTAAGTGCCTGTATGTGGACCCCCACTTCATCTCCTCGCTATCATACACTGTTAAAAATCTGGTGGTCATAACAATGTTATAGTAGAACAAGTTTTCTTAAAGAAATTATCAGTTGGGATTTTGATGAATCGTCCATTAAAAGGTTCTTTAAGGAACCAAAAGTGGTTCTTCTTCGCAACTATTCATTGCCTGTTCCCCAGGAGAGGCATGATCTTGTGGTGGTTGCCACTTACTACGGTTCGCAGAAGGGTACTAGTAGTAGTAGTGACCTTGCCTGCTATCCCTCACTGTGTGTGCCTTTTCTGGTGGTGTAAACAAAGAGCACTTCTCGTTCTGTGTTTCTTTCTTCACCAAGATGCTACAAAATCCACCCAGTCTGTTATTTTAACTGAGCCATTTTAGTGTGATTTGCTGTTTCTAGCAAATGTTCTCTTTTCCAAGAACATCTCTGATTCACAGATGAAATTTCTGTTGAAGTATTTGCAATCATCACAGATGGAAAGGAGCAGTGCAATGCTACAACATGGTGGTTGCAAATTTATCTTTGTTTTAAAGGTTAATTTTACCACTAGTAACTTTTTTTTAAAGCTTAAAGTGGACATTACTTGGCCTTCACAGAATATGACTGAATAAGCCTTGCATGCAAATGCTAATTACACACATTTTTAGCACCATCTCAAATCCTCACTTCACTCATCCTCAGTTCACTGTTAACACCTGTCAAACAACTGCAAACATTTACATCAAAGACATTTAGTAAAAGAATTAGGATGTTTCTCAAAGAAACTCCATGATGTACATAGAGACAACAATGACAGAAAACAGACATGGAATTTGGACAAGAGAAAACTACAAATCTGAAAAGCCATCTGTTCTCCACTCAGAATGTTAATTTACATAAATGTTACAGCCAAAAGCAGGTGTTTCACAGCAGGTGTGGTTCCTGACTTTAATAAAGTGATATTTACACAGCTAAGTTGTCATAATTTGCCATAAAGTCTACACCTCAGTTTCACACCATTCCTCACACTACTCTTCCATAAGACATTACATTAATATGTGTGCATACTAAGTAAAAAAAGGAAACAATAGACTGTGTTATTAAACTAAGCAATTCAAACAGCTTTTAATATGATGTGTTACGTGTCCGACCTGGATAAGGGGTGTCTGGCCGGTATGTTTCTCTCTCTCTCGCGTTCTCTCTCTTTTTCCCTCTCTGTTCCGTATGTCTCCTCCCTCGGTTGCTCCCTATCTCTGCTACAGGTTGGCTGCGGTGTCGGTCGTCGTTAGGGGCTTGACGTGTACCACTTGACGGCAAATCATCATGCAGAGTTCCGGCCCTGGAGGAGGGACTTGAACTTTAAAAGCAGCCCGGCAAAGCTCGTGAGGAGGCTGGCGTTACCCCTGTGCCCCAAGCTGTTTTGGCGTGCTCCTAGTTGTAGCTGCTGTCGCAGACACAAAAGCTTTCTGTTCTTTCTGCTCGTGCAGATTTGTGTATGTCTGCGATAGCTTTGTCTGTGTGTTTGTTCGGTTCATTTTAGTTTGTGTTTTCGTGCCTCGCACTGTTAATCACGCTAGCCTTGCTGTTAATGGCTGTCTATGCTCTCTCTCTCTCCCTTTCTCTCTCTCATACGCTGCTTTGCTTTCTTGGGGTTCTGGACAGGTTAGATGGGCGCGCTCACACATTTTACATCACGTAGCTGCCCATTGTATAGACACCTTAGGAAAGGGGCGGGCGCCAACTCATGTATTTGTGTTATGCCGTAGGGAAGCCTAGAGTAGATAGTTTTTTTTTTTTGTCTACTAGGTGAGGATTTCAATTAAAGAGCTAGGGTAGTTTATTTTTGTTTGTTTTGTTAATTTCTTTCCTTTAGCGCCGTCCGGGTCCAGAATCCCGCTCTTTTTGACAGCAAGCGTATTTGCCATTTTTTTTTCCTGTAAATATTATACATAGTACTGGAGGTCTCGCTAGAGTCATAGCCTGAGTGTGCTTTGTCCTCTACCCCTGGCGTGTAATAAACAAGAAAAGAAGCTATCCTATTTGTGTCTTGCTCCTTCCTGGTTCGCGCTGCAACCATCACATTTAAACCATATGTTACTGACCCCATTATCCCCTAGGCTTTCTTGTGGGGTCGTAACAGATGTCTAAAAAATCCCAGGTCATTTAGCAATTCAAGGAACCTTTGCTATTTTTTTTTAGCTCTTCAAAAGCAGCCTTGTCTATGTGCATATTACTGTGTGCCTCAGGTGGACTTAAGATTGAACAAATTGATTAAACAGCTTTTTAACAATTGGTTCTAACAGTTTCCTACAGAAAGTTAGTCAGGGTTGGGTATTAAAGATATTAAAACATGTAAAGGTGGTATGTAATCCAAAAACAACTGAAAAAAAAAATAAAAAAGTAACTCAACAGATATAAAAATAGAGTGATTACACACAGGTTTACATTAGCACTCAAACACCAAGTCATTTTTCAGATGACAAAAAGACATTTTATTCACTCTTTGTTCAGCTTTCGTCTTGCCAATGTCTATTGGTGTCTGTACCTTTTAACATCTATTATTTATTAGCTTATCATAATAATTGTTCTTTTCCTTCAGTCCTGTCATGCTCCTTCAGCTTCCTTCTCTGCCTCTCTTCCTGTGATTAGCAATACATTCATTTTATTAAACTCAGACTCACAAGACCTCAAGTAAATAATGATTAATCTGTTTTGTTGTTGTTGTTTTTGTTTTAGTAAAAATCTTCTCATCTGACTGGTCTTTGACAGAGCTGCTGCCTCTTAATTTCCATCTACAGGTTGAGGAATTGAGGGATGTAAAACTGTGTTATGATGACCTTTTCACATAAAGTTGAATTTTCCACCTTAAACGCTGCAGCATTAAAATGAAAAAATTCCACCTCAAATGTTGCAGCAGTTACATTCTGACACCTTGCAGTGGAAAGATTCAAACAAGAATCTGACGAATAGGAACTTCATAAGCCTCACCTATTCACTGACGTTAAATGTAAACAACAATATATGGGAATAACCTGTGTCACAGTTTTCAAATACTGAAGAGAAATCTAAAAACAAAGAATATAAAGAGCTGTCACTAATGTTTTTTCTATCCCTCTTGTTCGTTCACACTCTCGCACTTACTATGAAGTGAGGTTAAACTAGTTGGCTTGTCAGCTAGTTGGCTAATGTTAGTGTTAGCCTAACCTCATTTCTTTACCTCACTTAAAGTTAACTAAAGTTAGGTGGCTAGAGTTAAGCAACCAAGTAAAAAACAGGTATCCAGCTATAGTGACCATAATTTGCCACGAATCCATATTGTAGGTGGATTTATTCACTCTGTTTAACACTGTTTCACTCTGTATATTATAGATGTTGAATAAGGTCTTGTGTTTATTTTAGTGAGCTTTTAGCCAAAATCCTGTCTTCAGCTCAGCTACTGATTACTTTGCAGTGCATAAACAGAGTCCCGCCCCCAGGTCTGATCTGACTGGCTTACAACATATGAGGTCTGATATGATTGGCTGAACGTTGCGTTAGTCAATCTCTGGTAGTACAGCAGAATCAGTGCCTCCCCAGGTTATGCCCTGTTATTACAGTATATTGTGAATAAGACACTATAGATGATTCGGACTAGTAGTGTATACTTACTTAGGAAGGGGGTGCTAAATAACATTTAGAACATACAATTGGCCTAGCAATGCCCATGGTTTGATTGCTTTTCCAGGAAGTATTAAATAAAGTAATCACATTACAGTTTGAAAGAAACAAGTAGTCATTTGTATTTTTTTTTTTGTAGCACTACCAACACTGGAGAACTGACATAGTGAGAAAGAAAAGCAATGAAAAAGCTCAAAACTTACAATTGCTAGATAAAGGGGTATACAACACCTTCATGGCTTCTAGATTATGTTTATCACACTATAAAAAGCTTTGTTTCAAATTGGAATTTTTTTCAGGTTTTTAGGTATTTCACCCTCTGGAACCCCTCAGACTGCACTGTATTAAAAACCAGCATGGTTCTGCAATGTATATCACTGCATAGGTTCGGGAACACTTTGAAAAAACATTGACAATAAACACCATCTGTGGTTGCATCCAAATGCAATTGAAATTATATTATGAACAATGGAAGTTATACGTCAACAATATGCAGAAATGTTGCTGACTTCTCTGGGCTCAAGCTCATCTGAAATGGTATGAAGCACAGCAAAAATGTGTATTGTGTTCTGACAGGTCCAACTTTTAAGATGTTGTTTATGAAAATAATGGACGTCGTGTTACCTTGGCAGAAGAAGTAAAGCACTAGCCAGATTATGTTACCAGCATAAAGTTCAAAACCCAGAGTCTATCATAGCATAGGGGGTATTAGTCGGTAACCTGTACATCTGTGAAAGCACTATTAATGCTGAAAACATTATGGAGCAAAATATGTGGCCTTCTAGATGCCATCTTTTTCAAGGACACCCATGCTTATTTCAACATGATGACACCAAGCCACATTCTACACAAGTTACAACAGTGTGGCTGCATAATCAGAGTGTGGGCGCTAAACTGACCTGCCTGCAGTCTAGAACTGTGTGTGTCTGTTTAAGCTCAAAATACAACAAAGGCCCTGTATGGCTGCACAGTAGAATGTCAAAAGCCCTGCTGCCATCCAATGAAACAGAACACTGATATAATGGAGAAGAATCTTTAAACGTGATTTTCAGTTTTAGCTTTTCAGGGCAATAGACTTTAAAATGTCATAACTTAGTTTCTGATTGACTTATCTTAAAAATGAAAACAAAAACATCTTTTTTTTTTGCATAAATTGTAATGCTGTAATGACACTTTTATGACAAATGCTAACTAGGCTTGTCTAATTTTATTTTCCATTATGTAATTAACTTAAGGAGACACTTTAATAACATAAAGTTTAGCTGCAACTAAATAAAAACGTTTAATTGATGGCGTTCATCCTTGCATGGCCAGGAAACCTTTTGATCACAAATCATATGGCCAAAAGTATGTGAAGACCCCTCGTAAATATTGAGTTCAAGTGAGAATCAAGTAGACAATCAAGCACACAGCCTTGCAATCTCTATAGACAAATACTGGCAGTAGAAAGGCTTGTACTGAAGACCTCAGTGACTTTAAACATGGCACTGTCAAAAGATGCCATATTTGCCACAAGTCAGTTCATGAAATTTCGGGCCTTTGTCCTGCTATTATTATAGTCATGAAGGAGAAGATCACGCAAGCTCTCAGAGCTGGGCTGGTGAGTGCTGAAGTGCATAGTGCATAAGATTTGCCTATTCTCTGTTGCTTCACTCACTTCAGAGTTCCAAACTGCCTCTGGAAGCAACATCAGCACAAAAACTGTTCATCAGGATCTTCACGAAATGGATTTCCATGGCTGAGCAGCTGCACACAAGCATAAGATCTCTGGGAACAATGCAAAATGTCGGCTGGAGTGGTGTAAAGCACAAAAAAGTGATGAAGGGAGGAGGGAGCTGGAGCTGTTTCGCGGGGTTTGGGCTTGGCCCCTGGAAATTTGATTTTGAACCAGGCCATCTTGTCCAATATCAGTGACTTGATCTCACTAATGCTCATTTGACTGAATGAGCATAAACTCCCATAGACACTCCAAAATCTTGTAGAAAACCTTCGCAGAAAAGTGGAGGCTGTTGAAACCGCAAAGTGGCAGACAGCTCCATGTTAACGCCCATGGGTTTGAAATAGGATGACAACAACAAGTTCATATAAGTGTGATGGTCAGGTATCCACATACTTTTGGCCATATTGTGTGTCTAAGTACCTTCAGTGTAAGGGACACTTTTCTATTCCAACGTAATATCTTATGTAATGTCTTACCAAGGCTGGCGAAATGTTCACGTTACTAGTGGCATCTTCTGAGGTGCCTGCAACATACTCCACTATATAGCCATATTAATAGCTCATATATTTTGATAAGTATCATCCTTGCTTAGTCATCCCTGAGGTGTAATTGACATTTGCAGCATTTTCATTATCTTTGTCTGTTTTTTTTTCAGCTGTCATTGCCATCCCCCTCCCCCCCCATATCTATATATCTATTAATCCATCTATGACTCTGAGTTTGATCTGTTATATGTATGTTAATCCTTTGAAAATTAATGTGTGAGTAGCCAATACGGTTAAAGCTTACTTTATGTCTTGCTCATCACTCTCTCACTCACCCTGTCTCTCCCTTTTTCTATAATAATTTTGATTGTTTGGATCCCAAATTAATGCCAGCTCTGTGTAAAATTAAGGAGGGCATCAAGAGAGGAAAACATCAATCTAGCTTTGTAAATCATGACAACAGCAGGTGGTGGACCAAGCAGCCATTTAAAAGAGCTGTTAGCATTAGCTGGCTAGTTAAAGTACCTACTTACAGAAACATTAGCATCAAGGAACTCACATTTGTTGTCATGGCTCAGGAAATTTACAAAATGGAAAACTACCAAACTGGAGTCCTTTTCAATCGCCCAAAATAAACGGTTTCCTTCTCCACTGATCCGGTGAAATCAATAGTATGAAAGTATGACATTCAATGTGATGCGTTATCAGTGTTTTGTTTGGCTTTTTCATGAAACGTTCTAAAAAGTTGAGACGTTTGCAACTTTTGCGGCTGAGTTTCACATGAGTTGACCAACCTTTGCTGCAGATAAGTACTCTCCTCCCGACTGAAACAGATACTCATGTCACTAAAGCATTTTGTTGATCTGTAAAAACTGTTTACAGTAATCAGTAAGAACCACTCGTACACATGGCACACTCATTTTGGGTGGCTTTTATCTGTTTGTATTTTCCAGCTAAAGTCAGCTCAAGCCTACAACATTTGCAGTCTGGTGAATTTTTTAGCTGACTTTGTAAAACAGAAAATCCTGCTGAAAATCCTCAAACTAATCCAGTTAACTCAGTTAGCCACATATGAAACAGGCTCTGCCTTCATCATGCTAATAAAATCAATCATCACAGCTCTTAACAAGCTTTAAGAGAGATCCAGTCTCTTCAATGAGATTATGTTGAGGACACTTACTGTACTCGGCTCAACATCCGCTGAAAGAAGTATAAAATAAAATATTTCTTTGCAGCACTATGACAAGTGAGGCGAGCACTTCAGATTCACTAGGGAAAGAGATCGATTATCTTCTATACACTCACTTACTCACAAAGGAGAAACACTGAGTAATTCTGGATGTAAGTAACTGTCTTTAAAAGTACATGTGGTAAGATCTTGGAGAATTGTAGGATTGTAAGTATATTCTTCCATTCTTAAAACTTAGTATCATACTTAATTAACAAAAAGCTTTGTGGACTTAATGACAGGTCATCATTTGATGTTTCTTGATGTCTGCAGATGAAAAGGCAAACCCTTGTGTGCATTGTTTGCAATTGCTAAAACGTTTATTCAGATTTTTTCTCCCCTACATCCCTACATGTTTGTGGCTTTTCCAATTGCTAGATTATTTTACTTTTATTTTTATTTTCTCCCTTTGACTGTGTAAACAAAAATCTAACCTCTCATTTTAGCAAGCAGCAAAATACCATATTGCAAATCACCACTCAGCACTGAAAAAACTTACATCAGAACTGCAAGCACATTTTTGTGCACTGAAAGGCTGAGAAATATTCATCATTCCCTGAACAGCCTTTTCTAAAAAGCCTACAAAAACCTATTTTCTTTTATCTTTTTTTTTATACAGACACACAAAAACAAATATGTATTAAATCCCTTAAACTAACAAACTAACAATAAATCCCCTTTATTTGTTGATGTTCACTGGTTCCAAAATTCAAATATCCCCTGAGGGCAGATCAGAACATTAGTACTATGTTTTCATATAATAATAAAAATGGATGTATGTTGTTTGGTTTATATTCAGTTGACTGTAGCTATTCAGGTGACTTCTGTTTTAGAAGAATAATGGGGCAGTAGTGTTTAAGTAGGTTCACCATGATAGGCTACTTAAGATGCTCATCTTAAGTGAAGTGCTTCAGTTAAAAATATGTCATTTTAAAGCTTAGCAGTTATTAAGGAAAAGAGTATCAGCCGGTAATGATATTGGTCTGATACTCTTTCTTTAATAACTGCTAAGCTTTAAAATGACATATTTTTAACTGAAGCTTCTGATGAGCATCTTAAGTAGCCTATTGTGGTGAACCTACTTAAACACTACTGCCCCACTGGAAGAAACCCAGAAGTTCGCAACCCAGAGGCAGAGGCCCAAATAAATACAAGAGACGAACAAACAGAAACTAGAAATCTCAGACTTAACATTTAACACTGTTAAGACTTCACAAGGTACACGACTAAGAAGAGCCTGACTGATGAACAGGACAGACAATAGGTGAGGGAGAGCATCTGCTCTAAACTGTGGCAAGAGCGATCTCTGGAGGCGTGGAGGGGAATCTCCGGCTGCAGATGTTGCAGTCTTTATCTTACAAATGGTACAATTGTACTTCCTGATGCTTTGTTAGTTTGACAGCTCTTCTGTTGTGGAAATGATGAAGTCTGAAATGGACTTAGTGGTAGGCAGTACAGAGCATTCCAAGAGCACAGCTTGCCTATCTCCCATGTCTCAGACTGTTTGCTCACTTCTTTTATTCTCTCCTGCTTGCAGAGCTTCAATTTATTCGAAGATCGAGGGCTTAAATCTGTATGACTCAGACCCTGTTGGCCTGGAGGCAGAGATAGCTCCCAGCATTCTGGCTAGACTCAGCAGATCAGTCTGCAGTATGTTCTTTTGGAAAGAGTCGATGGGGCAAGAGTGTTAACAGTGAGGTTTCTTCAACATCACTATCATGGTCATTCAATAAGCATTTTATTAATCTATAATTGTGCACGTAACAAAAACAAACAAACTAACATGCATTGTGTTCTTATGTGTCAGCACTGACTGTTTCTGGGAGCATGGTAACTTTAGGGTACACTGGGGACACATTTTAGTGAAAAGTATAATCCAGATTGTATCTGGATGAACTGGCCAAAGTTAATGCAAGGTGTGAACAGGCTTATAGTGACTACTTAACTGATTATTAATAGGTTTAAGAAATGAAACAGTGGTGATTCTACTTGACAGTGGAATCACTTGGCTGCAGATGGAACCAATCAAAGCTGTAACATTTATGTAACAACAAACTACTCAATGAATATCTAACCTCAAAGGCAGTGGCTGATGAAAATTATCCCAAATAGTGTCACTATTTGTAAACATTTAATCATGGGACTATTGCTTTAGTAGAATCACTGTACATATCTGAGGCAGAATCCTGTACTTTTACTGTTTAAAAGTTTCCTCCATGTATTTTGGTGGAATGTGTACTTATAAAACAAGAACCTGCCTTCTATCTGGTATTTGGTTCTTCTACAAAAGAAACAAGTGAAACCGTTTTGAATTTCAGCAGATAAGTTATTCTACTCTATTTTGGTAGAGGAGAACATGTTCCATAAAAAGTGTTGCAAGGAACATACTGTTCTTCCATTTGCATTCACTAAACCACACATGCATTATTTACTCTAAACACGTGTTCATAAATCTCCATCTATGCGTGTATGAGATTTAGTAAGCTATGGTTGAAACAGACTAGGCACTGTAGAAAACAGATTATATTTTAGTTCAAGCTACATTCATATAGACCTTAGTAATAATAATAATAACAACAAGAACAATAATAATAATAATAATAATAATAATATTAATAATAAAGCACTTTTCAAGAAACTAGATAAAAGATCTTTAACCATATGAACAGAGAACCCACTGGTGTGGGGAATTCCACCGATTTTTGAGACTGTATGCATAATTCAATCAAAGAGATAAACACAATGTCACTCAGAGTGGTTTGATGTGAAATGGTTACATTTCTTTACAGTGGTGGTGATAGCAACCAGGGGTTGCAATGTCTACACAAAGCAAACATAGTTATTTTATTTACTATCCCAAATTACTATCCACTGAAACTACACAAGTCTTTGTACTGTATACCATATAATGGTAAAATAGTGTTGCTACCCCTGCATGTACCTCTCCACCATGAATGTATTTTAAACAATAGGTTCTAGACCAAAACCTTCTCAAAGATTTTGTTAAACAATGTTTCGGGCATCAGGCAGTGCATTTGTAACCAGTCCATGTAATAACTTTCTGTGTGGGAGCTTTTAGAGGCAATAAACTCATCAGATGTCTGGTTCCTATCACCACCACTGTGAACAATTACGACTCTGTAAGTAATTTCACATCAAACCACCCTGAATCACTTTGTTTACATTTTGACAGTTTAATTATGCAGAAATATAATATGTAAGAAATTACCACTGGAAACCCAGCTAAGAAAGGAAGGAAAAAATAAATGTCTGACAATATCTAACAGCTGGAAAAGCTTTTTCAGTAACTGCAAGGTCACAAATCATGGTTAGAAAGCATCAACTGCTCAATTGCTTTACTCTAATCATACTCTAGGCATCACCTTTTGAAAGCACCAGCTGCCATTGAAGGTTTCATGAAGAACAGACCAGTAGAGATGTTCCAATAATACTTGGAAGAAAATTTCTTTGCATTAATGTGCATTAAATACTTCTTGCTTCAACTGCGTAGATATGAGGTTTTGTAACCACAGTGATGATATGCAAAGCAGAGCTAGGGGGAACTAGGTGGGAGTGTACGTGGGATCTGCAAGTCTTCTATGATCTCAGAACCCAAGAGCTCACAAAAAAAAGACTCTGATCCCTTTCCAGAGTACAGCCTTCTGGCTCAGTGCCAGCCCCGAAACTGACACATTTACTCCTCTACTGCTGCAACTCTGACTAAGGAAGAACAGCTTCCTCCTCTTTGTCTGCTTCTCACTCCTACAGTTAGAATCAAGCTTACATTCTTAAGAAATCAAGGTTCCTAAATGGTTCTTGGCTTGGACATACAGTTCTAGGAAATGGCTATAATTGATAGAGAACCTTTACACTGTGGTCATGTAAACTTGGGTTCTTCATACACATAATTTGCAAAACTGGTTTTTTTTAAGAGCATACACTAGTTTTTTGGGGAAACAAGAGTGGTCCTTCTATGGCATCGCTACAAAGATCCTTTTTGGGACCTCTTTTTTGTAGTAAAGGGTAAAGTGGGGGTTGCACAGACTAGCTGCATGGTACACTAAAAAATCCACGGCTCGGTGCTGTGGACAGCAGGGTTGACTAGTCGAGGACAGTGCCTGAGTTCAGTACTGAAATACAGTACAATTTCATGTGAAAAAATAGATTCGGGAAACATTTACATCATCAAATCAGGGAAATTGTTTAGATGCTTGACGTTAAACTGGTGAATTTTCAAAACAAAAACACCAGCACCCTCCAGATAATCAGGATAGCATATGTCAGGGATAATTTGTTGATCAGCAACACTTTTTCATCCTTTCTTAACTTATAATTCTGACTGATTTAGCGTCACTGCTATTCTTACTGTACACTCCTAATAAGATGGTTCTTCAAGGATTCTTTAGTAATGGAAATGGTTCTATTTAGAACCATGAGTTCTGTATAGAACTATTTCAAGCATAAATGGTTCTTTGCATGGTGAAATGGCTCTTTAGATTAATGGATAATGTGTTGTAGTTCTCTCTAGCACCAAAGAGGGTTCTTCCATTGATGCAAGCTTGACACCGTAGCAATAGAAACATATACAACATATTCACCATCAATCTGAAGAACCATTTCACCTTGTAAAGAACATTTAAGCATGAAATTGTTCTATATAAAAATCATGGGTCTAAATAGAACCTTTCCCTTTACTAAAGAATCCTTGAAGAAGCATCTTTTTTTAAGAGTGTAGATTTGTTTTGAGGAGTTCAAAGTTTTTCCTTCGTTTGATAGATAAAGCAGTGTTTAGAGATAAGTGTAATTCTCTGTGAGGTGTGTCAATCAAACTTGCAAATGGTCAATTCTATAGCAAGCTGTGTAAAACCACACTAAAATACTGTCTCACAAGCCAGACTGTGAAGGTTTCGAGAACCGATGACTTTGAAAGAAAAAGGCCATTTGACTGAGATGCAAAATGGCTAACCACAAACTATTGGTGCAAAGCATGCGCAATGAAAACAAAGCCAGTCATTGAGGATCTCATTTACTTCCTATTAAAGGCTTCTAAATAATTCTTGAAGTTCTAAATAATTTAAAACCTTTAATCAGATATCTGATTAACCTTTTTGCAGTCCATTACTATATCTCACACAGACGGGCTCATAGGTGTGCAAAGATTACAGCTGGTTGATAAAGGCATTTAGCTCAGTAATCATATGTCTCCCATCTGACTGATAAAACCAGTTCACAGACATGCAGATAGTAGCAAGAGGTTTGACTCTGAAAGGCTGCTGTGATTTTAGCCAAAGATTGCTTATGGACCGTTCTACTGAATTAGTTCAAACTGCAGTCCCACAGTGAAAAAAATAACCTTAGATATATACATTATTTATGATTATGTTATGACCCATTTAAACCCAAAGCTTCAACTGAAACACTAATAAGCTAAGTATGTACAGAATCATCATTTATAGGGTACTTTCTATTGGGAGGTGGCCGTCCCAAACCCTAACTTCAAAATTTTAACTTGTGAAAATAATTCTTATATTTTTTTCAATGTTGTTTTCTGAAGATTTTTAAGTTCTTTTAAAGTTGGAAGATTTAGATTTATCATAAAACTTAAATTTAAAAAAATACTGTCCCATGTTTTCATGTCACTATGGTGTAGTCTATAGGCAGAGGCTTATTTTAGCCACACCCCTGCATTTTAAATCAGGAAGTGAGACTGCATCCCATTTGGTAAAGTTTCAGTAGTGTTAATTATTAACAAATTGGAATGTTCAGTCATTTCTTTTAACTTTATTCAAAGCAAAAGAATTTAAGTCCTACATGGGTTTTGAACTCCAACTTTGAACCAGTTCTGTAGAATGATCCATATAGCCTAATCAGTCCTGTCTGTTTTAGCATGCAGTCTACATCAGACAGCATGTGTAACATCTCACACTTCGAAACGCCACATCTGCCTCTAGCCCTGAGCAGCAAGGTGCTAATAAAACACTTTTGATTGATACCTGGAGCACTCTATTGTTTTGTTTTGTTTTATTTTTACCTAAGCTATAGCCAACTACTTTTTTGAATAACTAATCAACTAGAAAAAATGAACCCTGGGCACATAGGAGTGCCTCAAAAGCAGCTCCTTTCCACTGTTTATTGAGTCTGAGTATTGTACACATTGAAGCAGATGATCTTGGCAGCATTGCTACAATTGTTGCATACCTCTCAGATTTAGGAACACTGCCTCAAAAGGTAAATATGCAAAGCACTGTTCAGACTCGTCTGGGATGTCATAGCTTGTTAACATCTTAACTGAAAAAGTGATTTCCCACTGTTCCTTCCCCTGAAAGAGCTTTAGGAATGACACATCAGCCTTGTCAAAAAGCTAGTTTTGTGCGCAGACTGACAGAGAAGCGAAAACCGCAGAGAGCTATGCTATAGATACATCTTCAAGTGTTTGATCAATCTACCTCCTGTGTTTTGAGATGGGTGTGCATGTGGAGGAGTGCTTGCTTTCTTGTGGTCACTGTGAACAAAAGCAGGGCCCATCTGGGCCGTCTGGGTGGAGAGCGCTCCGAACCAGGAAATTCACGGCCGACACCAATCACTGCAGCTTTATGGAGTTTGCACACTTGTGCAGCTGGCAGCCGGCCACTTGGCCACGTAAACAGCCCTAATCCTTTTTCCAAGGAGCTTTCAACACTCATCTCTTCGGCAGATTCGCTCCCCCCACCCCTGACATGTTTGCTAGCACGCATGCCTGTCAGCTTTTAGAGGTTCTCGTGAAACGTCCACCAGGGGGCAGCCTTGGCCTAAGCCTTCGTCAAAACAAGGAATTCCATGTTGTTGATCGTTATTCACTGCTTAGGTATGTGCCTTGCTTTGATTTGCCCTCGGAGCTGAAGTCTACTCCTCTTACTTTCTCACAGGGTGAAAGTTCTCGATTGCGTTATGGGAATACAGGAGTCAATTAACTTCAGTATGTTCCCCAAAGGGCAATTCTGATAGCAGAAAAGTGTACTTAGTGGTTTAGATTTCACATTTAGTTTTCAATAAAAGACCAGAAGTGGGGAAGTATTTACAAATCGACTTCTGTCAAGTGTCATAGTCAATCTGTGATTCAAAACGATCCACAGCTTCACTTGAGAGCCAGTGCTTAATGGCCTAGTGAAACGTGTGTAGCTTACTTAGTACATTGTCTGTGGTAGTTTCTTATTGTATGTGTTTGGTAAGCAGTGCTCCTGTGGGGGTTGGGTAGGTTTGATTTCCTCTGCTCCCGGAGGGATTGGGTAGACACAGGGTAATTTGTAGTGAAATTTCCAGGAGGGTTCGTTTTGCAGGTGGCTGGGCTCGCAAGGCGTGGCGGGGATTGAGAGAAGCAATTTGCTTTCCGCAGGCTGTGAATATGAGCATTGTTGTGCAGCGGCAGGTTTGAGTGTTGGAGGCGGTGTGCTCAGAGATCAGCCATGGAGTCCTTCAGGCACGGGTTCAACCAAATTATCTCACAAAAGATTAAATCTTTGCTGCCAATGACAAGCTATTTACAACATTTCAGACTTTTATTCTTTTGAGGTTTGGACAGCATGGCCCTGTCATTCAGTGAACAATCAAGTATGGTCAAGCTCTTTGCTTCCTAACTGACAACAGAGCGTGTTATACATACAGACAAATACATACAGACAAATAAATATGTTATAATATGATAATCAGCTTGAATATTTACACATAGCCACATAAGTCAACTATGAATGTCAATGATGCTGAAAAAAAAAACACGTCAGTACTTTCCTAAGTTGAGAAGGCTTAACCAATTATTTGAGCGCTTTTAAAAATCTAAGATAGCATTATTATACTTGTTCAGGGTTGCATGCTGAAACTCATTTAATACAGTCGTATGCAGAAGTTTGGGCACCTCTGGGCAAGTTACAGGTTTAATTGATTTTCTAAGTGAAAATAAGTTCCACATCCTCTACAGAGAACACACTTGTGTACATTTTAATGCCAAAATACTGTTTATTTGCTGAATTTAACATGTTGGGAAAAACAATAGAATATAAAATGTGATATGTTCAAAGTTTGTGGCACATTTAATGTTTTTTTCCAGCAAACAAATAGATAATTGTATATCCTTTTTTCAGTGTTCACTCACTACAATAACCAGTATGCAATACGCAAATACATCATACATACATTGTCAATGGCAATGAAGAAATCCCCTGATGTAGCATGAATGATGAAGCTAATAAATATAGATGTGATATCCAGCTTCCTGTCACATCATCAGTCTATCCTAGTCTTTAAACCAAAAAATATAGCTGTAGAAACTAATGTGTTACCAGTGTAGGTGGACAGTAGCAATAAAAATAGCGATAGTTACATTTTTTATTTTGGCCAGAGTGCCTCTTTAAAACAATAACACCAATATCAACATCACGCTTCTTCACAGAAAATGTTCCAGAAAAACTATTTGACCAGGTCAAAGTGACTCTCAGCATCTTGAGGACTGAAAGGTTGAGTTCTTTTGTTTAATGCAATGAATTTATTTGACAGTAAATTTTGTTCTATAACTAAGATTAGGCCAAGTTTTTTTTTATTTTATAAATGGGGCAAAATGAAAAACATGCTTATTTGAGATATATCTGTATAAGTGCTTGCTTTGCCATTCAGTGCCTAATACAGTTTAAGGCCTTGTTGTTTGTCAAAAAGCTGCAGACTAGATGCACAAAGCTGTTGCAGTTTTCAAGGAACAAACGTGAAATTTAACCCTTTACAAGACGTATGCAGAATACCACTCTTGTGTGAATGACCTTAGTTTGTCTACCTTTTTTCCTGCCCTTCAAATGGCCTTCTTTTCAAGCAGCGGAAAGCAGTCAGTGTTTTGTTATAAGAATATTCCAGAAAATAAATGTCGATATTTCTTCAACTCACTGTATTCTACACAGTCAAAAGCAGGCTTAAGCCACTCACTACTGTTACTGACAATGAGCACAGCTAGCTTTTGAGTTTGTAATTGTTTTTTCTGCATTATTGGCAAGTCTGCTTTAGCCATTAAACATCAGCCTTACACTGATACAGCTCCTATCCACTAACCTATGCTACTGTAGCAATTCAGATCAATCAGAAAACGCATATGTATCTGGAACAGAACGAAGGTCAAATAAGAAGACGTGCAAGTGCACATTTGGCAGTTTTATTCCAGGGGAGCCATTTTAATCTCTATAGCTTTGGTGCTGACTCAAATAGAAAAGCAGCGCTTTGAATCTACTGCCAAGTGTCTCATGCTCAGTTTTATGTCCTGCCAGAACTGAGAGCTCGGCGGAGAAACACATATGGAGCCCCAGGGAGAAATCAGATTGTTTGATTTCATTAGCAACTATGTATTCATAGGAGACGGCCCTGTCTTTTCACTAATAGAACTGCCCGGAATTTGATGGTGCATGGTGAAGACCTGGATGCGTTTAGAATCTAATAAGAAAGGTGTGAGGAAAAGAAAACCACACCAAAGTCTGGCGTCACGCGCTTGTGGTCTCCGACATGTGTTGCTCTTTCAAGCAGTTTTCACTACATTCTGGCTGCATCTCTCTCTGTCTCTCTCCCTCTCTCTCTCTCTCTCCCTCTCTCTCTGCTTTTTCCTACAAGATCAGCAGAAGACACAGCTGGCCGGAGAATGCGAGATGCTGTCAGTCATGTCGTCGTCTCAGCGTGGGTGTGTGTTTTTCTTCCCTCCTCTACACCAAGGGGGGAGCCAATGGAGCAGCACCTGTTTTACATTCCACCAGGGGGCCGTGGGTGCTGGAAACCAGGGGCCAGTTCCAGAAAAAAAAAAGCTCAGGCATGGCCTATGAAGGATTAAAATCCAATACAATTTCACTGAAGAGAATCTTCTTAAATTTTGTACCTCTGTCAAGTTCATCTGCCACCGAATAGTTGAAGTAATGATAGGACTATCAAGTACTTTACAGATTATTGTGATGATGAATTGAGTAATTAGATGTTTTTATTGTGATGTGCATTTTATTGATCACAATAACAGTTTTTATAGAACTAATACACATGTAAGGTAAGTAATAGAGTGGTTTGTCTGCACTATGTACAACAGACACATTGAAACAGTTTCAGCAGCAGCAGATAAACAGTCAAAATGTCGGTCTTGTGGATCTATTTCACAGTTTGTCTGAGGGACATCAGACAACCACTTTGTTGTTACTGTTCATTCAGAGTATCAAGAGAGGATACGACACCCAAGAACGTCTTCACTGCAGGTTGGATACCATTTGAAAACTGTATCATTCGATATGTAGAATAAAAAAAACATGGCTCTATAAATCTCCTTATGAACAGGGTCAGTGTTTGTTTTGACCCTGTGTTTCAGATAGCAAAATTGGCTAGCTAACATCTCTGAAGAACACCAGGCTGTTTTCAAACTCATTTTCAAGTCCACACCACTTTTGCAGGGAAGCAAGTGCTCCGTTACTCTCACATTTGCCACCATAAAAACAGAAAATAGAGATAAATATCTTCTATGTGCTTCGCAATCAGAAGTAATAATACACCTCACTTGATGTATCAATGTGAATGTAACCACCAGGTCGCTTTATTAACAGCAGCTCGTGAGAATGACATGAGCGTTTGAAAAGAGTAAAATGTTAAAGCAGGCAGACTGTGCAGACAGTACAGCGCCAGTGTGCACTGTTCACATCAGCGGTTTAGTTGTTGACCTGAATATCACGCGCTAGACCGAAAAAAAAAAAGTTGCACCAATCAAGGTAGGCCTGAAAGCGATCTTAGTTTAGTGGCAGCAATAAGAAATATTAAAACTGACATTTAATAAATCCATATAGTGTAATAACTTAAATTGTTTGTGCATTAGTTTGTGTATTGCAGTAAAAGTATTTTTTACTGGATTAGTAAGCTGCAGCTCCTCTCACTGAGCATGAACTATGAGAAACATCCCACTTCCCATCTGAAATGGCGATTCTGATTGGTTTTACTATTGGTTTACTGTTCTCAGTCCAGCAGTGACACTGAGGTGTTTAAAAACTCCAGCAGCACTGCTGTGTCTGATCCACTCGTACCAGCACAACACACACTAACACACCACCACCATGTCAGTGTTACTGCAGTGCTGAGAATGATCCACCACCCAAATAGTACCTGCTCTGTGAGAGTCCATGGGGGTCCTGACCACTGAAGAACAGGGTAAATTTTCTGCTGGGTGATTCAAGAACTTAATCCTTTTGCTTCCATCCACTTACTAAACAATGAAATAAGAGTAGTATTGTAATGCTTGCAGCGTTTAAATAAAAGAATGAGTCTTTTGAATAAAAATCCTCAGGGTTCCCCTCTGCTGTATGCTCCCCAGGTAGGTGATAGGTAGAAGTACATGTATCCACCAGACTCTGTTTCTGACTGAGAGAGAGACCACTTGGGGGAATTTCTATTATACATATTCATTACTCAAACTGCCAAGTAAGAAGAAAACTGTAAGCTTTTTTGCTGACTAACTGTGACATAATATTGTAATGTACAGTTATCTGTGATACACGTATATTCAACGCACAAAATACAGGGGGTCCCAGGGAGTCCGGTGTCCCCTAAATAACCCTTTGGACCCAAAAAAAAAGTTGTTTCATTAGTTGTTTTTATAGTTGTCTGCTTTACCCTCAAAATGGCACCTGATGGTACTTGAATTCATCAACAGAGTATAGAAATCTTCCCACTCTGTGCTGCTGTAGCTCCTCTCCAAAATGGAAAAAAGGCAAAGCAAATGGAAAAAGTAAGCAGCAACATTCTAAATTGCTAATTTATATTCCTTAATACTGAAGTAAGACTTAAGTATTAGCCCACCGTGGAACATAGTGACCCCCCAATTACAAGAAGGTATTTCACACAGTGTTTATATATCATGATCTACATGAGTGAATGGTGTTCATTGTATGCTTTAAATGCTGAACACTTAAAAACAACTACAATACTTGAATAATAACAGTAATGCAACTCTATATATGTCTATAAAACAATTGTCCAATTCTCATCCAATCCTAATCTAAGACAATGCAATAAATACAAAACAAAGACAGAATAAGACATCTACTAAAATGCCCTTACATTTGCATTTCTATATTAGAAATCAACAGAGATGCTGAAATCACCTTCATTCTCAGGGTACATGGTGTTTAAACACAGAATGTCATCTACAAATTTGATAATCTGTTTCTGCCTTTTCAGTGTCAGAACAGACTGCAAAAAAGGAAGAGATTTAATTAATATTGAGTACAACTAATTATGAGCGAAAGATTGACAAATATGTCAAGACACATAATGAATTCTAGCGTCGCATTATAATATGATAGAGCAGCTGTCAAATGCAAGATTAACGGTTTAAAAAGAGGGAAATATGAGCAGCTGGGAGTGCTGTAGCTTTTGGTTCTTCAGTCATTGGAGGATATCTTTCTCATCCAGCATAATCCTGGAGTACGTGGCATTCTCGCTACTTGTCATGCTTAGTAAGGACGTTTTGTTATGCGCACAGCATGAAGTGCCCTTGAAGCTATTTCAGTTTAAGGTGACATACCGAAAGCAACTGTCAGCAGGTGTAGCATGGGGGGACATCAGACAATGCTGCTGCAAGGGGGAAACGGATTTACCCAGTGTGAAGTCTTTATCTGCAACACGCTCCCTTTTTTGTCTGCGGGCTTTAGTTGGAAATGGTTTCAGCTCGCTGACAAATCCTAGCCAAGGGCCTCTGCCGAGCTTAGCTTTATTGCTGAAGTAGGTGTTTGATTAATGCTACGAAATGACCGCCGCTTTTTCCTCCACGCCTTGCGCAAACAAACTGCGGTGACCTGAGAACATCTGGCCTGGGTGGAAAAGCCTATAAAGAGAACCAAATCCCTCCACAGTTATTACATAATTTTAATTGCACGATATTGTCATGGAGCTAGTTATCCAAAAAGGGTCTATTTCTTTCCCTGCTGTTTTGTAGATCTGCTGAAACTGGGAAGCTACTGAATAGCCAAAATGTACTTCTTGCTTTAGAGCAGTTTGTATTTTGTGGATATTTAAAGAAGGTTTTTGTCTCATGAGCATGAATATATTTTGCATATAATATAGCATACTAAAACCATCAGCTCGCACCCAAACTACTCTGTGCTAAGAATGAATATAATTGCTTTTGCGTTCCAGCGTTTTTTCACATGTGCTCCTCTGAAGGCTTGTGCTGAAACCTTTGTTAAATTATTTATTTTCAAGTGCTGAACTTCCTCTCCCCAAAATCTGGCCTCATTTTGTCATGAGCTCACATCATCATGGCAGCTTTACTGTGCTGTTCAGCAGCTGTGTGCAGGCCCTTCAGGAGATGATAAGAGCAGAGCTGGAAGCAGCAGAACAACTGCTGGGAACATGCTTCCCATGGTATAATCACAGCGGAAGCGCTCCATCTGCACAGTAGTTTGCACTGATCAATGTTTTTAGAGGAATACTCCAGAGTAGTTAACCTAATCTCTATCTGCTGCATCTGTATCATGAGATTTCATCACCAAGGACAATAATTTTGATGCATTTCTCTGTAAAAACCCACTGACACTAAGCACAATTATAACATAAGCTGTTGGAAAGTTGCTGAATTCCATGAGTAAATATTTGAAATATTTGAATATATGACCCAAATAAAAACTACAGTCATTACAGTCTAACAACACTTCTTAGAATGAGACAGAAACAAGAGAATGTCTTGCCAAAGCTGTTCATATAACATTCCAAACTTTTAAACACTGGAGCAAACAGTAAAAAAGCACTTCCAGTTACTTTTGTTTTTTCTGGTATGAAGTGAGGAGGAAGCCTGTAAAGGCTCCTCCCACACCACTCTGTTGGTAATGCATTTTCTTATATTCTTTCAGAGGAGAACTCTAAATGCCTTCTGAACTTCTGGGACAATTTTTTGATACACTCTTTATTAAGGCTATTATCTTCCTTCATTATTTACATAATTTACATACATGATCAAAGTATGGCAGCTAACTGCCCTCTTTATATGTGTGTTTTAGTTATTGAGTCTTCAGTTTTTTTCTAAACACACAGAAATGCATCAAAATCTTTGTATCAGCTACAAATGTGGCAGATAGAGATTAGGTTCAAGCCTTGGGTCTAAACACAGAGATTCTTAGCAAACACAAACGACAAACAAAATGACAAAATGACCAACAAAATGTCAGTTGGTTTGTCAAAAACTCACTTAATGTTTTGGTGGGGCATGTTGCAGAATGTCAAGCTGCACCCACAAATTTCACAACAGAAACAGCATCTCAATTGTTCAGCAAAGCATACAGATGTACACATATACCATTGTTGTCAAAGTCACCAAGACACCAATTTTGTCAGTTATTTGAGCTGTGAGCCAAATTTCTCAAAGCTTATATTACTGTAACTGGCTTAACACAACCTCTACAGAGAACAGACTTCTGCACACAAAAAACTAACATATGAAGGAAAGACATAAAACCTAAAGCGTGGCCTGTGCAAAAGTTTGTATTCCATTTTATAAATGTTTTTTTCTGATTTTTTTCAAACTCAGCAAATGAATAGAAATTGTGCACTAGAATTAGCAGAAGTGTTCTGTTAAAAAAAAGTGTCCTTTGACTAGGAGTGCTATGACTTTTGCATATGACTGTATATTATAATTAGTAATCCTAATGGTAGTGTTGTTGCACTCCACTCTTGGTGAATTAGGCTGCAGACATGTGGTATGAGGACGAGTCCTTCTTTGCTGTGGTCACTGGTAACTGAATTTTTTCCATGATTGAATATAAACTAGGGCTTCAACGACCACCACAAAACCATAATGGTGGCATAGCAACCACAAAGTTGGGGCATGTCACCACCATAACCGCATATTTCCGTTTTGGTATCTTCTTTTTTTTATGACTGCACAGCTGGGTAAAGTGAAGCATGTGTTAAACCAGAAGTGGTAACTATGCTGCTGCCGGGCACTTTGGTGTGTAGACTTTTTTTCAAATACACTCCCCCTTACTAGCTTTGTCGCTGTGCCACGTGGCTTCTGGTACAGATCAAGCTTGTGTTAACCTAAGACTAATCTGTATCTGTGTTATGTTCTGAAAAAAAGTTGGTCTTGGTCTTCACTCAGTCTTGCCCAGGCTGGGTCCAAAACTGTAGTACTATAGAACTATAAAACAGTACCTGAAAACAGTACACTATCATTATCAGTGCATTCGTTAGTAATAGCATTTATAGTATAGTACCATGTGGTTTTGGACACAGCCAAGGTCTTGACTCCAGGTTTTACCACTAATAGTTTCATAACTGTGTGCAATTCACTCTTTGTTATAACAGAGAGTCGTTTGTCATTCCCTTGCCTGTGCTCACCAGGTCACTCTTGATTTACGACATCAAGCTTCTCCAACGTTCTGTATCATGCTCGCTGAAAACTTCAAATATACTGAATATTTCATGCCTGACACCCTTTATGAGAAGGTAACAAAATTTTACCATGTGCTGAGCTTGCTATTCTTCCTCAGCATAACTGTCTCAGACTTTGTTGACGTGGCCATTTTCCTCAGAGCTGCAGCTTCACACTTTATTATCTCTCGAGCTTCTTCTCCTTCTATTAGTTTAGGACACACTGAACAATTGCTTGAGTATTGATTTCTGCTCTGTGCAGAGCAGCTGCGTCAGGTCCAGGTGCTGTCTGCTCATTTTCTCCCCGTCTCAGGAACAATTTATACCATAATTCCTGTTGGAGAAGCCTCAGTTCTCCACTGCCAAAGAAAACCAGATGAAAGCCGTTAATGCAGGGTGGCTTTGGAAATAGAAACACTTCTCCACAAAAGGTGTGGATTTCTGCTTTCTCTCACTCTCTGCTCTCCTCCTGTGTTATTTTCCCCTTTGGGCCTTCTCTAGCCTAAACTGGACAGCTACACCATGTAGAGTCAGACCTCCCAGTTCACTTTTATTACATGAACGTGTCCTGTAAAGTCACTCTTCTCTTTATTACACATCACACACCATATATCATAGTGCTGTGTCAATATACTCAAGTTGATACTGTGAAGCAGGTGCACAGTGTGCTCAAACTGATTTCAACAATATTTGCAATATTAAGGATTGAAATGGAGGCACAACTGTTTAAAAATCAAGAAAAGGAAAATGGAATATTGTTAGCCTGAGGTGTAGTAAAGTAGGTCAGCTGTAATTAATAGATTAACCTATTTAAGAAGTGAAAACCTTGATGAAGCTAATAATATACCTCAGAGTTACATTGTATGCTAATTATTTCAAACATCCCATATAATTCCAAATTTCTTTTTTAATCAAGCCAAGTTAAATCCTCACTATTTTAAGACTCATGCAAGACTAATGTTTCTCATGTGGTGAGAAACACCCCCAAAACAGCAAGCTTTCATAAAAAGTGAAATCTGGGTTTTTGTCTATATTATTCTGACCTAATTATGGCAGATATTTCACTTCTGTCTTTACAGTCATCCTTTTTTTCTTTCCTTTTCTTCTTCCAGAGCTCTAAAATGCCTTGAGGCCATGAAAGAGATCAGCTTTCAATTTTTATAGAAAATTAGAAAACGAGAGGAGATGGTTTTCACAATACCAGCAATGCGCAAGATCCCCACTGGCCAAAAAAAAGCATGCCAGATCACTAAGAAAAAGTCCAGTACAGTAACCAAACCAAACAGAATGCAGAAAAGTCCAAAAATGAAAGCCCTTTCCATAAACACAGTCCAGCCAGTGCTAATGCAGCCAAACCTGGGCACAACATGGGGCAAATAACATAATAACTCCCCGTAAGCGCAGACCCAGCTGTGAGAGCCATGCAGTAATTTGTTAGGAAGATGACATGCTTAATGAGAACCACTTGCTGTCGGACTCCATAAATTCTGCAGGGGTGGGGAGGGGGGGGAGAGGGGGAGGGGGTGAATCGAAGAGGGGGGCTTGAGATTTTCTGCTCATCCTCTGAAGTGCTTGGAAAACATTCGTTGCACGTCACGCTGACAGCCACCGAATTTCCTGCTATCCCAGATGTGCATGCGCAGCTGTGGAGCAAATGTTACCCAGAACCCCTTTGGGCCTAGAAATGGCTCAGAGCATGGGAGCTTCAACTTTGAGTGTGAAAGTGTGTGTGTGTGTGAGTGTGTGTGAGTGTGTGTGTGTGTGTGTGCGCGCAGATTTGAGTGTGTTGTTCGGGCATGTTTACGCAACCAAAGTGAGAGTGTATACATCTGCACTGAAAAAAAAGTAATTCAATTTATTCCAAATTCCAGTGTACATCATTTACACATGAAGGTGATATGTTAAAGTTTTCTATTACTTTGTTACATTTTTTTATTTATATATTTATACAGTAGTGTGCAAAAGGCACCATAGAAAATTCTATTTAAAATGTTATTTATCTGTAAACATTTATTTACTCAGAAAACACTTGCATTACAATAAACACAAAAATTGTTCATGTAACCATTTCCAGACCTTGAGGCTGCCCGGTTACTACCCAGTACCTACTTTGGTTAATCAGTCCATTATCGTTAAATCAGAGACATTATAAAGGAGAACACAGGTCACTGGTTGGAACATGACGTCTGTTTACTGAGTAAGTCCCACCCTTCAATGAGCCAATCGGCTTGATGGTTAGGTCGCAAGCAGGAAAAGCTCCCCTTGTTGTGGAGATATGTGCAAACACAGTAGCCAGGACATGCTGAAAAACAATGTTTTTGTACCTTATTTGAGCCAAACGCTATAAACTGTGTATGCAATTTTGGTCCAATTTTAACAGTGAGTTCAAATATGCTTTTAAAATGGCTTTTAGTTTTGAATTTATAGTTTCTCCCCATTCAAAGATAGTAGCCTGGTCTTGTATGAGTGGAAACAAATGCCTGGGGGTGTTGCCAAGATGCCCGTCAAGTAGACAGACTTTCCTATAAGGACTTTGGTTAAATCAGTGCTGGTGATGAGATTTCATTAACCCATCCAAAGGCGAGGAGTCCAAGAGAAATCTGGAACCAAACTTTGTTCTTCAAACTAGCTCACAAGATATCAACTATTTTTTTGAAAAAAGAAATTCTTTTTACTGTATTTATGTTTATTTACATCTACCGTGGTGATATATGGTGTTTGGTGCAAATGAAAACACACTTATTGCCAACATATAGGGTTTTAAATAATGCGAACCACTAACTGAGTTAAACACCCATTGTTAGAACATGCAGCTTCTGTTGCAGTGATAAAACTGAAAACTGCATTCACTCTATGGAAATCACATGATTTTCATGTTTAGGTTCACGTGAACCCTTTGTTCATACAATGAAAATGTTACTGAATTACTGAAAATAATAAATACATTCTGATCAAGCTTATTTTGTCCACTCATATAGCTATAACAAAATACACTGTTTTTTAAATGGGAAAAACATTTCCCTTTTGCATAAAAAAGCAAGTAAGAAAAATGCAATTCATCACGATTAATTGCAAAAAATCATGTGATTAGTCATCATTAATTATTTTAATTATTGACAGCCATAGTATATAGTGCACCTCTGGGATTTCTAATTGAAAGCTAATGCTGAGCTAACACTGGTTCAAATGAACATGTTTTGGCTGGTCATTTGAAACTTGTAAAAGACATTCCGTGTTTTATTTAAAGCTTGTAACAGACACTGACATATTCAGCACTCTGCTTCATTAAACACACCTGATTCAAATCATGTGCTACTTAGCAAGGCCTTAATGAACTGAATTTAGAGTGTTAAAAGAGGGAAAACACTAATTTCTGCTGAGCTGTGGCCCAAAGAGATACCCAGTTTGACACACACGGTTTAGAGTGACAGGGTTTTTTTCCTTAAGAAATCGGGCCACCCTTTGTTAGTCAATTTGTTGATTGTAAGGCTTTCTGTCTAGCTCATGAAGTCCTAACCAATGGGAGAGCTGGCTTAGCTGTATCTACACAGAAAAAAAAACAAGATTTGAATCTTTTTTCCCCCGACCAAAACTTAACAATGAAATAAGAGTGTTACTACAATACTGAGAGTTTAAAAACAACAAGGATGATTCTTTTAAATAAAAATGAATGTATTTTTTAGTTCCTTATCTTCTCTGAAGGCCTTAATGGCCCTGAGGCATCCTGACTCTTAGAACATTATTGCTGTCTAAAGAAAAACAAGTATTTCCAAAATGTTAAGTTGACAGGAGAGGGCAAAAATGTTCTTTACTTTCAGTGTAAATTAATGTAAAGAGATTTTATTCCAAGAAATTTGGAAGCATTTCTATTGGTGTGGATGTCATGAAATTTTCACACAGCTACCGTGCTCAAATGAAAACTAAAAACTAAAAACTGAACAATCATGAGATATTTTTCTATGGACATCATCGATATATCACATAATGATTGTCATGCAATGTATGAAAAATGTGTATGCATTTGAATCAAGCAATTCAATGCAGTACATTTTTAGAGAGCACTGCTCCACATACTTTTATGTTCTTGCAAAGAATCTGGCCGCCAGGGCTGTGCGGTAGGTGGCCGTTTTGGAAAAGCTATCAACACTATCGACCGCTCTGGAAGTGTGAGCTTTCGTAATCAGGCCGCTTTGTTTGCCTCTGTCAGGGTGGCCCTGCGAGCTGACACACAACGAGACTTCTCCTTCTCGACTGCTTTCCCCTTGTTCATTCCTTCTCTGTTTACATGTCAGGCAGCAGCATATGGAACTGATAGATGTGACGCCATGCAACATGTTCTCAGGTCTTCACACTCTTCCAAAAAGCTGCATGATGGGGAGCTTTTCCCACAGTTTCTACTCACACTGGCCAGCTTAGCCTTGACACCCATCCAGTGGTACTAGTACGTTACGTCCCGCTGGAATGACCGGCCTTTTCCAACGCCGCAACATGAGACTATATCGCTGCCATCGCATGCTACACTTTACACTCTCTGATACTGCACAATCCAATGGTGCTGTGGAGATAAGCTCACAAAGCAATGGGGACATGAAGGGGACCAAGCATCACAGAGGTTATCAGCAATGGACATGATGGATAGATTAGTCAACAGGACAGACACAGGGCTGAGGCGCATGTCTCTCATCGAAAAGAAGATGGACCTTTGCGCAGTTGGGGGTAGTGTAGTAGTATGTATGAGGAGCTGGGGAGCTGGGGGGCTGGGGGAAGTTGGCTTCTCCTTTAGCAGGAGTTTTCTGATTGAAGACCAGATAAACACCCTGCTGATAGAGTCTTTACTCAACACAGACTGGACTGAGTTGTGCTTGTGTGTGCTGAACTAGCCTGTCATGTCCTGCTAGGCAGTGAATGGAGGCTCTGTTGGCCCCTCATAAGCCTCTGACATTCACTTTCTCTTGCTTTTCCCTTTGGCAGAAATGGCATTGACTTTAACCCAGACCGATTCATTTACCCTCACTTCACTTGCCTCAAACATCCCTTATGGAAACACTGGCACTTAACTTGAGTTTTTGCGTTTACTCAAACATGGCTCCTTTTGAATGACATTTATCTCTGCTTCCTGAATGTGCAGTATTTGGACCAATGCTAGCCCAGTCACAACAAGTGCTTCTGCAGGCGAATCAAGAACATACTAAGGATAGCCAGCTACTTTATTTGAATATTCACATTTTTGTGAATGGTATTCAAATCTCACAAGAAAACATTCTATGCTATTAGTGCTGTCAAGCTGTCAATCACTTAAATTACACCCTACAGAAAAATCTTTCCAGTGTATTTTATTATAGCTATGTAGTACACCACAAAAGCTTCATTCAAATGTATTTATTACTTTCAAACCATAGTTTTTAACACGACTGTATGTAAAGTTAATGGTTCCAACTCCTCTTGCCTTCACTCTTATTCATACAGCTCATGCATTACTGTTACAGTGGAAGCTCTCGAGGGAACAAGCTTTCCACTTTGCTTTTGCTTTTGTTAGTTTGCTGTCTGTCCAGTGTAGTCAGCTGAAAGTGCTGGAGGTATCGCTATAAAACCCATTTAAAAGCTGTATTTGAATGAGAGGGATACAATCGCTTTAACATACAGCATACAACACTGAAAAATGAAAATAGATAATGCATTAAAGGCATTACAAAAATGGAATGGTGGTATTAATGATTTATTGCATTATTAAACACATTAACGTTGACAGTCCTAATTGTTGTGAATTAAACAAAGCTTATGAATCAATGGAAAATTAACATTTGTATACTTTGTGAAACTAGCTTAAGGGGTGATCCACACCCATTTGTTCAGTTGATTTAGTCATTTATTGTTCAATTGATTTTTATACCTGTTGGTTTACAGATCAATAGCAATTGCATTATGTGAAATATTTCTGTGTATAGCTCCAGTTAGATGCTGCCATTTTACTTAATGATGCATAGTCACTTGTTTGTGTCTCAATATTCTCTACAGTTATTTTTTATTCAAAACTTAGTAAAACTAAAACATTCTACAGGTTGCAATTTGAGTATAATTTTTGAGTATAATACATACGTATATCTGAACCTGAGAGCTGAAACAGTGTTATTCTGTTGGTTGATATTTTTTAATTTTCTGCCTGACCCACCCACCAATGCATATGCATGAGGAAGAGAAACTGTGTGTTTGGAGCTCGTGCATGAGTTTCATACATAACATGCAGGAGGATGCCTCAGATCTGCTCACAGATTAATACACTGGGCCCTATATGTTCAAAAGTATGTAGACACTTGCATTAATATTAATAGGTTTCATTGCATTCTGTCACAAAAATATTAGTGAGGTCAGATACTGATGTTAGGTGATTATTTCTGGATCACAAATGCCACTCCAACTCATTCCAAAGGTACTGGATGGAGCGCCATCACTCTAGAGAATGTACTTCCACCACTCCACAGCCAAAAACTTTTTTTTTTTTTTAAACACACACCATACTCTGTAGCTCCTGTTGTGTGGCTCAAAGCAAGCGAAGAACAACTTCTTAGTCTGCAGTAGTACAAGAGGCCTGGTGCTTCGAGGCTTTGGCTGATAAATTCTCCTCACCTCATATCTCCAGGCCTGATGGATGAAGGGAGTTCTTTGTTCTCAGCACAGCACAGACGACTGAACAGGAGATGAGATATGGAGAGAGGCTTTAGACTTCTGCCCTGCTCTTGTGGCCTCCTCATGCAGCCGTCTGGTCATTCTTTACAGCTCTTTAATCCTGTGATTGGCTATTCACATCTTTTAGAACTGATTTTAAGATTTAATATTTTTGATTTTAAATGTTTAGGATTGCATTTAGATAGACACAGTGCCCTTTTTTTTACAGAGCTACAATTTTTTGTCACATTTTAGTCACATTTGATTGGCTTTTGTCATAACTTACTATTTTTGCCCCTTTGTTCTGAGCCAGCACAAAATGTGCCTTCGTGCAACGGCAGTAAAAGCTTACAATGCGCCTGAATTTAAAGTTCTAATTACTAACCCTGCAGCAAATCAAGCAAATGGCATATCAGACCACCCACTGATCGCATGAGACATTGATGTTCTTTCCAGCCAAGATGTTCTACAGGTGTGTAATTCTAATAAAACAGTTGCTTTAAAAAATAGAATTTGGAGAACAATATCACTGACTGCAGGCACATTATGGCTGCATCAAGATACATTTTACAAGCCACACGTCCAACACTTCCATACATTTTCTGCACAATCCTCTTACAAACGCATATGCATGAGTGAAAGAAGCACATTTTCCATTTTTTCATGCACATGGACCAGTTTCATACAGAACATGCAGGCAGGATGCCTCCAACCTGAAACCGGCACAAATGGTTTAGTGCATCAGGCCTTATGTGTTCAAAAGTCTGCAGACACCTGTTCATCCAACGTTTTTTCTCAAATCAAGGGTATTAATAGTGAGTCTGCTGCAGTGACAAACTCTACTGCTTTGCACTGGATGGTAGAACATTGCTGTGAGGATTTAATTGCATTCAGCCACAAGAGCATTACTGAGGTCAGGCACTGATATTGGAAGATTAGTTCTGGAAGATTAGTTCAAATTCCTCTACAACTCTTCCCAAAGCTACTAGATGATTCTCCAGAGCAGTTCCAATGCTCTATAGCCCAATGCTTTATACCCCTCTAGCTGCTGATTTGCATTAGGCATGGCAAACTTAGGCTAATGTGCAGCTGCTCAAGAGCATCCCACTCAATTAGCAGTGCTTTTCTATGAAGATTATACAAGTTGTATGTACAAAATTGGATGCCTGTGTGATCAATAATCTAAAAAAAATGCTGGATTCAACAATTAGAATTAGAGTCTGGATACTTTTGGACAGTGTACATACACACAATTTCTAATCCGCTTATCATTCTGGGTCGTAGGGGGCGCTGGAGCCTATCCTGGTCATTGGGCAGAAGGCAGGATACACAGACATATACATTCACACCTAGGGGCAATTCAGCATGTCCAGTTGGCCTGCCTGCATTCTTGATCCCAGGCCCTTCTTGCTCCACCGTGCTGCCCACCTATGTCCGTTTATATGTTCCATATTATTATTACTATTTTAATGTTTAAAGTATTTATTTCAAGTAAATGTAATATATATTATTATTATTATTATTATTATTATTATTATTATTATTATTATTATTATATATGGGAGCTGCAATGTTGTTATTATGTTATTATTACAAATATTATTAATATTATAATGATAATCTACCACGGAGGCTCTGGGGCCCAGTCTTTTGGAGGAAGCCCCTCTCAGCAGGGCAATGAGTGAGTGAGAACAGGCTGATAGAGATAAGGGTGCAGGGAGAGAGAAGGCAATTGGATAGTGGTCTTTCTCTCTCACTCTCACTCTTTCCCTTTCTCTCTCTCTCTCTCTCTCTATCTCTCTCTCTCTCATTGCACAGTTGTAGACCTGTGTATGTGTGTGTGTGTGTGTGTGTGTGTGTGTGTGCGTGTGTGTGTGTGTGTGTGTGTGTGTGTGTCTGTGTGTGTGCACATGTCTCTGTCTGTGTGTCTCTTTTGTGCGGTTGGTGACGAGTGAGAATCAGGCCCAGGGGAGATCACGTCACCGTGGAGATCAGCCACATCACCTAGCAACCTTGCCCCCAGGCCCAGAGGAGGAAGTGAGAAGAGAAAGACGATCCTCTTTTTAAAAATCATAATAATGGCACTTTTCAACAGAGGAGACAAAATGGATTAACCCCGATGATGCTGGAGTCTGCTAAGTTGTGTTTTAATTGGCACATGAAAGGTAAACTGAGCACAGAGATCAACCATATCATTCTGAAAAACACCCAATACAAACAAAACTCAATTACGGCTCATTTTCCGGATCAAACTCGTGCCGGCCAGCGCGTCCTCATCATGCTGCCAGGTCATTTGCTTTTGCAGTTCATCAGCGTCCTCCTGTTTGACTTACACAGTTTTCTTGGTATGTTTAGAAGTCTGTCGCCATCAATCTGCCTGAAAGTAAAGTTTTATGTGCTGTGACTATGAATAAAAAGTACAGAATTTCTCAGAAATTCCCCCTTTTTTTTACTGGTTTGCTCTCCAACAGTTTGGATTTGGTTGGCATTGAGCAAGTGGAAGAGAGCCAGTGCATGTGTGAGAGGTTAACCTCCCTCTTGTCCCAGTCATCAGTCTCCAAACCACCAGGGCATTACTCAAACACTGGCTTAAACTTTGGCTTCCCTATCCTCCGTATTAATAGTGCTGTTTATAGATACCCCTGTCAACAACTCGGGCTTTAGCCAGATGGTCTATAGCAGACTTGATCTTCAAAAACATTAATTTGGAGTTTCCCAGTGACTCGTACGAACGGACACATCCAAACTTAAGGTTGTGATGAGCTCTATCACGACTGGCATATCGCAAAACAATGTGCACATTGCTTTGCAAATTCCTTGTTATTTGGCATGAAATATTACTTGGACCCAATTCTCTTTACAGGGTCTCCACGAGAAGGATAAAAAAAGACCTGAATACTGTCAAAACAATGAAGCTGAGGCACATAATGCTGCACTACAGAATGCTGCATAGCAACAAATAGCATATAAAAGTCTAGTTTTAACAGAAAATTCCACTGATTTTTCAAAATATATGTATAATTAAATTATTAAGCTGTAAACAGTCATTCAGAGTGATTTGATGTGAAATGCACCATCCTAGATTTACTCAGAGCAAGTCAGAATTGCTTACAGAAGTGGTGATGGGAAACATTCAAAGCTTGTAATGCATCTAAAAGCTACCTCACAGAAAACTATGTTTACAAACATGCTGACTGATGCCTGAGATATTTACAACTATTTTGAGATAAAGTTTTGGTCTATTTTTTTAAAAAAATCCATTCACATGTTGTTGTAAGGCCTAAACAAAACTTATTTTTCAGATTTATCACTATTTTACCATCATCAAAATTGCATATAAAAACTCAGAAGACGTGTAGGTTTACTGGTCATTTTAGGTAGAAAATTTAATGGCTATATGTGTGTTGTAGATATCATGACCCCTGGTTTCTATTACAACCACCATAAAGAAATCTTAGTCTAAGAGTTTCTCTACAATGAACCATTTTTTGATTTTGAAAAATTTTGAACTTGTGTTCTAAAGTAACATTTAATGTTTAATTTAGGGGAAAGAGGTATAAGCAAGAACAGGAATCATGGGTGACTATATGTACATTATTAATCATTTATTTAATTTTCATTATCACACACTTCTGTGATGATATTGTGATCAAATCTGAACAGTAGTTTGTAATATTACGAGCAGATCACATACTCTCATACTGGGTAGGTGGTGATCTCCATATAATGTTAATTGATAATATCATTATTAAGTGAAAATATTTCTTTTAAAACACTACCTCTGCCTCAGCGCAGAATGGCTTGATTTTCGTTTCAGCGTCAGTTCCAGGTCAGAGATTTCACACAGGCTGTGCACGCAGAGTGACACTGAAACAAATGGTATTTAGAGAATAGTCAAGCAGCCACCACTCAGCAATATGCACTGAAATAAGCCACAAGAATCTATGAAAATGAAACAAACGCTGTATGTGAGACCAGAAGGCTAATAGTTTAGTTTAAGCTGAAACTTGTTGAAAATGTGTCCAAACATAAACGTCTGAAATAGGGTGTAAAAAAGACAACTTATTTATTAAAATAATCTCTACATCTAACAAATCTTATCTTAACCCCTACCACTCATAAATACTCTTACTCTTCTTTTAAAACTAGTCTTTTAATTAATAGTTGTCAGTGTCGCCTTACAGAAATCTATTTTTGTGACATTAGAGTCACATTTGTCCTCCTTCATGTTTAGAATGTTTAGTGTCACCACTTAAAGAGCCACGCTCTTCTGCTGCTTCTCTTACTGTTCATGCCTGTGTCCCCTTGGGTTGTCAGCTATTCAACACTAGGATCAATATATGTTCATAAGATGATTTGTTTTCAGTTTCTATACCTTATTCTGCTACTGCAGTACATTTAGAAGGTCCAAACAGAGACTGCACTTACATACTAGCCAGATTTTTCAGGGATAAGCGAATCTGGCAACACTGCGTAACAGAGAAAAGAGCCCATGAGTGAAGCACATGCATGCAGAAAACAGCACAGATTTTTCCATAGCGACCTTGCAGATCTACTGTTAAATGCAACAGAGGGTGAGGGAGAGAGGGTGGTGCCCCCCCCTTCTTTAGTTTTGGGGCGACCAACGACGCAATGCCCCCGTAGTTGGCACTTCTGTAGCTCTTTTTTTTCTTCATCAACGTTACATATACAAGTCGGCATGTGTAGATTGTGGATAATAAATAATAATAATAATATATAATAATTTATAATAAATAAAATGGCTATATTTGTGTTGTAAACATTGCGCCACCGCTGCAAAGAAGACGTGAGTCAATATGTTTCTCTATAGTAATCCATTTCACATCAAACCACTCTAAATGACTTTATTTATATCTCAGAGATTGAATTATGCAGAAATTCTGAGAAATCGGTGGAATTCCCCTTCAAGAAACATATGCATTTTCGTATCTAGCACTTTGCATGCTTTTTCATGTAAGAGTATTCAGCTAATTTTAAAACCTTTAAATATTGAATTTATTTCATTTATTTTTATGTCAACTAGTTTTTCTCTCGCCCTGCTGGCAGAGCATTTTCCTCCCTTCAAGCTTTTATTTCTTAAATATCTTTTTTTTTGCAATTTCAAGGAAATGTTCACAACTTTAACTCATGCTTATAAATGAGGGATTGATTCT
The DNA here is from genome assembly GCF_904425465.1 of Colossoma macropomum. Taxonomy (NCBI): domain Eukaryota; kingdom Metazoa; phylum Chordata; class Actinopteri; order Characiformes; family Serrasalmidae; genus Colossoma; species Colossoma macropomum. The sequence goes on along the minus strand of NW_023495267.1, from coordinate 2,710,206 downwards.
TTCCTCTTGTTTAAATCCACCATGAACTGATTTGTGAAACACAGCCATAGATGGTCTATAAAGTTTAAACAGAAGCTCGGGTATCCAAACATTGGCCTTTATCTTTCCATTTCTGCCTGTAAATAATGCTCAAGTAGTTCAGCAGCTCGAAACTTTTCCTCTTGACACTGTAAAGCCTCTATGTACTTACATTACATGTATGCATATCATTGCTGTCATATTGTTTTTTTTTGTTTTTTTTTTACATCATTTGAAAACACCAGCTTTGTGTAAACATTTCACAATGACTGAAGCAATAGAAAGGGTCCAAAATTATTTACATTACTCACATTACATTACAATACATTACATTAATATAATTAAGCCCTTAAATACTGCTGGGTGGTCCTGGCTTTTATTCCTCACTGCTTTAATTTGAGAATAACTCAGTTAGTTTGTATTGTTTTGTATTGTATTGTATTGTTGTCCGGTTTATTACTGAATAATAAACTTATGGTTGGCTTTACACAGCGAAATTGTCTCATTGCATGGTGTGAGTCCTATGCAACATAATTTCCATGGAACTTGCTATATTAAGAATTTGCTAATCTGGCAAAAATACAAAATACTATTGAACACCAGGACATTTTTAATGTCTTGTGCATGGTGCTTTTGCTGTATGAACTTTTCTTCTCTACTTTTTGTGTCTGTTTTCTCCATCTCTGTCTAACCTTCACATGAACACATGAACACACACACACACCCAAAGCTCAGACCCTGAGCTCATTTCAGCCGTGTAACGAGACAAATGATTGTCTTCCTGCCAGACAGTGCAGAGGAGGGCCATGGACACGGCAGGTGCAGCTGGGCCTGAAATTGCTTTGTTTAAACTTGTCAGTTTGGAATGGAGATTTCAGAAGGGTTGCATCCTGAGGCGAGTGCAAGTGAGCTCCATGTTGATGCCTCATATCGCACATGTGTGTGTGTGTGAGTCACTGTGTGAGCGAGTGAAATCAGAGCTGGTGTGTTTGACCTGAGCCCTGGGTGAAAATAGCATGCAGACCCTGTAGCAGCCTGCAGCCAAACCGACAGAGACCCTTCAATAATTCAGAGTGTTATCGTGGTGTGCCACGGGCCCTGCTGCAAAATTCGGGCTGTTGTTTGTTTACGCTTGTCGCCGTCTCCTCTGGCTGTCAGAAAGTGGGCTGCTGGAAGGAGCCCTTTCAGCGGGAACATTTTAAGTTGGCGTTCTGCTGTAAACAAGTTCAATGATTTATGGCTGGAGTCAGTGAAAATGATACCAGCGCGAATCATAATTAATCGCATGCTAATTTCATTACCCCAACCCTCCGCTGATGCCACGTCACAGACAAGGTGAAACAAGGCTTCCCAAATCTCTCTGCCTCCGAAAAATCCATTTCAGTGCCTAACATGTCAAATACACACTCCAGAAACTGGCTAGGGTTTAAGCTTAAGCTTAGGGTTTTGGCAGAAGTGCATCAAAACCCAGAGAATAAATATGTGGCAATGCTAGCAATGAAAAAGCTGTATGTTATTAACTCTTAGACGTCAAGTGGTATCAGTCATTTTGCTATCCTCTTCAAAGGTGCCACACAATGGAAAACAATATTTACATTGGCATAAGGAGAGTTCCAACATCTTTAACAGGATCCCAGACAACTTTCATTCAAAGTTGTTAGTTTGCTCTGCACATTTCACTGCACATACTCTTGCTCAAACCTTGGACAATATCAAGCAGGCTTTGCTCAGCGTGACACTGAAGAGATAGAGGGGCTGTTCCACAACCCCAATGTTAGCGTTACAACCCCAAGAGCAACCTGTAAGTAGCTAGCCATGCTGTGTGTTTTTCATGTCTGAAGCCAGACCATACATACAGAGCCTTGCTGTAAACCAGCAAATTGGAACAGAACTCATCATATTATTAATGAGCCCACCAATAAAGGGAAAGCAGCATGTTTCATTTTAGAGCCAAATCATAGAGTTTTAAATGTGCATGTAAAACTGGGCTTTTTTCACACTGACCAAAGTTGCATACCTTCTATGTAGACAAAGAGAACAATTCAAAATACTGAATAAACGCATTCTATGGCACCTCTCAAATATCATCACTCAATTATATCATTAACTACATAGTCAAATACATACAAAATTGCATTTGCATTGAATTTACATTCTAAACTGACAGGTTTGACTCTTTTGTAGGGCCCATATCCTACCTTTTCTTGCATTTTATTTATTTCCCTGTGGTCCACTTATGATGTTTGTGTGGTTTTATTTACCAAAAACAGCCCTAATTCATTCTTATAGAACCATTTTTTACACTTGTATTCATCCCATATGTTTTCAAAGGACAAAAACCGAGAAACGGAAATTCCCATCAGCACTGGAATTTTTGCTGGCGTCCATCAAGAGTTTTCCCAGCTTTTGTCATTGACCACAGTAGTGACAAAACCAAATATTGATTTTTTGGGGAGCTTTGTATGCCAAACGCCCCTCTTATTTTATTTATTTTTACCTAAATGAAGGCTCACCCTTACTTTCTTCTGATAATTATCCATTTTTGCTTGTAACAGTGTCACCATGACAATTTTTCCATTTATGAATGCTGTAATCGGTTGCATACCTCTGTGAGGCACACAACAACAGATCTTTAATTCCACAATGCAGCGTTAGAATCAAACCTACTGTTTTTGTTACTATGCCTTTAAGAGTGATGTATGTAAACATGCTGTTTTGTGATTGGCATCCCTGTATTGTGCATAATTCAAAAAGCAATATAGACTGAATCACTCCTTCAGTGTGTTTGGGCAGAGCTAAACTGCTGTAAACTGCATAGATAGATTTATGTAAATGTGTTGTTTTTTGTGACACCACGAAATTAGTGAACTCAAAACAGGGCTGTATTTGCAGTTTATATGGACTGGGGAGTGTGTGGTACATTTGGAACCTTGAAAAATGTTTTATACCAAATTAACCTCACTTATTTTAAACAAGTGAGTAAAAATTGATTTTACATATGGGCCTTTTAAATTCAAATCATAATAAATATCTCCTCTTCTATGTAATAACACCAAAGTGGTATTGACTGAAACTTTAGAATCCACACTTTCTACTGAAATCATGAATACATAATTACAGCAACTTCTAAGCATTACGTTGAAGTATTTGCTGTAAAACAAACATTTGCATAGCCCATGGTTAACATGACCCTATACAATTACTCATCTGTCACCCTCACCCCCTCTTCTTAGCCTCTGGCACCCTTGCTGAAGCATTTCAACAATGACGGTTTGATTTGAAACTCCCACAAGCAGCAAAGCCCTGGCATTCCATCTCCTGCTCGTAATGGCTCCCGGCTGCAGGGAAAGGAACCGTTTCCTATTAGTCACATTCACAGGTTAGAGCAGAGAGTGCTGGCCTTGACTGGAAGGCACAATGAAGTAGGTGAGAGGTGACCACTACAAATACCTCATCAATCATGGCAAAGGAAAAAAAACCCATGAATGCTTCTATTCTGGTAGTAGTTATCAGAGTTATTAGTACTCACCATTATCAATACACGTCCAGTCCTGGAGGTTAGCACTGCATATTACACTATAACCTATGATACTGAATGGATTTGGCAGTGCAGGCTCAGGTTCTTCCATAATTACAGTATGGTACAACTTTCACTTGCAGTTAATTCACCACAAACAATTAGTCACCTAATGCTATTTCAGCAGAGCTATTGTCTTTCCCCTTTTTGGATCACTGCAGACTTGTTGGTCATGAACAAGGTGGTACAGCTGTTTGTATGTGCTTGCATGTAAAGGAACTCTTCATAACAACTGATACAGATCTACCAACATTTGGGCCCATAAGCACTTGGACGACAAAGTTATTGATATTTTAGCTGTCTACCACCGCATATTGGAGTTGAAATTAAACAGGTGTAGGAGGGGCTCAAAAGCATTTGGACAAACTTACAACCAAAAATTAAATTGTTATTTAACGGGATTAGTTTTACATGTGGAGGTGAGGTAATATCATTTATACCAGTGTTTCTCTGTGATTTTAGTTCCTTTAACTTCATGTCAGTAATTTTTACGGACTGCGTGTTCACACTTCGGTAAAGATTCTGGCCCCTTTTACCTTCTATAAGATGAGCAGTAGAAAAAAGCTTGTTATATTAATCTAGTGTGAACCGACATGTCCGTAAAAAAGCTATTATATTCTGTGGAAAAAGTGTTTAAGGAACACTCGAAGAAGCGTTAATTTGTATTCTCTGTGGCTGAAATCAAGCTGAGATGTACTACGCTGCCTCACGTGTACAACTCAGAACACAGACAAATACTTCACTTTTATGTAGTGATGTTGGAATAACAACTAAGTTAAATGTTCTGACATATTCTGCTGTTGTTTTCTGCTCTTTTCTCGAGTACAGACAGCGCATAAATCAAGCAGCCACGTCCATCTCTGTCATTTCTGTAAGATTATGATCAATTTGCACAGGATAAATAAACATTACAGACGTCCTGTAGTAAACTGGCATTACCCCACATCACTTTGCAAAACTAATCCTGTATGGATAGTGCTAACGATTCCTTGAAGTGTGGAACCTATAGACCTCACCAGACACTGGGTTTCTTCCCTGGTGATGATTCACCAGGCCTTTACTGCAGCTGTCTTCAGTTCCAGCTTATTATTAGGGTGTTTTAGCTTCAGTTTTAACTTCAGTAAGTGAAATGCATGCCTGATTGGACTGAGGTCATACGCAATACAGCCCTCCACCACTTCAGAATTCAATCTGCTGCTTTTGTCAGCAGTCATATCATCAATCAATAGCTACAATATGAACCAACCCTACATGTCCACACCATAACACTACCACCACCATGCTTGGCAGATGAGATATGCTTTGAATCATGAGCAGTTCAGAAAAATGTCACCTAAAATAGGGGTTATGTCAGATTGACATCACAGCTCAAAAGCTTTATGGCAGATAATGGCAACTGGAATAGGCTTTTATAAATGCTTATGTATACTTATGTCAGGTCTCACGACGAGCTTGACGTTGATGTTATGTGGTCTTATGAACAATCTTTTAAAGTAAAATGTTACCAAATGTGCTAACTAAGTGACACAACAACTACGACATTCACCATCATTTATGATGCAACGAATTTGATATCATGTCCTGGTCCGACACACTGGCTGTGTTTACGTGCAAAGATTTTTGCCAATCCGATTGAACAAATTCCGATTACAGATTAAGACTGAGGTGTTTATATGCACACTCTATTAAACAATCTGATGAAAATCTTCGTTTACTTGCGCATTACAAGTAATCCAATTGAAAATGATGCACGTGTGGAGTACCACTTAGAGTAAATGTTACCATGACAGTGAACATCACGTGAGTCCAGTCAGAGTGAGATGAGTTTTTCAGTTGGCACGCTTGTGTTTTTAATTACTTTAAAATTATGTCAGACTCAGAAAAACTTCCTTCACATGTCCTTATTAAAGAAGGCAGAGAGGAAGACGTCGTGTTCTGAGACACATAAGCTGGACACCCGTCCGACCACCGTCTTTTAAAGCTCAGAGCATAAACTTCATCTCCTCTGAAGACCAGTTTCTGCTCCCGCCATATTGAACGTTATAAACTTCTGCCAGAGCTGGTTTATGAGTTCTCTGCTTTTGCTATGATGTGATCGCACATGCGCAGAACATACGTACACGTTCTGATTGGAAATGTAATTGGATACAGGAGTTTACATGGCTATTATTCTTCTATTTAATGGATTATTTACAGGATTACCCACCTCATTCAATAGGATAGAAATTGTATTCCAAATGGCCTCAACTGGACTAGTCTATTGCAACTGAAGTGTATATATGGACGTATTCTATTCCGACTGAGCTATTAGTTGGATTATTAACGGATTATTGAGCTGCATGTAAACGTGGCTACTGTAATATTTAGATGCCCCTGAAGACCATCATTACCTGGTTCTGGTGTGCTAGGTTAAAGTTAAGATTTAGCACCCTGGCTGTATGACAAAGCAAATTTCCCTTGCTTTTTAAATAAAGGAGTTTGAAGTAATATGTAAATACTGTTAAAGTTTCAAAATGTACCATTCGCTGCCCAGTCCATACATGGAAACTAAACTGCAAAATCAGCCCCTTCTGAACTCACTGATGTCACGAGAATCAACTCATTTACACATATCCATCTATTCAGCCAATATCAGTTTAGCTCTGCCCACTCATACTGAAGTTCTAAGAAGTGTTTCAGCTCTGAGTGCTTTTTGAAGGAGATACAATATAGCAAAGCCAATCAGAACCGAACTAATTTATCTTATATTAGTTTTAAAGGCACAGCGACAAAAACTGCCAGTTTAATTCTGAGGGATAAAGAGAGGTTGGAAAATGCATGTCAAAATGAACTATGAGACTTTCTGGTACATAAAAAACACACAAATGTTAACCACGCAAATATTATATAACGGCTTCAAGAGGGTGAAAAAGACACTGGTTGTTTAACTTGAATAAATATTGTTCAAAAAAAGAACCATAACTACTCTTGCAGCTTTTCAGCTGGTCAGCACAGCTGGGGAGAGCCTCCTTTTTTCGAGGGAAAGCTGTGAAAATAGGCAGTCAGGTATTTAGCCTGAGGCTGTTTTCTGCTGAGTTATGAAGTTGCTATTGTACGCAGAGTTTCCCGTCACGTGGACTGAAACGCATGGTAAGGAGTATGCTAGTGCTCTCTCACTTTCTCTCACTCATTCCATCTCCCTCTCTCTCTCTCTCTCTCTCTCTCTCTCTATCTCTCTCTCTCTCTCTCAGGGATCACAGAGAACTTTCAAGAAGGTGTAGTGTTGCAATAAATCGGTTCTCTCAGACAACGCAATCCACTTACACAAACCGCATAATTTGCTTTCCATGTTGAGCTTAATCACTTCTCTTTATAGTGAGACTTCGTTATGAGTCAGCAGAGTGGGAGTTACTACAGACGTGTCGTCTAAACAGGCCTGGTTAAGGCTTCTGTCCAGCCTTGCTTTTCTTTCCCATGCTGAGCAACCATTTAACAAGGATTTACAAAGCAACCTCTTGTAATTACTGCACAGCAAACAATCATTAGTCGCCTAATGCCGTTTCTTTCCCCTTTTTGGATCATTGCAGACCCACTGGTTGTAAAGAAAAAAGGTGCTACAGTTATGTGTAAAAGAAAGCATTAAAACGTTTGGCTTGAAGAACTACGCTATTCACTTGTTTTGCTATAAGTGATGCTGTAATACTCCTTGATTCCTGAGTCATGTATATACATTTTTAGCATTACTAACTCCACTCCTGTATATATTTGCTTGTTACCATGATAACACCCCATGGCCTCATTCAAGACGAGGTGATAAAATGCCTTTTTATCCTTCCCTGAAGCCATCACAGCTGTTAGTTTGATTGACGCATGGGGAGGACAGTGCTTGTACAAGTAGTCTGGGGCAGCACTCGTAAGATCAGTGCACTAAATCACCCGGCTCAGAGGAGAACTCCTGCAAGAAAGCTGGCGAGTCCAAGCCACAAAATTACAGTATCTAAGCTTGTGGCCGCGGGAATGCGAGCAACGGTTTTCTAATGAGGACCTTAGACATGTAACCAGAGACCGCAGACAGTTACGGCAGCCGCCAGTAGAGGGCACTATGAGTCCTGACGGGCAGTCAAGTGGAAAAACAATGTTTTTCCTCAAGACAAAGTAGAGATCACAGTGAAGCCTGCAGGGTAGCACTGAATACAAATTGAACCCGATGTTTTCAGTTAACATCACATTTAGCTTAACATGCAGAACTGTTGTTAAATGGTCTCATAGACAGTAATGATATAACATTAAATCATGTCTGAACACTATCCATAACATTTTAACTGATGGTGAGCCTCAAAGACCTACAAACGTACAGACCTCGCCTTAACAAGTCTATCTAAAAACAGATACATATGGATTTACATATGGAGGTTCAGTTGTTATATAGAAAAGTGTTACAAATAAGTGAAATGCAGAATTTCTTAAATGCTCATAATTAGAGTGTCACACTTAAAAGGCTTGAACAACAGACTTGTTAAAGGAGCATTCTGGCTTAATGTTTAGTGTTATGCAGTATTCTGTAGCACAGCACTGCATCCCTCATCCTCATCAGTTTGACAGAATAAATGTTTTCTGTGCATCAGTGTTTTCTCACTACATTACCCAGCAGGCATTATGCAAATATGCCATACAACCATTGGGAATTCTACCACAGAGATAAAGAAATTCACTGATGTCCACTGAGCTTCCTAGCAGTAACATTAGCCATTATTCTTCCTTCCTTCAGCCCAGCCTCCTGTATCTGCCCCAAAGTGTAGTTTTTCAAAAGCTTCTCCCAGATACATCATTAGAAGGGCAGTTTCCTCATCTTTAAAGCAGAATATCTCACTCTCTAGACTATTGTTGCAGCAGTGTAGGAGGTGAGTAGGCATGTTTACAGCATGGCTACATTTTCATTTTGGCCAGAGTGCCCCTTTAAGATACTAAGAAGAACAAAGGAAAGTAACCAGATATGAACTGCTTGAAATTTTATCTGCAGCTTTTAAATTAGCCATGTGCGCTGGACTCCGTCAAGCTAATTTATGCACAGTTAATTCACATTAGATGGATAATCAGAGCCCAGTTGGTTCTCGCAGTCTTTTAATTAAACCCGCTGGGATGTAAATACCTTGACATACCTTGACAAAAGCGAGCAAAACTAAGAGTGTTAGCATTTCATGCTTTAATTTCAAGCCTTTCAGAAAGTTTCCGTGTGATATCCACGGAGCGGTGGTGGAGGCCCAGTGCCCTTGTTTGACCCAAGAGGATTAAGGGTGTATGTGTGTATAGGTGTGTCTGTGCATTCATATATCATATCCAACATATTGTATGACAACATCACTAATACTGTACAATATGTAAATCACTCCCCACCCCCAGCAACAGATTTTAGATGTTGTTGCTGGCACAGGTGTGTCAGGGGGGCTCTGGCCCACGTAAAATAAAGTTGGGAGGGCGGTGCCCCTCAATCCTAGTTCAAAACCTGAGAAAAGCCATGGTAGTTTAACTACATGAAACAAACAGTGCTTTTAAGAGCTGGAAAACAGCAGCGATTTTAAGCATGCAGTGACGCTATGGCAACCAGAGAAACTATGCTGTTTTCTGCATGAGTGTATTCACTAGTTCCTTCTCCTGTATGGCCATAGCTTGGCATGTTGGTCTTCTACAGCAGGCAAAAACACTGGTACAGCAGTGTTTTATCGTTACAGCGATTATGTGGTCTACTTTGTTATCCCTTGATTGTTCTGGTAGTTTATTAGCACTTTGTTAGTAAATTATAGAATTCTAACTCTGATTGAAATATACTTTAAATTACTCCATTTGTTGCTTAGAGCTTTGTTTCTTCCCTGCTACTGTGTCAGTTTTCTCTGGTCTCTGTAGCCGTTCATGATGCTGTTAAAACTTAAAGTCGATTTGGAGCCAAGAAGGTGAATAATGAGAGACATGAAGTTGCAGTTGAACGAAAAACGATGTGTTTATTATAGTAAAGGTGCACAGCATGCAGACTGGTGAAAACAGGCTATCTGCCAAAGCTGAACCTGAACTGAAGCGCCAAGTTCAACGGGTGGTCCCTTCCCCATATGCAGTGCAACGGAGAGACGCTGTCACTGGACAGTCAAATGAAAATAAGTGCACATCCTCTATGGAGAAGACACTTCTACACACTATGCTGAATTTAAACTCAAAAAGAAAATGATACAAATCTGTGTAAACGTTATGGCATGTTTTATGTCCATTATGTTAAACTCAGCAAATACATGCAAATAGTGCGCTGAAATTTGCAGAAACATGCCATACTTAAGTTTGCTGCCTGCACACTCAGAAGAGTCATTCTTTACCTGATCTTATTTGAGTAATGGAAAGTATTCTCACACAATTAAATGGTTTTCTTTCAAAATAAGGAAATGTTGTTGATCCAACATTATTTACTTATATAGGCTAAACTTCATCTGTTATCACATTTCTAACTCAACCCATTGAAGGTTGTTGAACCTGATTGAATTGTGTGATTTACCTTATGTTGGTCCAATTTATTTGCACTAGAGTTGGTTTAAAAGTGGTCTAATAACATAAGATGGACCAACATAATGTACAAGCCCATTTCCAAAAAAGGTGCTGTGCAAAATGTAAACAATAACAAAATGCCATTATGTGTAAATCATTTAAACCCTATATTTCATTAAAAATGTACAAAGACAACATATCAAATGTTGAAACAGAGAAATTTTATTGTTTTTATATGCCCATTTTGTATTTAATGCCAACAACACGTTCCAAAAAAGTTGGGATGGGGGCATGTTTACCGCTGTGTTTCATCACATCTTCTTTTAACAACACTCTGTAAGCATTTGGGAACTGAGGGGACCAACTGCTGTAGTTTTGAAAGTGAAATGTTTTCTCATTCTTGTTTGATATAGAATTTCAGCTGCTCAACAGTTCAGGGTCTCCTTTGTTGTATTTTTCATTTCACAACATGCAGAATGTGGTTTGGCATCGTCTTACTGAAATCTGCAGGGCCTTCCCTGAAAAAGACGTCATCTGGATGGCAGCATATGTTGTCAAAACTTGTATATATCATTCAGCATTAACATCTTCACAGATGTGCATGTCACCCAGTGCCATGTGCACCAATGCCCCCCATACCATCATGAATACTGGCTTTTGAACTGTATACTGATTACAACCTAAGAAAAAATTTCAAATGTTGACTCGTCAGACCACAGGACTGAGCTCAGGCCCAGAGAAGCTGGCAGCATTCCTGGATCCTTTTTCTATACAGTTTCTTTGTTGCATTTTAGAGTTTTAACTTGCATTTGTGGATGCAGTGATGAACTGTTTTCACAGACAATGGTTTTCAGAAGTGTTTCTGAGCCCATGCAGTGATTTCAACTACAGAATCATGTCTGGTTTTAATGCAGTGCCGCCTGAGGGCCCAAAGATCATGGCCAGAAAATAATGATTTTCAGCTTTGTTCCTTGCATACAGATTTCTCCAGATTCTCTGAATCTTTTAATGTTATTATGTACCATAGACGATGAAAAGTAAAAGTTTGCTATTTTATTTTGAGAAACATTATTTTATGTTTTAATGATGTTTTTATGCTCTGCACATCATTGCGATTTGTTTTTATTTACATTTTGCACAGGATCCTAACTTTTTTGGAACTGGAGTTGTAAATCAACAGCAATAAATGTTTTTTTTTTTTATAATAGAGCTGGTTTAAAAGTGGTCATGGCACTGCCCACTGTACTGCTCAGTCAGTTTAGAACCACTCTCAAAATAGATCATGTAGTGACACCAACAATAACAAAGCTAAAGATAAATTTTAAGTGTATGCCTGAGGGAAGATAGCCTGGGAGGAAAGACAACACAGAGATGGTGAGTAAAACAAGGGGAAAGACTCACCCAATATGCAAATAGATGGAGCCAGGGGCCAATAAAATCTCTGAATACAGGAAATCAGCAAAAAGTTTTCCTAACTCAAAATAGTTGAGTAAAATACACTGCCAGAGGAGGAACCACGATGGAGTGCAAACATTCAGGGGTACTGCATCTCAGACCTCAGATGGACTAGAACATCGACTTGAAACTTTATGATCAGTGCAATTGTTGGCACTGTCAAGCAGGGTTGGGATAGTTACTGAAAAATTAGTAGTTAGCTACTTTGTAGCTACTTTCCCAAAATTTGTAGTTAGCTACAATTTAGCTACTTTTCCAGAAAAAGTAGTGGCTACTTTTAAGCTACTTTTTGAAAAGTAGTGCACTACTTTTTACTTTCAAAGCACGATTGTCAGAATGTTTGTGAATCTCCACCTGACACACCAAACAAGCCCAACCGATAGTGTGAACAAGACACTGCATTTAATCATATGCCAGAAATAAACGTACAATCACAAAGCTGCAAATATACAAAAGATCACCAAAAAGTGAGTGTAAGTGTAACCAACAATCAAACTTACACAACCAAAGGTGTGATATCCAACAAAAATGTGGATTAAAGGCAAAGTCAATCATTCCAGTATTTTCCTAACAAAATCAACAAAAATAACCGGATACAACCAAACAACTTTGTGCAAAGCATTGTCAACTGATGAAATAAAACTGCTCCAATTTAAACATTTCAGCAAGATCTGTACAGACATGACATTCAGAGTCCTTTAAACTTCAGCAACACTTTAGCCTTAAAATCCTCATCACTGACCCTGGCTCTGTTTGGGATGAGAATCAGGCCTGAATAATCTCTCCACTGCTGCAGAGCTGTTGCAGCTCCACAGCAGAACTAGATTTTTAGGTAAAATAACATAAATAACAAAATAACATCCTCCTTTACTGTAAAATCGTTCTAACACACAGCTCTAACACAGTTTTCACAATAAATGGTCTTAAACGCTGGAGTTAATGTTTAACTAATTCACCAAACTTTAACGCCGAAGACTGACGTGCAGACTGCTGGTCACACAGCAATGCAGACAATGAAGAGGCAAAGAGAGAGATTTAAGACGAGCATCGATAATTTAGAGATGAATGGACTTATTTGCATTTATAATCACTCCAGTTGGTTTCCTGATATGTTTAATCTACAACAACTCGCAAAGCTGAAGTCGCTTCTCATTCACCAGCTTCTCGTTCGAATTCTCCCGTTCCACCTTAAATGGCACAGCAGTACAATCTGGCACCTCAGGCACCATTTAAGGTGGAACGGGGCAATTCAAAATGAGAAGCAGAAGAATGAGAAGCAACTTCAGCCTCATAAAAAGTCAAACACTGAGAGAAACTCACAGAGATGTTTCCTGACTGGGGAGCGAGAAAAGCGGCTATAGCTGAGCTAAAGGTTAAAGCAGAGCAAAGTCTGAGTTTGTGTTTTATTATATTTTTAGTCTGTATTAGCACATCAGCACATACTGAGACATACTTACAGCCATGATGGTAAAACGGACATAAAATGTTGTGGCTCCCAAGGTGGTTTCATTTTTGTTGAAAGGACAAAATGGCTCTTCTTAACATTTCGGTTGCGACCCCTGAGTTAAGCCTAGTAAGGGGTGATCAGCGTGTGACTGTTTGCTGGAACTGTCCACGGATCTTGCAGGATTGCACAATCGCCACCAGCCCAGTTAATGACCACGTTCTATGGTTCAGATTTTACGCGGATTGCCTGAAGCCTGTAGCGAAATTGTAGCAAAAATTCTCACTATAGCTACACAAAAATTTGTAGGCGCTACAGCTATTAGCTACATTTCATAAAACTGTAGCGACTACAGCTACTTTGCTTTATACTGGAACATCTCATATCTCTGACTATATTAGGGTTGCACAATATAGCATTTTTGTTCACTATCATCACATTGGCTTTTATTGACACTGCAGTATGGTACAATATGTAAATGAACCCATTCGGCAAATAATCCAATGAGTTTCTATTGAGTTTCTTTGGGTGTACTGATGAATTACAGCATTAATATGATTGAACAAATGTTAATAACATAGATTAATGTAACATTACAGGGACTTCAGCTAATATGAAAAATATAATCATGAATTTAACCATCTTTTGATGATGTATTTTGAAAGTGGGACAAACTTTGACTTTAACCTCCTTATGGTGGATTTTTTTTAGTCTTTTCTAAATGCAACAGTCCTAATTTATTTGGCTATGCATCTCAGGACACCAGGTGGTAACCTCACAAATCACAATTCAGTCAACTGGATTGACTTTGGTTTATTTAATGTTTAAAATGATTTACGTTCTTTAGCTGCTAATACTTCAAGAATGTTTTAAAAAAATGGGTCAGTTCAATTTCTATAAACTTGATTTGTACAAGAGCCAGTTCTATGTTACCTTATGACTTAGAAAATCAACAAAACATGTAATCTGACAAGAGGTGTTCAAACTTTTACTTACAACCGCATAACTTTTTAAAAAGGTGCATAATGAAAATAAAAATTATTATTATTATTGTGAAATATTCACCTATGATTCCTGCACCTATGTCCACATCCCTTCTCCAAAATGTTATTTTTTATTTTTTTAAACCCAGCACACATGGTTGCTGGCGTCTATAAGTGTGTGTGTTATGTGTCTGTGTGTATTCGTGCATGTCTGAGTTAAAACAGCTGCTTCTACAGCCCTGCATCCAGCTGCTTCCAAATTGGCCTGCCATTAAGTTATTATCTGTTTATGGCTCCGTAGCCAGCACAGCCTTTGGCTCCACTATGCAGTGGTGGTGCTGCTCTGGATGGGGTAAAAAGGCTGGGGTGATAATTGTCCACATCTCACACACACACACACACATAAACCCAGTAAAGATCCAGCATGGCCTTGTCCTTCATCTCCATGGAATCGCTAAGCTGCATTTATTTGATGTGGCCATTTCTGTCCTCCACAGTGTCATCACTAAAAGCCTCTATAAATCTCTGTGGTTTGATACAGACACTATACGAGAGTGAAGTCATTACATGAATTTTCAACATGGACTCTCACGTATGACACATGCCTGGTTTAGACACCTCTCAAGAAAGCACAGAACTGAAATGAAAATCAAAGACATAGTAATTTTGAGGACTTCTATTTGACGCTTGGCTGTAATCCACTTATTACATCCACACTGGCTTCTCCTCTAGCATTATAGGATTTTGCTTAATCCAAGCCGACATCTCCGTAGCGAGAAACGTGCTCCAGACTGTGGTAGCTGGACAGTGCCCATTAGCAGTGGGAGCTTGTGGATGCCTGTGTTCTCCACCGGCACTCGTCTGGAACAAAGCTACATTCACATTGCCAGAGGAGGAACCACAATGGAGTGCAAACATTCAGTAGTAATGCATCTCAGACCGACTTAAATACAGACTAGAAGAACATCAACTTGAAACCTTATGACCAGCGCAATTGTTGGCACTGGCAAGGACTTCTGTGTTTCCTTTCACTCTATACTGGAACATCTCATATCTACTACTATATTAGGGCTGCACAAGATATTATTTTTGTTCATTATTATCACAATATTGGCTTTTATCAACATTGCAGAATGGTACAATATGAGATGATGATCCAGTGAGTTTCTAACAGGTTCTTTTGGGTGTACTGATGAATCAAAGCATTCATACTTAATAAATAAATAAATGTTAATATTATAGATTAAGGTAACATTACTGGGGCTGCAGCCATGAAAAATCTAACCATGTATTTATTCATCTGTTGTAAACAGATCTACTCACATCCTACAGCTGTGCTGCAGCAGACTCTGCAGTGAGATTTTGAGGTTCAAAGACTAGAAAATCCCTTCTGATGAAGTATCCTGAAGGTAGAATGAAGTTTAAGTATAACAGCTTTGTAATGGATTTTTTAGTGGGCTGGGCTGTTTTCTTTTTTTGCCCTATTAGCTGGTGATTAGCTGGCTACCTCACAGAAAAATATTACATGAAATAGTTACACATACAAATGTATGATGCCTGGGCATTGTTTTATGATAGTGTTCCAAAGAAGGTTTTAACCTAAAACCCAATTTCTTTTTAAACACATTCATGACAAAGAGGTATTTGCAAGGCATTTTAAAGCAAAATAGTACCCAATTTTCAGATTTACATGTATTTTACCACCATCAACATTACATATAAACACTTATGTGGCTTAACTGCTGGTTTTAGAGAGTAAATAAAATGTCTATGTCTGCACTGTAGACATTGTGACCCCTGGTTCCCATCACCACCATGGCAAAGAAAATTGTCAGTCAGTAAGTTTCTCTACAACAAACCATTTCACCCAAACCACTCTGAATGACTGATGACAAATTTTTTATTTATTTATTTTTTGGAGGCAAATCAGTGGAATTCTGCTTTTAAAGCCATTTTAAAGAGTTACCCTTGTGCTTTTAAACACATATTGTATTATGGCATATTTGTATATATAAGGCATATTACAAAATATTTCATTTCAGTCTAATATGGAAATAAGAGGTAGTTTCTTTAATATTACTAGACCAGTGGATTACATAAAGCCTATGGAAAATGATCTTAATTTTAAAAAAGTCAAAGCAAATTTGTATTGTGATGCAATTTTATCACAAAAAAAAATGTTTCCAGGTGGCTTGAACTGACCAAAGAAATCTTCAAATAGTGACATTTCCAGTTTCCAGAATCATGAGCAACGTAATGAGGCTGCCCCTTCTGAAACTGTAGCAATAGTAGAACGCAGAAGGCGGAATAAAGCCATATGCCTGGTGTCAGAGTTATGTAAAGTGCATATTTGTTAGGCTGGGTTGCTTAGCCGACTGACACAGGCAGTGCAACCCCAGTGTACTGTGACAGACTCTGTCATTTTAGATGCAGACAGATGCGGTGTGGGGTGCTGTGGGGTGGATTGGGTTGGAGGGCGGGGGGGTTGTTCTCCAGACACCCGCTGCTGAAATGTCTCATTGTGGCATGCACCCAACAGATTAATTTGCTAATGGAATCCTAATTAAATGATTTATGAAACGTCTAGTTCACGTTTGACATGGCCCGGGTCTCGCAGAATAAGCTCTCATCAGCAGCAACCTTCGAGAGCATGTTCTTTATATTAAAAAAATAAACCCAGAACAAAGGAATGAAATTTCAATTTGAACAACAGGGAATCTGGTTCTGGCTTTTTCTCAGATTATGAATTTCCAGTTTTTAAATCCATTTTGAAACAATATGTCACTAGCAACTACATCGTCAGTTTAAATGGTAAAATAGGAGAACTTTGCAGGTTATATATCAGTTCCATACCACTGAAAGAAAACACCATCCTACTTTACAGCTTTATAAAAAACAAAAAATGAATAAAAGTATCTTCTGAGAAAAAAAATTCAAAGCCTCTAGCATCCCTTATCTGCCATCTGTTTACAGAGAGGTAATAGAAAATACAGATTTCAATCACACAGGCCAAGTGCAAGATTGGTTTACGCTCAACTGGCTGCCCAGAGATAGCATTACAGATATGCAGGTTTGTCGTAAGATAGACTGCGTGCTATTAGATTGGCAAACAATCCACAGGATTAATGGAAGATTATAAAGCATGGAATACCTTTAAGAGCTAAGGTGTGAACTGATTATAGGAATTTCTGACTGCTGAGCATCTGCAATGCACCTGACAAGACCGAATATCCCACCCCTTGCATACATTTCCTTTTATTTAAAGTATGTGCATATATATACAGTTGTATGCAAAGGTCTGTGCACCCCTAGTCAAATTACATGTTTTGTTGATTTTCTAAGTGCAAATAAATTGCATGTCCTCTACAGAGAACACACCTCTGCACATTTTAATGCACAAATACTGTTTATTTGCTGAAACAATTACTGAAAAAGTGCAAAAGTTAAAGTGTTTCCTTTTTCAATGTGTAAATAAATAGAAACTGTGCACTAAAGCTTGCAGAAAAATGACATATTTAAGTTTATTTCCTGTAGAGGATGTTTTCTTATCAACAAAACATGTAATTTGACCAGGGGGTTGTTCAAATCTTTGCATGCAACTGTATATGTAAGTATGGAAATATATATGTTCATGCCTGAAAAGTGCAAGTGCAGGACATCAGATGGGTGGTCCAATTTAGGACATTGTCCACAGAAATGGAGTGTGATAAAGTATTACAGTCAGATAATAGCACTTTCAATGAAAGTAATTAGGTTAAGACAACTCTCCCAAAAGTTTGATGTCACCCGTATCTGTTTTACTGGGCACATTCCATGCAGGCAATGACACGTCGGAAAAATGAGCGTGCTACAGACTTGCCCGATTCCTTGTCGAAATGGACAAATGGGATGGGTTGGAGGGCTTCGCTTACATATTTACATTTTTAACATTCATTTGGAAAACCTGCATCAGAACCGGGAGTCCAGCCAAGCTGCTCCTCACAGCAAATCACTAAACATCTTACGCTGCTTTCGTCGGGACTGCACTTCACGGCATGGAGTAATTGCCTTGGAAATGGAAACCTAGCCCGCTACCTGAGAAATGTGTCTATAATGTGTGCTGAGGTGGCGGGAGCCATCTTTTCTTGGATGGATTGCCTCTCAGCTGGCACCACCAGCAATGCGGCCCTGTCAAAGCCTGAAACTGCCCAGCTTCATCAACTTTCATGGCTTGGTGGAAGTGAGCCAGCCAGGAGTAAAGCCAGTGAGAGCCCTGAGAGCTTTCCACCTGGCTGCTGTTAGTACTTATCCAGCCACAGATCCATCTCCCTCCAACACTGGTGCACTGCTGGTGGGCCTAGGTGGAGGGAAATAGCATCTCTTGATGGTGAAACTGTGATCTAGGTTTTAGCACATGTGACATCTGAAAAATGCTATTGTGTTGTATTTTCATCCACAAGGTACGGTAGAGATTGGAAGGTGTCCCAAAGGTCGCCTCAGGCTAAGCTCGTTTCTTAATATTGGGGTTTGGGCTGGTATTTAATGGCCTTCCAAAGCCATGTTGGAGCTTTAGATTGGTTTCACATTTGTGGATTAGGACCCATCATTTATATACTGTGTCTTTAGAAGGAAACTAAAGAAACCAGAATTTTGCAATTACTTGCAAAGCCTTATGTCAAAACACCGCATTATTTACAATAAAATCTCTCTCATTCGCAAACTCCATAGTGGTATCATTAGTGTAAATTACTATTATTAGAGCTTCAAGGTACTTAAGTGATTTAAGTGGGCTTACTCTTGGTCTTAGGATGAACTGAAGGAAGATCTCGAAGCTATAGGGAAGAAATTACATAGCAGTAGACTAAGCTGTACAATACTACGGCACCAAGTATAAGAAAATAATAACCTCCTCCCAACCCCCAGTCTGCTGTGGAGAGGATTTGAGCTGAGCTGCAGTTTTTTTGTAAGCTCTTGAGCCTTTTCAGTATGCTTATCAAAAAGAAAATCATGTTTTTGCCTACAGACTATATCCACACCTTTTCAGATACACTGTGGCAAACATAGCTTTTGTAAAACAAACAATAGACCCCCCCTCTCTTTTTTCAGAGGCCTTGTAAGGGAAGATCAATGATGTTTGGGCTCCAATTCAACACTCCAGTTGTAGGACGCAGCCTTTGATAAGTGATAGATCAGGCTGTATTAAATAACAAAAGAGTTGGATTATCGCCATGGCAGTCAGAGATCGATTGTGCATGTGTATGTGTACTCGCTTTGTCTTTCTCTCTCTCTCTCTCTGTCTCTATTGACCTCAAACCGGTACAAGGAGTTACTAAGCACACACACTGCTGGGACATATTGAAGAGTCAATTTACTTCCCTGCAAAACATTCGCAAACAACATTCTCCTTAATAGCAGGTGGGGTTTCATTACAGCTTTAATTACAGCAAAATCATAACACTTTTCAAAGCATATTATATCTAATCAGAGGTCTACTATTGAAGAGCAAAGCTGCAACTAGATTATTTTTATAATCAATTAGCCTATTGACTATTGTTTAAATAATCAACTAATTGGGGGAATGTTCCCTTTGGTAGTAACATGATTTAAATATTTTTTCATTTTCAGTGCAATGAAACAATAGAAGCCATATTGCCCCCAACACTTCCTGCTGTGTATTGCAATTCGTCAGAATTGCATTTACCATATGAAGATTATGGGGCGTTATAGAACAGAGCACAGAAACAGAATAAAAAAGAATAAAAAATAAATGAATAAATAAACTCAAGGTTCACTCCGAGCAGATCCAGATTTCCGATCTTGATTTCCCATAATAATGATCCTAAACCAGTTATAACAAAATTAACAAATGAAACAAAATAATATTTTTCTACTTATTCCAGGCCCGTATCAAGTTATCGGCCCCGAGGCACACGTGTGGTGGTACCTGGCTACCTATTTTGGGTGGTCAAGGTTTGTAAATGATATCACAGCAGGTTACATGAACACTAACAGTGGGGTTGATCATGTCACCGCTATAAGTATATTTTTTCCCCCGAGTTGAGACAAAAACAACAGCTAGGTTACTTACACATTAACGAGAGCACAGGTTAATGTAAACTCAACAATGCAACATAAAACAAACTCTTCACAAGCAACATATTTACCCCAACAAAGACAAAATCAATTAAAATCGCACATTAACAAATGAAACAAATAAAATAACATATCTATCATATAGATCTAGTAAATTATACACTTATTTGAAACTAATGTTTCTGTTCTGGAATACAAAGATAATTTTCGGTTGCATTTTTGTTGCTCTTAAATTATTCTTTGTTTGCGTTTTTTTTTTTTGTTTGCTTTTTGTTCTTCAAAGTAGTATAGACTTCTGTTAGACTTCTAAGTAAGTATATTGCCATTTTTTCCATAATCAGCAATGTCAACTTTGTTGACTAATAGTATATTGTAACAGGGTTGATCATGCATGATAGGATGAATTTCTACTGCATTACTAAATGTGGTGCCTGCCAATGTTCTTCCATGCCTGTGCAAATCTCAGGGGCTAAGAAGCTGTCAGTGGCAGACACTGCTCTGAGGTCCAGAGTAAAAATAGCAGTGAGTTCCAGTTCAGACACATTATTACAGCAATAAAGGACCGGAAAATTATGCATGCTATGTATATGACACTGACTGCAAGGAATCACAGGGACAGCATGTTTGTGGCATAATGTACAGATGTTGCTTGCCTATGCAGAAATAAATGCACTATATTGCAAACTGATTTTAGTTCCAACTCCAAATATTTTGTCTGGGGAAAACGTGACATATTGATACATTTCTTTTTGATTAGGAATGGTGCTGTAAGATTTTCATCATTTCTGCCCGCAGGGAAGCCTGTCATACTGCAAATTTCATGCCTGTCTGCTTGTGTCTGTCTGTGCATGTGTTTTTTTTTTTCTTTAAAATAAACACTGTCTTTATGAACGTGTTGGCGTGCACGAATACACCCAGCTGGATATACAAAGACAAAAGGCAGTCAGCTTTCTTCATACTAAGCAACTGTAGTCAATGAAGACATGGCCTACTTCTCTATTCTGACTTAACCCTCAGTAGTCAAGAGCTATTACTTTTGTTCAATTATACTATTTAAATATAACTGTGTAATTACATGTTAATTACTTAGTTAGTAACTTAATGAATTACATGTAATTGAAATTCTGTATCAGCAGGTTTGAGTATCATCGCTGTCCAAAGAAAAACAATTATTTCCAAAATAGCAACATGACAGGAGAGAACAAAAAAGTTAAATGTAAGTTATTGTGAAGAGATTTTTTCCAAGCACTTTGGAGAATTTCTATTGGTCCATTCATCATTGGATTTTCACACAATGTAAAGCACAGCTGCTGAGCTTAAGTGATACAGAACTTCAACCCATTCATTTGAATGTCTGGCAATAACAAAAACGTAATGGCCAGAATGTAAGGTATGTTTTTTAACTCTGTAAAACAAGGCTATATGCACAAGTATATCTTTTCAAGAAATTCATATATATATATATATATATATATATATATATATATATATATATAATTATATATATATTAAATGTACAAACAAAACATTTGAAACTAGAATCTTCTCTTTCAACAGAATTTCTCCATTTGTTTCACAAGCAGGAATTAATATAATAAACTAAATGCAATATTAAAACATGTTTTTGTTATTGCTGGTGATAACTGGACTTTAAGGGTCAACCACAGGCAAAATTGTAAGAAAAGAGCAGAATATGTCTCCACTCTGTGGGACAATAACCACAAATGTTTTCAAATTGGTCAAATATCCCTACCAAAAGGGTATATTTGGGCCTGCTGACATGTATTTCCCAATTGTTATCTATTTTTTCCCCCTTTTTTCTTTTCTTTTTTTATTCTGAGCCATTCACCGTATCTCCACGTGGGTTTGATCAAATTCACCCACTGGGACAAGGATCGCAGTCAGACTGGGGCAAACTGTCAGTTCAGATCTGCTCCTCCAGGGTGGAGTGCTGGATGTGGCCCCAGAACCACATGCCACAGGGATTTCAACCTTGCGAAGAATGCACACATGCTGTCCTGGGGCGTGGCCTGCCGGGGCCCTGCCTCTAGCAGAGTGGTCCAGGAAAGCCAGGGATTTATTCTTCCATAACTCATCACCAGCCAAGAGGAGACACTGAGGCTCAACCTCCAACAGACAGAGAGTAGATACAGACCCGTGTTCATTTGTGGCATGTGCGCGGTCATTGTGGGATACAATTGGAAAAGCTGGATGAGCAGACAATGCTCAACTCTGAAGCTATTCACAGACAACATTTGGTAGTGCTGAGTGATATATCACCTGTGTTGCTAAACCAGAATAACTGATTTTCAGTTAGTGGCGTTGATGAACAACAAACACTTAGTTAACTCCATTGTATGTATTAACTGGGTGCTTCAGGTTGTTTTGAAAGAACATTACAAAATATATAAAAACTGAATAAATAGTAAATTTCATTTTTGAGATTCTATATATAATTTCAATTCATTTTTATTGTTATCCAATTATGTTAAATTATTATCCTTTAATTATTCCTTCTTTTTTAATTTAGAGAATTTATTCAAGTTGAACACCCCTGGCTGGTGAATTTAAATTTTTGGTGAGTTCCTAAGTGAAAATAAAAACAGAAAACATACCTAAATATGGCATTTTCTGTACACTTTAGTGCACAATCTTGTTTAATTTGTTGAGTTTAATGTATTAGAAAAAAAATAAACCTTAAAATTGACTTTTTGGGTTTGAGCTTGAGGTTTTATTTGATTCCAGTATGTTTTTGCATATGACTGTACATCAGTGTTGACTCA
The DNA here is from genome assembly GCF_904425465.1 of Colossoma macropomum. Lineage (NCBI taxonomy): Eukaryota > Metazoa > Chordata > Actinopteri > Characiformes > Serrasalmidae > Colossoma > Colossoma macropomum. The sequence continues at coordinate 2,687,370 of NW_023495267.1, read as the reverse complement.
CTAACATCACTTATGCAAGTTAACATTTTATCTGACATCATGATACTATAAAATATTTAGAAAAAAGTGTGATATTTATTTTAGCCAATACCGCCCAGCACTAACTGCAGGCATTCTGGCATGTACTGGGGATGCTGGTAGAGGCATGGAGAGAATTTCTGACTTCTATTGGGCAGGAGAACTGGTGTTCTGGCCTTATTTCGTGTACATGATGGTAATGATGAAGGCATGTGGAATGGAAAGAATTCACAGCCCCCATCAGAGTTAGCTAGGGGTATAATAGGGGAACCGGTGGACTGAGACTGTCCTGTCAAACCCAGTTTGCTGAGAGGTCAAAAGGAGCAGCTGGTATGGAGTAGAATCCAGAAAGTCTAGTAGAGAGTTGTGGAGGGTGATGCTACAGGGTCACTTTAAGCTAACATAACTGGAAATGTAGATAGAAAAAGCATGAGTTCAGCAGTCATAATAAAAGGCCACATTCAGCCTTTACAAATGAGTGACTTTCTTTTTACACAATCCCCCAGTCTCTCTCTCTCCCTCTCTCTCTCTCCCTCCCTCCCTCCCTCCCTCTTTCCCATCTCCATCTCCAGCTGGAAAAATGACGTTTGTTACACAAGCAGCTGAACACAATGTGTTAGCATTTAATTACATCACCCTTATCAATGTGATTTATGTTCATTTAATTATTGCTTGGCAGAGGCTTGACCTCCAACAGCACAAAGGAGAACTGTATGTGTCTCTTCTAGAAGATTACACTGTCCTCAAGCTCTTTTGTTCTCTTTTTTCTGTTGAGAAACAAAATATATCTGCCGTTATACTAAATGTGTCATTATGTAGAACTAAAGCGTAAACACACAATAAATGCATATAATAAAATATTGCTTAAAATGATTATAAATATTCTATAAGTTTAGGTATTTGTAGGAAGCTGTAAGAATTAAGAAATATTTGCTGATGAACAGAGCTGTAGATGCTATGCAGGATCAGGAATGAACTTAAAATTAATATCTAGAATGCCTCATATTCGAAAAGCAGTAACCAAATCACACTGATTGAATTTAAAGTATTATTTATAGGAACTTTATATTTACAGTATTTTTAGTAATTTTGTGGCAAAGAAATGATCATAACAACAATAACATTTGCTTTATTTTTTGCCATATCATAACGTATTGTTGTTCCCAAAAATACCTAAATTGTGAATAAAATCACGGGTTTCATATTTTGGTTTTTAGTTTCTAACATTTTAATCTATGCTGTATTAGTTATTATTGAATAACAACTATAAATATAATTCCAAACCTTTGAAGACTAGTTTATATTATGTGCACAGTCAATGGTTCCAACTCTCCTATGATTGTAGCTCCACACTCTCATTTACACTAAAGTTACGAGTAATTTTGATGTTCAAGTATCCATAAGATTTCACTAATCGAAATCTAGTTAACCACAGAGAAAGAAAAAACAACAAAACAGAACAAAAAACAAACAAACAAACACAAAAATAATGAGGAGCTATGCTTACCTTTTTAGGTGACAGCACTGGTGTTGCACAAAAACTAGCATCATGCAGAGGAATACTTTTCAAAACGTTTTATTATTAAAAATCAGTATGTTTTCATGTCAAGTGAGTATCATAACAGAGGCTACTTCAAGATGAGCTAATGAGCTAAACTACAGCTAACCAGTACACTATTGGATGTTGATTGAGACTTGTGATCTTGTATGGGTTTTTCCTTGACATACCAACATGTTAGTTTGTCAGAGAAATATATTTTAACTGTTTCTGAAAGTAGCTAACAACAGCTAGCCTATTTAGTGATATAAGCCACACAGTCGTTGCTTTCTCAGTTAGTCCTAAACAACACATTCTCACATTCAGGCTTTGTGTTTAAGAAAGTATAACAATAACATACATACTCACAAATACAAACAAAACTTTCACACTTTTGCAGTTCTGTAAAAACATAAATTCAGTGTTGCACTGAATTGTTAGTTTGTATGTTTTCCAGTGGTTTGATGCATCAGTTCTATGTGTATATTGTTGTCTCTCATTGTATTATTGCATGTTATGGTACGCTCTGCTTGCTGCAAAGTATCAAAAAGAAAAAAACAAAATCTAAAGACAAAAGGCAAATAATTTTGCATGATATCACATTTACTACTTAGTGTGTTTACATGCACTTAATAATCCAATCATAATCGGATTTCTGAATCCAATCATTACCTGATTATTCAAATGGTCATGTATACAGCACACTCTGATTTCTTAGATTTGAGCAAGGTCTAGAAATCTGATTAAGAAATCTGTCAAAGAAAGCTGGATTTTAGCTCAGTAATCAGATTCCTCAGTGCATGTAAACTCTCACTCTGATTTCTTTCAGATGCTTTGATCTGTGCATGTGTGAAAACAGACCACAGTACCGGAAATGAGCAAGCAGCTTTTAACCTGCAAGATGGCAACAAAACACTTTTGAAGTTATGCTGAAATAGCGGAGCAAAAAACCTGCTCAACAGGCTAACAACATGCAAAAAGCAGTGGGGATCAATTTCACACCAAGACAAATCATAAAGGTAGTAAATATGAGGAGGCACAGTGGAAATTATTTTACTCATAAAATTATCAAGAAAGACACTACAGAAGCTGGTACAGTATGACTATGGCAAAACAGGGCAAGAAACGAGCAATATAGCAAACAGTGAAGTATGTGTGCAGCAATAAAAGCTAAAGCAAAGAAGATAAAAGAAACATTAGCCTATCAGAAGCAAAGGCAAAACAGCAGTGGCAGTAACTCAGTACCAAATCTCCAACAAATGAGAACAAATGAGCACACTCAGCTGTATAGTGGTATCAGGGTGGGGGGGAAATGTCTTGCATCACTGGATTTCTATGCACCCTGGATTATCATGCACATCTGAAAACTAGCTTGTTGCAAGACAGTCAATCCCCACTAAAACTAACACACTTCAGAATGGTAGAGAGGTAGAAAATGATATGTAATTACCTTATTCAATAGCACTTAGGAATAAACCTACATACAAGAATTAAGTATGCCAGCAACCACTATACCATAATCAACAGATAATATTAGACACTTTAAGATGATTACATTATTGAGCAAAAGCCAGAGACCACTCTTTGTTTCATTTCAAGTCAAAACAGCCATTCAGGAGATATTTATGAAGAGATTTGATGCAAGATCATCTACTTTCATAAGGAAGGAGAACTTCAAAGAAAAATAAGTGAAAAAACAGGAGTTTTCAAAACTGGAGTTAAAAAAATGAGAAATTACAGAAAATGAGATTCCCAATAACATGCACGACTTGATAGACCACCAAAACTGTCACTGTCAGATAAACAGTACTTAAAGCTTTCATCTTTGAGAGAAAGGAGAAAATCAAGCTCCACTCTTACTTCTTCAGGTGTTTCTGTCCATCCATCCACTGAGAGAAGACAACTCAGGGCTATGAGTCTGAAAGTACGTGCAGCCATCAAGAAGCTGCTACTGAGAAAATGAAATAGACTAACAAGAAAATCTGCAAATCAAAGAAGCTGCTGGGTTTCTCAGCACAATGGACTGACCAGGCCAGAGGCCCAGACCTCAACATCACTCAATGTGTTTGGGCTTACTGAGAAGCAGAACATGCAACTGACTTCTAAGACTGAACTTTGGAGATGTGCAAAAGAACGGATGGACACATATCTGAAAATGATATTCTACTTAGTGGTTGAGGCTTCTGGCTGACCATCTGTCAAATGTTTTCTGCTTTTCTTCTGACACTGAAATTTAATACCTCATAAATAATGGCCATTTTGACTGGAAATAAAACAAATACAGGGTGTTCTATAACTTTTGCACAGTACTGTACCTTACCCAAGTTCCAGGGCAGAACATAGCAATGTAGAAAAAGTAACACTACCATTGCCAGAAATAACCAGGTGTAAGCAGAATTTCATTTCCAGGTATATATTCATATTTGCTTATGCAGGGGAACTCATTTCCTTACCAGGCTAGGTAAAGGCATTGCATACTGCAACATGACTATGGTGGCCAAGCAAGGAAAACAGACTTAAATAACTAAAAAGAGAAGGAATATCCACAGTTATATTCTCAATACTTCTGTTTCAGAATGTTGTCAATAGCTATCCCACTGCTATCATCTCAGGTAGCAGGACTTTGAATTGGTCTCATCCCTGGCCAGTAGCACTACTGTGTGAAGAGTTATGTGGTCCTCTCAATACCTTGATGACCTTGATGCTGATGAAGGTGCTGCAGCCCTTCTTCCTTTAGAGATTCTGACAATAACATGAGAACTTCCTCACCTCAATCTGGCCTAAGACCTCAAGGATATAGCAGGCCTTCCTTCTGGACTACATGATCTCACTGCCACAACAGCACATATCTCTCTCAGCAGAGTCCCTGTCTCTGCTCAACATGCTTTATCATTGCCAGAAGGTGAGGAAGACTCTAATGGCAGGGTCAGCCTGTTGAAGAGCTTATAGATGTGATGCAGCCCTCAAGGGCAATGACAGTATTGGTCTACAGATAGCTTGTTACGAGTGGTTAATATGGCTCTGAGGTTTGATACTATTCTTGTCAATTGACTGTCAATATTTATGAGTTAAAAATGTCTTAACTCTACAGAGCTCTAATTATGTACTAACAGACTGGCTATACATTATTTATATTACATTAATATTATTTTTATTTAATTTTTTTTTATTTCAAACAAGATGGCAAAGTATTATGTTAATACTCATTTATAACAGTTTAATTGTCATAATAAAATAGTCATTTCATTAAACACAATAACCTGAACCGCTTCAGATATTATCTTACATAGAATATATCCTTAACGACAAACCTCCAAAACTGATATATCAACATGCCACAAAAGCATATTTCAGAGGTCTGCAGTTCAATTTACTGCCAGTGGTCACAAAATATAGGATTCAAGGTCCAGATTTGAAAATCTCTTGCATAATCATAATATGTGCAAAATCTATGAGTTTCATTGTAAACAACTATAAGCGACTCTTTCAATTTGTTTATGATTCATGATTTCCATGAAAGACAGTAAACAAGACACCCTCGAGAGAGACAGATATGGATCTTACAGTTTTAAATTACAAGAGTGTTTTGAATACTCTGCCTTTAGTGGTTAAGTATTGCCGTATCTGGTGATACCTGTTCCTTTACATTTGTGAGTTCAGACCTCCGAAGTCATGCATCATTCTGTAGTCACTGTCCTTCCCATATTAAGAACTGCGGGTCTAGGCTGGCTTTCCCTATGACAAATAAATGAAAGAAAACTGTAGATTAAAATGCCCCAAAGCAGACACAGTGTAACTGGATCCTCTGAATTCTGAGGTAATTTAGCAGTCAGAATACAAATAAGGCTAAATACATGGTACAAGCAAGCTAATACTCCTGAGCACTGAAATGATGTATGAATGTGAGTCTAAACTTCAACACTATTATGATCTGTTCAAACCCAGTGCATTAATAGAGATAATAATAAGCTAAATATATACAACATCATCATTTATAATGTACTTTCTACTGGAATGTGGATGGCTGTCCCAAACCCAAGCCATAGATGTAAAATTAAAAAAAAAAAAGTATTATTTTCATACGATATTACTAACAACCTAAAAAAAAAGTCGGCAGTGAGAGAACTCAGATTTTTGCGGCAAGACCATGCAGTGGAGTTTTACTAAGACCACAGAGATTGGAGACTCCCTACACGACCACCCTCGGAACATCCCGTACCACCCCGTCGCTGGTGTCTCGGCCCATGCCTCTCTTTTTTCTCCATCCCTTGGATGACAAGAATGGAAGGCAAGAGTGGTCTATGGGTTATGGGTGGAACATGTGGGTTGTGCTGTAAGGGGGGTGTCTGGAGCTCCCTGGATTTTTTTTTTATAAGAGTGTTTTGATTTCTTTTAAAGTGAAGTTAAAAGATTCAGATTTGTCATGACTTTAATTTTTATACAAAACAAATGCGGTCGCATGTTTTCATGTCACTACTGAAACACAGAGTTTTAGTCCATAAGCAGAGCCTTATTTTAGCCACACTCCTGCATTTTAGAGCAGGAAGTGATACTGCATCCCTGTCCCCCTTGGCCACTTGGTGAGTAGTTAGATCCCACTGATTTGAAGTAAATGTGTCTCAAAGTCTGTAAATGAATGTTCAACATTAAGAATGGTCACTACTGAAACACATATTTTCAGCTATTAAGTAAACCTTTTTGTGTTTTAATGAAAAAATTATGATTTTATGTGTGTAATAAAAGCTGTGTTTGCTAGTTATATATGGCTAGCATTTTAACTTGTGATCAAAATTAGCTAAAGTTCTCACTACTGAAACAGTTACCACCAAATCATCTGGGAAAGTTTTTAAATGTATCATTATGGGGGCTGTGCAGAGAGTAACACATTTAGTTTTGAAGGGAAGAAAAAAAAATGTTCAAGTCATAAAGATGCTAGCTGGCTAGCGTTAGTGTTATGTGCTAGCTATAACAATCATATTGGTGGAGTTGAGTTTGTATGTGAGTTTTGCAGCTTGGCAAAGTTACTTTAAACAGCTAATTTCTATTATGTGCACTAATCATTTTCATATAATTAAATGCTGAATTCTACTGCTTTGTTAAAATTACTATTGTTGTAACAACAACAACATTATGTAGTTAATATAATCACAACAACTAATTAATTAATGAACAAAACAGACATTTCAGGGGTTTACAGTTTACTGTTATTTGTCATATCGTCATAACTTATTACAATGATGTTGAATCATTAAGACTAAAATTGGTAGAGGCCTCATATTTTACACAGGGTATTTGTAGTGTTGCACTTTGAATAATGGCAATGTTTCAAGGCATTCTAGAAATGATTTGATGCATAAGTTATACATTGTGTAAAACCTACAGTAGATGACAAATTGATACAAGTTTCACCTTTTTACCCCAATAGGGGGTATTATCTCCTTTTTTGTCTCACTCTTTTACAAAAAAATTGTTCACTGTTCCCTTTCATTTATACTCCATCATTCTGTACATGAACTCATGCACAGGATTTAGCTTTATAGTACAGGGGTTACTAACACTGTTCTGTTCTTAAGGCATTTCTACCCATTTTTCTGTCACTGGTGACTTTAATTCCCACAAATGTATCAACACCTCAGTGTACACTATTACATTATCATGCACTTCCAATTTCATTGCGTCATCCTTCCCATCCATACGCAGTGCTAGGTATACAGGCAATGAAGTTACCGAAGGGCAGACTGCAAGGTCATGAGAACACCAATACACTGAAGCAATGTTCTTTGCACACCTGAGAAAAATAGATAGCACACCATTTGGCTTAAAAAACTCAATATGGAATGGAGCAAATTCCGTAGCCTACTGCTCACAAAAATAAATGATTCTAACCAGTGTACCATTTAATCTTAAAGATGAAGAAATCTGCTGTATGTGCCCTACGTAGTCTCAGAGGCACTAAATAGGAATGTAGTTACCTGCTTATTAGAAAACTGTACCAATACAAAGGTCATGCATTAAGTCAAGGCAAAATTTCCTCCTTTTAAACTAGAAAAAAAAAGAAAAATTCCAAAGAAAAAAAAATCATGCGCCTTTTTAAGGGTTCTTTATCTCCACAGTTGCCTTGGCCATTTTAGTGAGAGATACGGCTCCCAAAGATTAAAGTGAAAGCAATAACTGAGGAAAGGATTCATCTTCAAGGTAACACTTTTCAAAATTGATGAAATTGACAGGCAAGGAAGGCATCCTTGATACTGCTCAAAGCCTCTCTCCTTCTCACCCTCTCTTTTCTGGTTTATAATGATGGGGTCATGCATCAGCTGAGGTACTGGCAGGAGCTTAAAAGCAATTGGATGTTCAACACAATCTGGAGAAATTTGGTCCGGCCATTTCTTTTTGCAGATTTCTTTCTCTTGGTATATACTTCAAAGTAGAGTTTTGTCAAAGTCTAATTCCTGAAGTAATACCACAGCTTTTGGTGAAAGCATCATTATCTTAAAAGATAAAAGACAAACGAATCATGTATTGTCTCCCCATCCTTCAAGCTACGTCATCTGCATATTGGTTAGTTATTGAATGATTTTGATGGAATAAGGGCTGTACAATGAGGATCAACAGAGTGGGAAGATATGGGTGGGATTATAGGGAGTTTATAGCGCTGATGTCATGAGAACGTAATCCAACGAATATCTGTTTGTCTTGATGGCTTCATTAAGTCCATTTAATTTACTCCTTTGTTTTAGTTAAGTCCAGTTTATTTATGTCTCTGTTTTAGTGCTCCTTGTTTGTCTGTTTTGGCATCAAATTAATATCAAAGTGGATATGATTAGCATTATTAATATACGAACACTATTAGCTAGCTAGCTAGCACATTTAGCAACAGACAGTAATAAAAACCCTTAAACCCATTAATATGGAACAGGCCTACGGTATGAACAAATGTTTGTTGTAGGTATCTCAGTCATGACAACTGTATTTGACTATGCAAACTCAGCCAGATATCTACGAAACTCCGGGTCAAAAAAATAATAATTAAAAAAAACATGCACAAGTGCTGGTCTGGTGCTGGTTTAGCTAGTCACCCAGCATGGTCATGTTGGTTGACCAGCATGCCAGCTTCCAAAATGCAACATATGCTATTTTGCTGGTGGCCAACATAACTGATTACATTGCTGCTGACCAATGGAATCTTATGTTGGCCACCAGCAAAACAGCATCCAAGCCATAAAATATGCTGGTTTCACTGGTGCCAGTTATGCTAGTCTAGGCTGGTTTTTCTAGCATAGACATAATGCTTTGGAATGGATTTGGATTTTAATAATGGCAAATAACTTTGGCTACCTGAGGTGTAATGAATTAATTTATTTACATAGTTAACAAAGTGCTGGAGCTCAGCTTTGCTTGCTGTTCACACAACCCAAATGTGCTAGAGCTCCACTCTGGTGTACAACTGAGCCACTGTTTATATCCTCTTCAGTGTACATTCCCTGGTTACTTCATTGAGACGGGAATAAATGGGTTCTCTCGCTAACAATTCTGTAGCTAACCTAGCTAAGTAAGATAAGGCAAGATTTTTCTTAGTTAGACAACTAACTAAGTAATTTAGAAGACAATTAAATTAGTTGGTCAGTCATGCATATTTCTAAACTTTTAACTAGTCTGTAACATGGCCAGTGGCTGCTAGGCTGTCAACGTTCTTGGTATGCACACTGTGCTACTAATGAAAACTAGCCCTCGTAAACAAATTGCTGTGCTTGCCACTGCTACACTCTGCTGCTACACTCCCTCATTTTGAGGATGTCCAGTGGGACACTGATTAGCCAGGTTTCCATTCGAACATTTCACAAATTTTAAACAAATTTTCAAAAAAGTAAGTAAAAGAAAATTAAATTTAATCCATCAACTTTCCATTACATGGTTATGTGTACATTTCTGATGGGTCAACTGTTTGTGGCTGTAGCGCTAACAGATCATAGACACTGGGCGTAGCAGGCAGTGGCCCATTTATTAAGGGCTAAAGTCCCTATTCCACTGTCCACTGAAACCCTGCAAACGCCATTACAGCAAATAATTATGACAGAACATTGTGCCAAACAAATGATTTTCATTCCTGCTACATCTTATTCAAAAACTGTTTCCATCACAGTTTTTTGCATTTGTCTGTTATGATCAAGCTACGTTTTTCACTTCATCCAGAACTTTTATTGCAATAATAAGCCTTATATTCACATTTCTGGCTTTCCCTCCAGGTTTTTCATGCGCATTTTTAAGATTTACAAAAAAGAAATGGACTAAAAAACACAATTATTTTTGTATTTTGCTGCCACTTGTTTGTTTTGTTTTTTTTTGTTTCATAACTTTTCAGCCCCTCTCCCACCTTTCTGTTTTCTAGGTTTGGTTTGATTTTGGCAGTGGAACGAGGGGGTTGTAGTTGGATCATGTGACTAGGCCACTACATCAGGATGCACAGTGTGTTTCACTCACACTGTATGTTTCTCAGTTGCTCTTTTTTTCACTGTGTGAATCAGCACAGCCCACAGATCAAGTGGTCCCCCAAGAATTCTCCCTGTTGTCTCGATGGTCAGCCCATATCTGAACTTGGATATTGCAGCAAAATACAACACACATCAAGCCAATAAAAGTCACTGAAGTCTTAAACAGCTTTCTGCTGCTTTGGGAGAACGCTAACTGTCAAGGCTATGCCACATTTGTGTTGCATTTCTGACTCCTCTCAGGCTAGACAGTCCTTGCCGGCTTTCTCCCCCTCCATCTGCTGTGCATTATTTAGAAGCCTGATGGAGTTTGTTTTCAAAGTTTAACGTAGGCTTGTTCCACATTCTCCCTTTCCGCCCTCTCACTTTCTGTTTGCCAGTATGAATTGGCTTGCCAGATTGTAGCTTGCTGGAGCAGTGTGCATGTTTCCCCATGGCCCCGGTGTGAAATATAACTTTAATAAAACGCCTGATGGGAGAGGGGCTTTGGGCTGGATCTCAGTGTGTGGCGGTCTGCTGCTCTCCGGCAAAGCACTGCATAAGGGGGGGAGGATTCATGACCTGAAGAAGTGTGTGTGATGAGGTGGAAGCAAGCCTGAGAGAAGAGCTGAACTCCCACCCAGTCCGCCTCCAAGAGGTCAGCAAAGCCAGCCACACTGATCACTCTCTCAATCAGCCAGGAACAGAGTGACTACTGCAAGACTGAACTCTCAAAATTTCATTTTCTCTCAGTATACTCTCAGTACACGAATGACATGCAAATTAACAGTTTAGTTTATCAGGCATTCTTAGAAACAAAGATTGCAAGTAGGGCGCCGATCTCAAAAAGACTCGATTCTCATACTCCTGGCATTTGGGAGTCAAAAGCTGACTCCAAAGCTTTGGACACCAGACATTTGACTTCGCCTGCAGTGCTAGTGCTAAAACCTCTAACGACCTACTTATATATTTATTTTACAAACAATATTCAATGGCCATACAATGTTAAAATGCTCATTAACATATTGAACTACATTCAAAACTTTCTCAAGTTTAGTTGAACATCCCTGGTCTAAGTGTTAGCCCTATTATCAGGAGATCTTGAGTTCAGTCCCCTGTGATGCCACAGCCATCCGTCAAGAGAGCATAACTGACTGCTGGTCACTGTGGGTGTCTGTTAGCTGATGTAATAGAATTGGACAGTTGGCGTTCTCTTCTGAGTGTGTTGAGCTGTCCAATGCCATTGTTTTAGTGGATGATGTGAAAAAAAAAGTGCAAAAAATGCAGAAGTGTAAAAAATGCAGTGGCTGCCTTCACTTCAGATGAAATACATGCTAGTCTTTAACCTCCCAGCTTGGTAGCACTGTGTGTTACAGGAAGACCTAGACAGTGGGTGGAATTGGCAATGACTAAATTGGGAAGAAAAAGAAAGTTCTTTAGATACATGCCATCGTGGAACCACTTCAATCAATAGTTTATTAAACACTACATAAGATGTGTGAATAATTGTTTAAAGTTTAAAGAATCTCCACATAATGGTTTTATAACAATTCAAGTTTTTTTTCTCCTAAACTGTACATCCAACCCAAGATCCACTTAGTACTATTTATCTTTAAGAGTACACCATCACTAATTTATGTACAATACACTGTTGTCCAAGGGGTTTCATATTCTGCAAGATGTTAAGGAGCAAGTACTACAATTTATATAATTTATATTATTGTAGGGATCTTGTAGGTCTTGCATGTTATTGTAGAGATCCTAGAAGAGTAGACATTTTGAATAAGCTCCACATGCTTAATGAACTTCTCGTCCACGCTTCTGCACACAAGCCAAAGTAGAAATAATATCCAAGAAGGAAATTCAGCTAAGGAACTGAGAACAGGTGATCTTGAATTCAGAAGTTTATTTGTTTATTCAACCACTTATTCTGTTTACATGCAGAACTAACAACAACGGATCTTAATTTTCTCTTAGGAAATCATGTTCAAGACAGCAAAAAAGTTGCTGTTGGATTGTTTCTCAAAAGCCAGTTAGAGTTGTTAGCTATTCCGTTCCCCATAGAATGAGAACTATGTTAAAAGGTTAGGTGGAGCAATCTATCATGTCTGCAGTTCCAACATTTGGCGCATATGCAACCAATTTGAGGGAAACACTATAAAAACATCCATGCCTCTGAATACAAATGAGCTTCGCATTTTAATGTCTGAAACTGGACAGATGCAGGGGAACAATTAAGTTAATTGTTGTCTTAAATTGCCCAGTCTTGAGAATCACATGTAAGTGTGCATGTGGTGGCACCAGCAATTTAACAGCAGAGGGTAAAATATGCTGTAGAATCTGCCAGAGAAACACATTTCAAGCTTTCAAGGCCTTAAAAAGACAGAATATGATATAGTATAACTGTGTGGCTGTTGATTCCAAAGCATGTGATCTGTTTCCACCGTCGTCATTTCCCATTATTCACAAAGACTCATGTAGGCCTCTCATACTGACATGCTAGTTGAGTGCCAGTGTTTACTTTTGACATTGATTTTTTTTTCTGCTTTCCAATTTTCTCAATTGCCCTTTAATACTGTTCCAAGCTGCTGTTCCTTCTGTCTCCACATCATACTACTTTTCTCTCGCCTCCATCTGAACAACAGGCTATCAGACTACCAGAAAAAGCTGCACTGACAACATGATAAACCCGACACGTCTTTTAATCCTATAAACTCCACGGCTGCCGGTGTTATCAGGGCTGCAGCGGTGTGTGGTAGATTTTTAACGGCTCACCACCTGGGCCGGTCTGCCCAGAGAAGGCACTGGAGAGAAGTCTTAATGCTCCTCCATTCACCATAATAACAGATAGGAAGCCAATTTATTTTTATGACCAATAAAAGACAATAAATTTCTGTGCTATGGCCCCGCAGTGAGTTAAGGCTCCTTTTCTGCTTGTTTTGTTTTCATTGAGGGTCAGATGTCAAACCCATGCAATATATTTATTCCGTAATGTGGTGAGCTTTTAAAAGGCAAGGGGGAAAACCACAAGAGTTTCACCAGCCTGGAAATGAGACAAAAAACAATCTAACAGAAACTTTATTATATGATAGCTTCAGGTCCGTAGGTAGTACTCCGCTGTAAAATTTCTGCCGCACAGTGAGAGTAATTTGGGATTTTGAGTTTTTGGGCAACATATTAACTAGTATTATTTTATCAACAGGGGCTTCTGAACAGAATCAACACTGATACTGTGATTTGGCTAAAGCTAGCCTTAAAACGTCTCCTGAAAACTGTTCCTTCAAAGTAACAAGAAAACAGCAACTGATAAATGTAGACACCTCATTCTGCATATTGAGCAGGAGGCTGTGTTTTCAGGTGTTAACAGACCTGTAGTGGAAAAGTCCTTGGACAAGGCTGGCACTGGGCGTAAAATGTTTGATCATGTAGCACTGGTGCTATAAAAGTTGAAAATGTTGTTAAATCTACACAAATGCTTCTTAAATGTATACCTCTCACTAAGTGGAGCAAACTGTCATTTTAACTGTGAAAAAACAGAAGCAACATGTAAAAGGTTTGTATTTTGTGAAATGTACAGATAATTCATTTCTTCACAATAGACTGGATTTGAACCAAGAGATGCTATAAGCACTCAAAAAAGTGTTTTTTTCAGCAGGTGAACTGTAAAATCCCAAATAATTGCTCAGTTTATGTATTACAGTCCCAAACTAAACAACGTTTAGGCATTTTGTACATCACAAGGTGTTTTGTTTGCAAACCTCTGCATTTGTTTTCTAGTGTTTGTTTTACCTGATGAACTACAATGACCATAAACCTAACCTGTGTCATAGCTTGCACTCGGGCAGTGCAGAAATATTTGACATTGCACACACCACATATTTAGAACAGCTCGGGAATAAGTGACTATGAGTAATTGTGTACCATGAGCACTTAGACTGGATAAAATATTATCAAATGGACATATACACGTGCAAACACAGCTCTATCACATGCATGCAGCTGTGATCTTTCATGTATTCACACAGGATTAATTTCTCCTAGCACATGCGACAATATTGCCGCATTGTAAAGACCTGTAGGGTGCTGTATCCCCTCTGGATACTTAGAATGAACAGTAATAACAGATCGCTCATCTACTGTCCCTCATAGAAACCATGAAACAGATCCACACAGCCAACATTTTCACTGTTGATCCGCTGCCACTCAAACTGTTTAAACACAGCTGTGCTGAGCATGCAAACAGCATTTTTAATCCCTGGTTCTCATTTTCATTCTCATTGAATTATTTAATTAATTAAGTTATATATTTTGATCATTTGTTGATCTATTCGTCTGTTGGCCATTTTTGACCATTTCCAGTTCAATTTAAATTTTCATTAGCTAAAATTTTGGTGCAACCCTAGTTATGAATAAGAAACGTTGTTTAAAACAAACGAACAAAAAAAAAAAAACGTGATAATGCAAAAGTAAAAGGAACAAGCCACAGCCCTTGGGATTAAGCCTATTTTGAACATACTGGGAAAAAAATGGCCTCACCCCATCATTTGTTTCCAGTCACTATGAAAAGGCGCATGACCTTGGAGCAAGGACAAGCCCAGCATTGTGGGCGCTGAACACTTCTGTCTCCAGTTTCTCAGGAGATTCCGGCAGTCCATCACTGTCATAAGCTCATTATTGATCAGAGTGGGCTGTGTGTTATGTGCGCACAGACTTGGCGTTCATCCTGATCTTCTGCTGCACTGGCATTCAGTGGAGACAGTGTATGATGTACTGAAGGCCGCTGCAAGGAGTTAAAGTACTGCTGTAGATAAAGACAAAAGGGGAGCACTTTTGGTACAAAAAGAATATTTGGTAACGCTTTTATTTGAAGAAATGCATAATAATTGAATGACATGTTTGTAAAGAAATATATCACTGCTGTCGGAAGAAAACCTCATATCTCCATTTGTCATTTTTCAATTTTTTACATAATTTGAAAATGCCTGTTGCCCTTTATACTGTGTGTAAATTTCATGAAGAACGGACCAAAAAAAACAGCCCAAAATGATGTGGAAAAAAGTCTGTTCCAATGACTTACATTAAAAGTAAAGTTTTTTTTTTCTTTCCTGTAAAGTTGTCTTCTTGGAGATATGAGGTTTTCTTCCGACAACAGCATTATGGAAATTCATGAGCTTACTAATCAGTTCCATTTCTTGGGAATGATGCCTCATAGTAGTGTGTCACTATAGTTTAAGGGCACTCATAAAATATCTATCCATTCATGGAAATTATGCTAATACTGTACAATTTTTATACTAACACAGGAAAAATATGTGCGTTCACATTTACATGACATATCTATCCAAAAGCTAAAATGTTAAGGAAAGATACTGAAAAATTTAGGGTCCATTATAGTTTTTTTGGACCACAGTTGCAGCCGAGTCTCAGTTCAATGAGAGTGCTTGTGTGGGCAAACTGCATGCCACAAAAAGAGGCTGGACTGCTTTTCCAACATGGCCGTCCAAACACAGCCTGAAGCACTGTACAAACAGCGGCAGGAAATTGCTGCAAATTACACACACTGACATCGGCACGATCCACAACCCTCCCGGCTGCTGCAGGAGGAAGCCTCCTAGTCCTCAAAAATCCACCAGCTGCTCCTCAAGCCTGGGGATCATTCCCCTTTCCATTATCCCCAACCCCACACCCTCCCTGTCTCCCCCCTTTAAAGTCTGTTTAATTAGGCCTCATCTCCGCAGGACTGGAGCCCCACTCAGCTCCAGCAAACCCCGTTGTTCCTCTCCCGGAACAGACCTTCAGGCATGTTGGTTTTTCCCTGATTGACTTGGGCCATAATCATCACAAAGTGCTTTTGCTGCAATTAACTCCCCAGTAACCACCCCTCTCCTTATTTACTCATTTACTTCAGGAGAGGGTTCACCTCACAGTTACAAGGCTAGACTATGGTGAGCCCAACTTAGTTAAAGGAACAGATTTCCTTTGTTTAAACACAACTGATGAGGTGCTAACATGCCAGCTGAACAGTAATACACGTACAGGCCACTTTATTAGAAACCCTTACTTTGTTGGTACACCTTGAAGGTTAGAGACTTTAGAGATCTTTTTTTTATCTAGAATTTGCTTCTCTAACCATTTCTCAGTGATCAGTTTCCGACCAACAGAATCACTGTTGGCTGGATATTTTTTGACTATTCTTAAAACAGAAGTGACAAAGATGTAAAAACATCAGGGATGGGTATTTTCAGTCACATTTGACATTTGATTTTGTAAGGCATTATTACATAGTAGGAATAAAGTTTTATTCAATTAAATTGTTGGTAGAGTGTAAAATAATGTTGAACTTCATGTTTATCTGTGCTTTACTATGATGCTTTCTATGTGATATAGCTGCACGTAGTACTGCTGCTAAGCAGCGCAGTGCTTTCTGTCCAATGTGCAGTAGCCTTTAGCCAGCTGCAATAGTTCTATGTTTCCTTCTTTGGAGTAAACAGATTAGAATATCTCATGGGGCTTAAATATGTAAACACACAACATTAGAGAGAAGCTAATTAGCTTATACAATCCTCATCCACCATAAGATAACTGTCATGACTGTTCAAGTACTCCAAAAAATTGCCTGATAGACACATAACAGCATAACACACACTGCAACAGATGGGCTACAGAAACTGTGAACCTGCAAAGTGCACCTATAGCTGATAAAATGGTCAGTGAGTGGAGATAAGGTAAGGTAAATGTACCCAACAGAATGGCAAACAGAGTACACTGTTGAGGACAACAGAGAGACCTTCAGAATGTAATAGATTTCATTAAAATAACTGAACTGAACTGTACTCTCTGTGCAAATGTGCAGCACCACAAAACAAGGAATTAAAACTTGAGGAAGAGGGGCTACAGTACAGTAAATGCTGTTTGTTAGCATGAACAAGTCAGAACGCTTTCTATGCAGCACACACCACGCATTAAACATCCAGCAATTCAACTCAGTTTACTATGTAGTCTAAGCAGAGGACTACAGTGGTGTCTTCCAGTTTATCATTGCAATAGAAGTAACATTAACATTAATAGTGGTAACATTGTGCTAGATAAAAGATTGTTCAGAAATCCAAATCCAAATCCTAAAATTCACGTACTTATCACAATGTCTGCATTTGGCCAATTTGGTTGTCAAGCATTTTCTTCACATGCCTGTGTTTAAGCCAGAATTGTCATCAAATGTGATTCTACAACACGGCTAGCTTGGTGCTACACATTTCCAAAGGGATGCTAGCAGAAATTAGCATCATGCTAGCAGCTAATCGGACAATGAAAGGCTCCTTATAAAGGTTTCTGCATTAAACATCGCCATGTAATGACATATCCCTGATGTAAAATCTAGCTAAAGCCAGCTTGTACCAGCTTTTGCTGGTAGCTGGTTCCATATAGTCTATGATGGTCTATGAAGGTCTACGTGTCAATCAGCTTGGTCATTCTGGTCATACTAGTCAACAAGCTTTGTCATGCTAGTCTTACTAATCAATCAGCTTGGACATGCTGGTTATACAGGCCAACCAGCTTAAAAATGTTGGTCGACTAACTTGATCATGCTGGTCATACTGGCCAACCAACTTGATAATGCTGGCTGACCATCTGGGTCAATCAAATGACGCTACACCAGCTAAACTATAAAACTCAAACAAAAACATACCCTACACTGGTCAATCAGCTAAGCTGGTCTGCCAGCTTAACCAGACATGGCCAAGCCATTTTTTCAGCAGGAACAACTGGCAGATCTTCATTATTTTACAACTGTTCCTGTTTCCCAGTATAAGCAAAACTAAGGAGTTCATGAAATTACTGAAATACCTCATGCTTTATTTTAAATTCTGTTACATCCATGCTCTCTCATTAGCAGTTGCAATTTCTCTTTAGTCCAAACTCTGTTCTCCATAAGCTCAAACGTGCACAGCACAGGCTCATGTATGCTGATATAAATTCTGTCCTACTGTTCTAAAGTTGGAGAATCTCCCACACGAAAGTGACCGTCAATGTCTTCATCTCTATTTTATTTTCAGAAACCTGACGTCCATTGAAAATTCAAATGTCGTGTCATTCACTAAAGTGCAACTTTAAGACTTCATAAACCTGTATAACACACTGAAGTGTTATATAGAAATTTACGAATGCTTATATTGCTCAGAAAGGATTCTATGGACTTCACAAATTAGTTTAAATCTCGATGGAATTCACAAATGAATTACCGAACTTCATATTCCCTGTGCAGCATGCATCGCCACAACACAAGAGATTGGGATTTGCTTTTAAAGTTCTCTTTCTACAACTTCAGAGGCACATCACGTAGACCTCAAATATCCCTCTGTGACCTTTCTGCTCTCAGCACCTGTCACTTCTCCAGGCGTACCTGAGCAGCAAGAGTGTATGAACAGTCTGGCTATTTGGATCTAAGAGCAAGGCTCTATATAGCAGTACACTAACACTTCCTCTGCCCCATCTGCTAGCACTGGGAGCGGCAGAGAGATCACAGTCAAGGGGGGAGAAAATCCATATGGTATTTCACACGTCAAGGGCTCAGAGCAACAGCGTCTCATCTCAGCCCAACGGCAATCAATACTCGCAGTCTCCTTTAGTATTACAGGGGAAACATGCTTTTCACCCTCTCTCTCGCCTTATCCCACTGCGTCTTTCCCCATAGCTTCCAAGTATGTGCATCTCCATAAAATTACAGGAATATCTTATTCAGAAGCGTTAATGCTGCCAGTAATGATCTCCAGAAAGCATTGTGCAATGTTTGGGTTTAGGGATGCCAGGTATTGTTCCCCACTTGAGATGTGTATGCGTGAGGATTCATTTTCTGCATATTTGAAGTATGCATACCTCTAAGTCACCAAATTCCTTTTTCCCCCACTTTGTAAATCACTAACACATTGTA
Source organism: Colossoma macropomum (assembly GCF_904425465.1). Lineage (NCBI taxonomy): Eukaryota > Metazoa > Chordata > Actinopteri > Characiformes > Serrasalmidae > Colossoma > Colossoma macropomum. The sequence continues at coordinate 2,668,421 of NW_023495267.1, read as the reverse complement.
ATTTCCTCATATTTACAGACCTCCATGCATTGCAGTCAATCTCTTCAGACAAACTAATGACTACATTATTAATTACAATATGCAGTACTGCGTGAAGTCAGAGACCACCCTTTATTTACTTCATGTCCCTTCACACAATTACCAATAAGAACAAGTTTTTCATCTTTCAGGAGATATTTCTGAATATATTAGATATAAGATAATTCACTTGCATAAGACAGGAAGAAGTCAAAAGAAAAGCAGTTTCAAAAAGCTTTTCCAAATGAGTTTCCAAAACTAGAGTTCCAAAAATATTAATAGATACAGAGAAAATGTAGAGACTCCTAACAACGATGTAAGACCTGGTATACTAACAAAACTGTCACTATCACAAACAGAATTTAAAGCTTTCATTTTTGAGAGAGAGGAGAAAATCAAGCTCCACTCTTACTTCACATCTGAAAAAACACGTTTCTGTTCATCCTTCCACTGTGAGAATCCAACACTATGGGTTAAAAAGATGTGTGGCTGTTAAGAAGCCATTAATAAGAAAATAGACAAAAAAGACAATTTGGAAATCAAACAAAGAAGCTGGTGTTCTGAGAACAATGTACTGACCTCCCCAGAGTCCAGACCTCAACATCACTGAATATATTTGGGAATGTTTATTGTAAGAAGCAGAAAATGAAACCAACTTCTAAGACTGAACTTTGGAGTTCTGGAAAAATTTCTTCAAAATCTTGAAGCATGTCTCCTGAAAAGCACTAAAGCACTAATAAAGGATGAACACCAAATACTGAAAAGTTTGATTTTATATGTAGTTGTTGAGGTTTCTCCAAAATTGTATGGTAAATACAGAGTATGTTTATGTATTTTACGTTATGTTATGTTTTTTCCTGATGCTAAAAGATGAATAACTTGTGTTTAATAATACTCATTTTGACTGGAAATTAAACAAATGGAAGGTGGAATTTCATAGATTTTTCTGCATAATTCAGAATTTCTGCAAGCCATTAAAATGTAAACAAAGTCATTCAGAGTGGCTGGATGTGAAATGTATCATTCTAGAGAAACTCGCAGAGTCCAAATTGTTTACAACAGAGGTGACAGGAACCTGGCGCTCAAAGCATTTCATGCCTATTAAAGCTACCACAGAAAGCTATTACATGAAATGGTTACACTGCCTGATGCCTGAGACATTGTTTTGTGATAGTTTTGAGATAAGGTTTAGGCCATAAATTATTTTTTAAATCTATTCATGACAGGAAGGTACATGCAGCATGGCAAAACAGTATCCAAAGAAAACTTATTTTTAGATTTCCACTAATTTACCATCATCAACGTTACAAATAAAAACGCAGAAGACAAGTGTAGGTTGACTGGTTGTTTTTGGATAGTAAATTAAATGGCCATATTGCCATGGCAGATATCATGGCCTCTTGTTCCCATCACCACTGCTGTAAAGAAACTGACAAGTTTCTCTACAATGCACCATTTCACATCAAGCCTCCCTTTACATGTCATTTGAATCATTCATTTTCTTGTTGCAGGCCTGTCTCCACTGTTGCACACATAACTGACCATGTTGTTTGACATCAAAGCATATGGTATGAAATGTTAGACGATTTTCCTCTGTATGCTTTATCACCAGCTTCTTACTGACCAAATAACAGTCCGCATACAATCACAAAACCTCCTCCAGTACTACATGGTTGTTTTCCTTTGTTAAGCACAAAATAAGCTGGTTACAGTACATCACAGGTGAAGGTGTCACGATTTCTTCATACACTCCCGAGTCCTGTATCAAACAAGATGGACCCCAAAAGATCAAAGAGCATGGCATATTTCCCCCCGGCCCTTTCAGACTGTAGATGAATAGCTTCTAAAGGACTTGTGAAAAATACATTGCCTTTGAAGAGGTCTGTTACCTGGGTTACTCTTTTCTTTCCTGAATCACGTTTTGGAATGAAGTTTGGCATGTGAATGAAGGAGCCTGGCTGAGGAAGACTGAAGCACAACTAAGGGGAGGAATGATAATTCATAGCCAGTGAGCCAGAGCATAGCAAGTAAGTCAGACAGAACACTATCTAACATATACAAAGCCTTACACATCCCACAATTCAGTTCAAGCTTACTTTAGCAAAGGACTATTGTAGCATTACCAAACTGGAAGAAACCACTGGATGGTGGCACTAGTTTGGGGCAGTGGTGCAGAACTCTGGTCCTGGAGGGCCACTGTCCAGGACAGTTTGGTGATTTACCTGCTCAAACACAACTTATTCAACTTATCTGCTAATTGCCAAGTTTAGTGGGTATGTTTGCGTAGGGCAACTACCAAAGTGTGCTGAACACCAGCCCTCCAGGACCGGAGATTTGCACCCCTGGTTTAGGGTCTGTACATCAGACAAGTTGCTTCAGGTGAGGCTGAGTTGGGTCTCGGGTCTTTAGTAGAGCATTTCAGTCTTGTTATTAGCCGCACCTGTCAGGTTTGACAGAACTTCAAATAATAAGGCTTTTATTACAGAACCAAAACCTTCTGAAGGACTGTACACTCAGTAAATACAGTGCTTAAAATAAAGGGGCAAAACAAAAAAAACTAGTGGCTAGTCTGTATATAATAATTAGCTTGTTATTTGAAGCTGTATTGAGCTTGACGTCACTGCGAGATGGGTGGTGAATAGGTGGGAGGTAAATAGCATTACAATACATACTGCTGTTTACCTTTCATGACTTCTGCCTCCAGACTGTGGTCACGATGACTCAGGGGAGCTTTTCCCACAACTACCTCCAGGTCCAGAGCAAGTTTAATACTGCGGGAGCGTTTTCTTTCATTTTTCCTATTCAGAGATGGGAATTTCACATTACAAGTTTCACTTGACCATGGCATAACTTTCTTGCCGTTCCACATTTTTGATACTTACCCTTTTCCAAAAGGACTGGAGCTGGAACTTAGTAGAACCTAGCATTTACTGTAGATAGTTTAGTGTTAAAAAAACAAAAACAAAAACAAACAAACAAACAAAAAAAGCGTGCCAACAAGAAAAAGAAAAAAGACAGCAGCAGTGACTACAGTTGCCAAGGTAATGTAAATTCACTACAACACCCATAATGCAATGCCCTCACACCCCAATACTGAGCATGATGGCAGGAAAACAAAGGCAAACACATCATAAAAAGTTGGAAAAAAAAAAAAAGAAAATTCCCCATTTACCACATTAAGATTGCAGGTCATAATTCAATCAGTGTTGCTGGTGTTTTTTCTCTGGCTAAAATTTTGTCTTGAGTCTCAAGTCCAAGTCAAGCCACAAATCCAAGTCCAGATGTGAGAGTCCCAGTCTCTGCTGAATGTAAGTAATAGAACACAAGAGGGAACATGTTATTGTGAATACCTTTACAGCTGTGAATCAGTCACCATCATAAGCTGAAGGCAAGTACTAAAGATTATTACATCACACAGAAGTTACAGATGTAATCAAATATAGCATAAAGTGTTACTTAGCACCCGGTGCTCAGCTGAATGATGTAAGGCCTTTACATACAGAGTGGAATTTATTTGTGTGATTTATCCAGACGACAATATATTTATTAGTGCACATGTATAACTGATGTCTTGCTCACCAAATGTGATTTTTTGAATGATGAAAACTTTATTCACCTCCTGTTTGATTCCTACAAACCTTTGATGGATAACGGACTTTACTGTGAATAAAACATGCTGTTATGACAAATAAAAGGACAGAGAGAATGCTCTCAATCAATCAAATTGTGCCATAGAAAACTAACTTGTTTAATACTTCACAAATCATCATAACATGCTTAAATGATTTCCATTGTTTTTCAACCTAAAATCTATTTCACTGCTGTGTTTCCCCGAAAAAAAACCTGTTGACTCGAAACATAGTTACAATAGATGCCACTGGGTAGTTGCTGAATTCTGTGAATTGTTGTCTGTGGTAATCAATTATATTGTAGCATTCTGCTACTGGCTGGCACTGGCAAATGAGACTTTAGACATGGCTATGCAGATGCACAAATTCAAAGTCTCATGTTATGCATGTGCCCTCCTGAAAAATGACTGTTTATGTTGTTGTTTGTTAGTTTAAGTCATGTATATGTGTTGTTTTTGTTAGTTAGTGTCAGGGGCTGTGGGTTTTGTGTGTGTGGAGGGGGGTTGCCATCGACGTGAAGTCTGTGGTTAGTAGTGACCTACCCACTGAGGTCAGTGTTCTGTATGAGTCCCTGTCTACTATTGTTTTCAACAGTGAGCGCTTCTTGCAGTAGATCATGGCCTGGGTTTCTTTTTCTGTCCATACCACAATATGTACTCTAAACCACACAAAGATATGAATGCTTCCATAAAGTCAGCAGGGAACTACCCACAAATTTTATAGGGCTTACCAATAATATATGTATAGTAAATATGCCTTTACTTTAAGTTACTTCAATAATTTTGTCTTCATGTGCATTTAATTTTTACATTTTTATAAATTAACTCAGAAAGTATTTCCATTATGTTACATTCACAATACATTGGGATAAAGTCTTTTTTTCTGCCCATTTGTTTGTTTTGTAATAATAATGTCTAAGCCCAATTTCTCCCAGCACACATTTCAATCATGCGTCACTGCTGAGGTTATCTGCTTTCTTGTTGGCAGTGCAGCACTGATTTAGTTGCAGGGCTTGGTGTGGACTCTGTTTATGTGAATGCCTCCCAGTGGTAATCTAGAATCACCCCACGTGAAAACTGCAGCCTTGGGCACTCTTTATCGACGGAAAGGTGATCGGAGTCGCTCAGGACAAGGCGCTTGACTTTCCCCGGGGTTGGACCGCTTACAATTCAAATTAACTGTGCACGCTCCGGCCTGCTTTTCCTCGCCTTAAGGAGATTACATTTTATGAGCTTAGCCCTCTCATTCACTGAAATTGATACCATTTTGAACAGCTGCCAGCTAGCTCAACAGGACGCTCCACTGAGGGGAAAGAAATGGAGGGAATGGCTTTATTTTGTATGTGCACAATTTCAGTGTGGTCACATCTTGAAGAGACTCTTTAATGTATCTGTGGTGGAGATTCTTCAAAAAATTCCCCAATACACCATCCTCACCAAAGGCCGAGTAACCAATAAAGCTACTGTTTCACAGTTCAGAGATTCCAGTCAAGGCTGTGCTATGTGCTGTAGGGAACTGTATGCAGTATACTGCGCTTAGCTTTTCCTTCTGAGACACTCCACAGTGCTGAAGAGGTGGAAAAACACAAGCTATATAAGCATTAAAAGAGGCAGGTCATTTTCACTTTCTACACTATTTATCCATATGTATATCTAAGTTTGTAGAATATTGCTCATCCAACGTTTCTTTTGAAATCAAGGGTGTTAATAGTGAGTTTGTCTTGTTTTGCTGCAGAAACAGCCTCTACTCTTCTTGGAAGACTTTAAATTAGATCTTCCTTTATTTCTGCATAATCCAATTGCTGAGATGTAAATGAAGTCATTCAGAGTGGTTTGATGTGAAATGGTCCATTCTAGAAAAACTTACTCAAAATTGTTCACAGAGGTTGTGACCAGAAACCAGCTGTCTGAAGTGTTCAGTGCTTCTAACAGTGTCAAAACAAACCACTTGGTCTATCTCAGTGAATGAATTATACAAAAATTTTTAAACACTGGTGAAATTTCCCTGTAAAGTAGCTGAAATCACTAATTAGAGTGAGCATCTGTGTCTGAATACCCAGACATATTAAATACTGTTTTACCACTCAGTAAATTACTGTTGTCTGGGAAAAGACTAAACTGAGAGGAAAATAGGGAACAAATAAAGTTGTAAATGTCTTGTAATTATCAACAGTATGTAATTATAAATAAAACTCTCTGAATTTGGTATCTTTCTACGCTGTGCTCACTAATACAACACTCTCAGAAAAAACCTGTACCATTCTGGGTACAAACGCTGTCACTGTGGTTGTACCCTCAAGGGTACATCTTCAGTACCTTTAAATAGGGAAAGTTGCCTTGACTGCAGGCTTTTTATTTTATTTATTTATTTTAAAAGGTTAAGCTTTAAAAGGTATGAATATGCCCCTTTCACCTGGGAAAGTGAATGTAGTGTATCTTTAAGAAACTCCACTGATTTTCAAATTTTCTGTATAATTCAATGATAATTCAATTAAGAAGCTTACTGAGTCAGAATCGTTCACAATGGTGGAGAACGAGACGCCTGCAGAACTTAATGCCTCTAAAACCTCCCTCACAGAAAGCTATTACATGATATGATTATGACTATGCTACATTATGCCCAAGACATTGTTTTATGACAGTTTTGAGATAAGGTTTTGGCCTAAAACATATTTTTACAGATCCATTCATGGAAGTGAAGTACATGTACGGTGTTGTGAGGCAAAATAGTCCCCAAAGAAAACTTACTTATTTTAAATAATCCCCAATCAGTCATATCATGAAGAGATTAGCAGTGCTTAATCAGCAGGATTTCCAGAACTGTGGTGATGCACACACTGTGACAGTTTAGAGTTACTGAGGGGAAATCTCCATATGCAGTCAGTACTGCACCAGAGGGGGCACTCAGGAGTGATGAAGCCTGTGGAACCTCAGCCGACCCACTATCTATTCCAGGAGCGAAGCTGAGTTGAGTCTCACTGACACAAGTTCAAGAATGGCCATAGAAACACAGTTGTTATATTTGTTGACCAAGACGGCACAGTATAAGGGGAAAAAGGCAGGGACCCAAGCCCCTCCGCGATCTACCTGTAATGTGCCTGAACTGGGCAGAGTTAAAGGGGAACTCCACCATTTTTTTGAGAATTTTTACACAAAAAACACTGAATTGAGAGGGGTTTAATGTGAAATGGTGATTTAATGAGATATTTACGAACTCAGATTTCTTCAGTTATGGTGATGGGTAGTGGGGTAATATCTGCAAATATAGCCATTTTATTTACTATCCAAACAGGCCAGAGAACCTACATGTGTCATTTGAGTTTTATATGTAAAGCTGACCATGGCAAAATAGTGATAAATCTAATATAACAAGTTTTCTTTGGGGACTATTTTGCTTTACAATGTCCTGCATGTACCTCTCTGTAATGTTTTTTTGAAGTTTCAAGTCACAATCTTCTTAAAACTGTTGTAAAACAATGTCTCAGGCACTGGGTAGCACATTCATACAGTTTCATGCAATACCTTTCTCTGAGGGAGCTTTCAAAGGCGTTAAACTCTTCAGACATGTGAATACGATCACTATGAACTCTTCCGATGCACTAAGTACCTCTAGAAAGGAGCATTTCACCTCAACCCAATCTCAATGACTGAAATATGCAAAACATTTTGAAAAATCTGTGGAATTCCACTCCTCCATGTTGTACCTGTGAGTATACGTTTACATTGTTTAATCCTTGGGGGGCAATAATGCACCTATGTAGAACCCTATTTTAGTGAATTGGTTTGGTACACTTATAAAAATAAAGGTGCAAAAAGAGTTCATTGTGTTCCCAACGACAAAACACTTTTAGTTACCTAAAGAACGTTTCAATGGATGGTTTGAGTGGCAAGAACCTTTATACAGTTTGAAGAACTGAAAGGTTCTTCCTAGAACTATGTGTCAAATGTAAAGGTTCTTTATCAATGAACGGTTCCTCCTAGAACTGTGTCAAATGTAAAGGTTCTTTACCAATGAAAGGTTCTTCCTAAGACTGTATCTCTGATGTAAAGGTTATTTACTACTGAAAGGTTCCTCTTAGAATCGTATGTTGAATGTAAACAGCCTTTATGACTGAAACCTTCTTCCTGGAACATGTGTCCAAGCCAAGAGCCATTTAGGAACCTTTATTTTTAGAAGTGTAGGGTGTATCACAGGAAAATGTGTTAGCTGAAGTTATACTGCTATGAGAGAAATGTTGACATGAAAACATCACCTCTTCTTCTCAAGTGAAACAAAGGCGTACGCCTCACAAGGGCGGCTTAAATTACACCTCAGTTTTAGAGAGCAATTCAATAGGAAGTGAATCAATCTGAGGATGAACTGTCTCACCACATCCTGAGCAGCAGTCACCTGATCCAGCCAGAGGGAGACTGCAGTAATGTGCCTGAAATACTGACAGCCTTACAACCTCATACTCACACTCTCACTTTTTTTTTGAGCACGGCCTTCTATCAAGGGAAGGTGCAGGCAATTTAGGTCTAAGCACTTTCTAAAAGCACTATTTAGTCCATTTTTCAATTTACTTTCGGCAGAAGCATCAAAAATATATTTGGTAAGCATTTACAGTTTAAGCAAGGCAACTACATATCACAGGTCAATATTTCAGCTTAAGCAATCAAGGTCAGTACATTATATCTGAGTAGTGCTTTCCCCTGAACAGTCTTCAGCTGTGAGAGTTTAACGAGGACAATATTTTTGTTAGTTGTAGGTGGTCTCTAGATGAACTTCAGCTCTTTGGTGCTGAAATGTTATTGACTCTTAGCTGGATAGATGTTCAAACCTAGCTTTAATGGCTTGAGTATTGCCTTTCCTCCAGATTGGCTCTGTTTTACCTGTGCCAAGTGCAATTCAATCACTCTAACAAGATTAGCAGTGCTGGGTACACTCATAAAACACTACCTTAATGTTGCATATCAGCAATCCTGGCAGGTCCCGACCCCTTAAGTCATTTTAAATGAACGCTGTTCTGAATCTCAGAGTCTCTGTTTCAGTCATCAGTCACTTTTGAACAGAAATGCAGGGCCAGGTGTAGGCAACGTTGTGTAGGCGTTTGGCACGAGGCTGGTAGGCGCCCCCGTGGGAGCGGGGCAGTCAGGTGTGTCTCTGTTTGCCTTTTGTTTGCTTGTGTTTTAGGATGTGCCGCTCATTGAGATGTCTGTGACCCATAACACCTGTGGCACAAAGCAGCTTCGGTTTTCTCATCAAGCCCTCTGGGTGTCTTTGGAACAGGAGCTTTTGTAACACTAAGCTTCCTTGAAAAGGAACATGTTTTCAACATGTTAATAAAAGCCCTAAACACACCTGATATCAACAGAGTAGGATCCAACCATGTTTGTCCCCGAGGCTGCTTTCACAGTGATATTTCTCCAAGAGGGTCGATTCATGGGATCTTTGTCAATGGAAATTTCAAGAGATGCACAATGATATCAAAATCATATCGGTATTGGCAGATATTGGTTTTAAAAAAGTATCGGAACGGGAATGATGTTAGATTTGGCCGATATTTTAAAACGATATTTGAGCAGAATATCAAATATTGGTGGGACCAAAATGTCTTCATTTTATGTCTTTTACTGCATTTGTAACCCTACAGAAATTAATGTTATGCTAATTATGGTAGATTGAGGTTACTAGTTTGTGTATCAGGATCAGAAAATATGTGTCTGGAAAATACTGGTAATCAGTGTTGGTTTCAAAACAAAACATTTACTCCTCATACACCTATACAGTACATATATGGATATTACACTGCAAAAACAGCCCATTCTGAATTCACTGTTTTTGTGATGTCACATTCACATTTACTAACACATTTACATAAGTTATAGTCACCCATTTGGCCTAAAGCAGTTTAGCCCCACCCATTCTCACTGATGTTATAAATGTTTCAACCTAGACTGCTTTCTGAATGCAGCACAATACAGTGTAGCCAATCAGAACAGAGGTTATTTACATATATCCATCTTAAAGGAGCTGTAACAAAAACAGCCCATTTAATAATGAGGATTAAAGAAGACGTCACGTAAAATTATTTATTACTGTTTCTTGGCACATAAAACCCACTCAAATGAAATAAAAATACAATACAAGAAAAATGTAGGATATATCCCCATTAAGACTCATTATTCATTAAGTACTGTTTTTTATTTGGTAACTACTATACAGATTAGTTATAAGAGTACAGAACTAAAGTTTGAGCCCCCATATAGACCCTCATGTTTAATGGATTAAGAGAATGAAAAAACAAACAAACAAACAAACAATGTCAAGGAACAATGTCATCTAGAGAACCACAGTGGAAATCAACCCTTCAGTATAGGGTACTGGAACACCGCAAACAACCACAGAATCATAATGAGGCAGGATTTACTGGCTTTCTCCTTCTTGCATGGTGCATGTAACCAGTCATTATTTGGCTCTAGCGAATAGCGAAACTGTAGCTAAATCCAGGCATCATTGCAGGATCCATGACAGCATCCAATTATCAGCAACACAAATGAGGTGAAAGTCAGCTTAAAGTTACCCTCAGTTTCAGACTGAGGTGAGCCTTAAGGAGTACTCTTTCCTGTACATTACAACAGGCTTTCTCCCACTCTTGAACCACCACCAAACAATAAAGATAACACTCACATTTGGAGAAAAATATACCAGAAATACTGAGTCAGTCAAAAGCAAAGGGCATTCTACCTCCTATTCACAGCAATGATGTCTTATCTGGCATTCAGAAATGCTCCTCCCAAACCAGCTCAGACTAGTCATGCTTTTCAGGCTCTAAAATGTAGAAAATGTGCGAGGTTTGCTAATTTACTCAGGATTCAATCACAGGCTATGGTGCCTGCAAATCAACAGAATATCACTTTTAGTCTTTAAATACTGTTATTTTAATTTTTCTGTGTTGTATTTCTTATTTTCCTATTTTGACCCTTCGGCCTCTCTGTAGTAGTGCAGACTAAAGCCCAGCTGCTCACACTGTAGGTTGCCATGATGTGGCCCTCTAGTCAAATCCAGCTTTTAAATGGCATTTAAAGCGATACTTTCATTGCCTTCATCTTCATCTGACTGGATGGTGCTTGGATAAAGAAACCAGCAGCAGTGTAACAAAAGCAATAGCAAAGTGGACTACTACAGTTACCTTGACATTGTAACAAGAATCCATTAGTTGTAAAAGCCAGTGGAGCTGTATATACACAGTTGTATACAACAGTTTGGACACCCCTGGTCAAATTACAGGTTTTTGCTGAAAACAAGTTACATTTCCTCTACAAAGAACACACTTCCACACATTTGTAGCTACTGTTTATTTGCTGAATTTGACATATTGGAAAAAATAAAACTTTTGCTGTGCCAAATTTGAGGCATGTTTGAGATTTTATTATTTGCCCAAATATGTTAAGCTCAACAAATAACTGGAAATTGTGCAGAAAATTGTCATATTTAAGTTTGTTCCCCGAAGAGGACGGGTTAACTTGTTTTGACTTAGAAAAGCAACAAAACATGAAATTTGACCAGGGGTTTTCAGACATCTGCATATGATTGTATATGATATATACACCGACTGGCCACTTTATTAAGGACATTGCCTCGTATCTAAAGTCACTGTTCATTTTATCAGCTCCACTCACCATATAGGTGCACTTTGTAGTTCCACAATTACAGACTGTAGTCCATCTGTTTATTTGTATACTTTGTTAGCCAGAGTTTTAAAACACCTCCGTGTCACTGCTGGACTGAGAATAGTCCATCAACCAAAAATATCCAGCCAACAGTGTCCTGTGGGCAGCGTCCTGTGACCACTGATGAAGGACTAGAGGATGACCAACACAAACTGTGCAGCAGCAGATGAGCTATCGTCTCTGACTTTACATCTACAAGGTGGACCATCAAGGTAAGTGTGTCTAATAGAGTGGACAGTGAGTGGACACAGTGTTTAAAAACTCCAGCAGCACTGCTGTGTCTGATCCACTCGTACCAGCACAACACACATTAACACACCACCACCATGTCAGTGTCGCTGCAGTGCCGAGAATGATCCACTACCCAAATAATACCTGCTCTGTGGTGGTCCTGTGGGGGGCCTAACCACTGAAGGACAAGGTAACCAATTATGTACAGAAACAGATGGACTACAGTCTGTAATTGAAGAACTACAAAGTGCCTACAGTATCCTCCACAATTACTGGTACCCTCTGGTAAAGACGAGTAAAAAAGGGTTATGAGAAATTAACCTTTTGGTGGATTAACTTCAACTCACACTGAAAAAAAAATCAGAAGAATCCAATGTTTAATTGAAGTAAATTTATTCTGAGAGACAAGAACTGTTTGAAAAAAATGTAACTGAGGCATTTTTTCTATTTATATTTAAGTTGATCAGAGTGTCAAGGAACTTTCAAGCAGTAATCTATGACTTCCCGTTTTACAGGGGTATATATACACCAGGTGACACAGAGGTCAAATTCCCTTAATTATTCTTCAACAGGGGAAAGACAAGAGAACACACAATATAAATAAGGGAAAATTATTTTGACCTTAGTAAGTAAGTGAATGGCTACAAAAATAGTTAGTTGCCAAAAAAATGCCTATATCTGCAGTTAGGGCAGTAATTAAGAAGCTCCAATCAACTGCAACTGAGACAAACTTGCCTAGAGGAAGACCCACATTTATTTTGCCCCCATACACCGTGAGGAGGAAGGCAAAAAATACTCAAGGATCACTGTTGGAAAGTTACAGAAAAAAGGAACATCTTGGGGTCACCAAATCTCCAAAACTACCTTCTCCATGCCAACAGATTATTTGGAAGGCATGTCAGGAAAAAATCTTTCCTGTCATCTAACCAAAAACATAAGTGCCTGGAGTTTGCTAAATGCTACTGGGACTTTGACTGGAACCGTGTTCTATGGTCAGATAAAATGAGAATTAGGCTTTTTGGCAACAAACACTCAAGATGGGTTTGGTGTAGAGAAAAGTATGACTAAGAAAAAACCTAATGGCCACTGTTAAGTATGGTGGAGAGAGAGTGATGTTGCAGGGTTGTTTTTCCTTCAAAGGCCCTGGGAACATCATTAGGTTACACAGCATCATGGAGTCCATGAAATACCAGGACATTTTAAATCAAAATCTGTCTGCCTCTGACAAGAAACTTAACATGGGTCGTTGCTAGAACTTCCAGCAGGACAATGATCCAAAACATCTGTCCAGATCACACAAAAACAGTTTACTGAACACAAAATCAAGCTTCTGCTTTGGCCATCTCAGTTCCCTGATCTAAACCCCATGGAAAATCTGTGGCGTGAGCTAAAGAGAAGAGTGCACAAGACAGAACCAAGGATTCTGGATGATCTGGAGAGATTCTGTAAAGAGGAATGGTCTAAAATTCCCTGCTCCAACCTTCTTGATGAGAGATTTTTTTTTCCTCAGAATAAATTTACTTCTGCCAGAAAGACTTAGGAGGCAAGAGTGAAGGAGGACACTTTTTATATCCTCAATGGAATTTTACAAGTTGAAAGATAACAATTCAGCACAAAGTTAAAGAGTCTTTGGCGTAGGCCCCGTCCTTGGTCCAGGTCTTGGAGCATCAAGACCCTCGCTGATCCTGCCAGAAAGAAATGGCAGGGGTGGAACCTACCCCCCGGGCAACCAGACAGGGACCCAACTGGTGGTGGTGGAGAGGAAGGAGGGGAACATGAAAACATAAGCACCTGAAAGCAGCAGAATAGGTATGTAAGTCGAATCATTTTAAAGACAGGTGTAGGCCTGTGATTGGTCAGTAATGTATGAGTAATGATTGAATGGATGACGTAGCAGTAGAGTCTTCCTGGCAGAACTTTTACTAAAGCTTCCATTTCAATTAAAGGTTGGATTTTCTCATTTTTTCAATGTGAGATTAAGCTAATTTAACAAAAGGTCAATATCTCTTATGACCTGATTTACTCATCGTTACCAGGGGTACCAATAATTGTGGAGGGGACTATATATGGTAGGTGGAGCAGACAAAATGGAAAAAGACTGTAGATGCAACAAAGTACACTTAATCAAGTGGCTGGTCGATGTACACTCATTGGTTGGAGCACCTAGTTAGTTGAAGGTAATAAATGGATTGTGATGAACCTTATTTTGTCTACTCATATAGCTATAACAAAATGGACTGCTTTTTAAATAGGGAAAAAAAATCTTTCTATAGGGTCAAATTTGGGTAAATAACACAAATGTAATTAGCCCTACACTATATCCATGTGAAAATGACCAGTTTGCCCAAATGTCCTCAAACATGCTCAATGTATTACTTCCTTAAAAGGGACTTATGGAAATGACTCATTCTCCCCTGACACCCATACACTAAAACACTATGGTCAACACAAACTTCTCAGGGACATCTGCATACTCCAGTGGTCAATAAATAGAGAAAATGTCTAGAAAGGACTCTTAAGATGGAAACACACTGCAGTTGGAACAATGGCAGGGTTTTGCCAAGTCGTGGAGTAGGTAAACAATGTGTTTAGCTTATGCTCTGCTAAAAGACCAGGGAATTTCACCAAAGACTGCCAAGAGGCACACCTCACGTTTTCTTCCTGTTGTTCTCCCCATTCTACATTAGGAACGCATAAACCAGACGCTCAAAAACAACTTTTGAGACATAACATGTCTCCACACAACACTCTGAACACATTTGGTGTTCATTTAGCCCAAAGTACTGCGTATTGTTTTCCTCATGCTTCCTATCAATCACTAATCTTATGGCCTGTCATTTCACACGAGATCCACTTCATGGGCACATCTATCATGGCAATCAGAGTGTCTGACACTCTGTAGAAATTTCTTTTCTCCCCCGGGTTATTTTGTTGCCCCCCAAAATAACATGAAAAAGAATATGAATCAAGAGAAATCCAAGTTACCGTATTTCAAGTCTGTCAAGTATATATATATCAAGTGCCAGGTTTTCTTCTGTCAGCACAGCCATTGCCAGATGGATAATTCATACAAAGCGAGACTGTCACACATGAAAGACATCAGCTTTGCGGGGTCAAACTGATCAAACATCTGCAAACACTTTTCCTGCTATAATGTTTGGCTGAAACACAATTATTTGCATGTGCTCCTCCATAGCCTTGTGGAGGTGTCGGCTAAATCTGCTCTTCTGCAGCGCACAGGCTTTAAAGATTATTGCAAGTCTGCTCATAAGCTTGGGCTCGTACATTTGCATAATTTTCATACGCGGTAAGGATGGAGAATTTGCAGCGGAATGAAGGCCGTGTTTGCAGAAAGGAAAAAGAAAAAGAAAGCAGGGAAGAAATATTGTACAGGCTCAGTCTGCATACTCAGACAGGCTTTCCACCCACACTTTTCAGACATCTTGTGCAGAGGAAATGAAACTTCTCCCTTTAGCCTCTCTCAATTGTTCTGATTACCATACAATTGTCAAAGAAACCGACTGAACTCTGGCTAGTCTGCTAAGTACTGCAATTTCAGTTTGTATGATCCGATATGTGGAATCAAAGAATGGAGAAAATTTAGCACAAGAACCACTTTGAGATATTTCTACTGAAGCTATATTGTGTGATAGAAGATACAGCTTTACACCCCAGGGATTCTGAAGAGTATCTCTAGAGTGCTTGCTGAATGTGATATAGCGCCATATAAAATGACATTTGTCAGCACACTACCTCAAGTGTTTAGACAGCCTGTTGAGATTGGCCTAGAGAGGAGAGTGGTCTTAAAACTGATGGGTGCTGTCAATGTAATGGAAGGTGTCTTAAACGAAAGCATTAGGTCTTTATGCTGCTCTTGTCCATGTAATATTTTTAAGTGCCTAGAGAAAGGCGGTGTGTATAACAGTGTTCAACAGTAATAAAGGCACATTTGATATACAGAAGTAAACAGTATAGGACAAGTTAACCCATAGACATCTGTGATAATAAAAGCATTGCATCATTCATTCTCAATTGTTGTCAGTGTTAACAATTCTGTCCAAAGGCCACTGGAGTTCTTCCACACCACTCTCGCCAAATTATGTCTTTACGGACCATACTTTGTGCACAGAGGCACAGTCATGGTGGAACTGGGAAGAGCCTTCTTAAAACTGCTGCCACAAAATTGGAAGCATAATTGCCTAAAATGTTTTTTTATGCTGCATCATTAACATAGTATTACCCTTCACTGGAACTAAGGTGCCTAAGAGGCCAGACCATTATCCCCCTACACTAAACCTTACTGTTGGCACTATGCATTCTGGTAGATAGCATTCTCCTGGCATACACCAAACAAAAATTCATGCATCACACTGCCAGATAGTGAAGCATGACTCCAGAGAACACATTTCTACTGCTCCAGAGTCCAGCAGTGGTGTGCTTTACACCACTCCAATTCATGCTTGGCATTGTAGAAAGTGATCTCAGGCTTATGTGCTGCAGCGTCCATTTCATAATAATAGCACTTAAAGTTTATCGGGGACAGAAATTTCATGAACTGACTTGTGGCAAATGTGGCATCCTATGACAGAACCACATTTAAAGTCACTGAGCTCCTCAGTATGACCCATACTGCAGACACTGTTTGTCTATGTGCTTGATTTTATATATCTGTTAAAAACAGGTGTGGTTAAAACACCTAAACTCGACAATTTGGAAAGGTATCCACATACTGTTGGCCATATAGTGCATAGATTTAAGTTAAGTAAAAGATAAAAGAGGAGAATCTATATCATGATGTAAATTTGAAATGAAAAATGATTGTTGTACAGCAGAGGGGAGACATCAAGGCTTACAATATCTGTATATGTCTGTATTTTTCAGTTTTTATTTAAAGAGTCTGTACCATGGAATACTGAATTTATCACTTGTTTGAAATAAAAGATTTATGTGGTAGGTAAACATCGTTAAGTGTACAAATATACAGTTCGCTTCCCAGTCCGTGTATGGAAACTAAGCTAAGCCCATTTTGAACTCACTATTTTTGTAATCTCACAAAAACCAATACACTTACATGTATCTACACAGTCGACCTACAGCAGTTTAGCTCCGCCCATTCACACTTAAGTTAAGAGGAGTGTTTCAGCCCAACCTGCTTTTTGAATGATAAATAATACATGGCAGCCAATCAGAAAATAGATTATTCACAAATATCAGTCTTAACAGAAGCAAAAATTGGCAGTTTAATATTAATGGATACAAGATCTTGGAAAATGGTCATGTAAAAATGAATTATTCTTAATTTTGCTACATAAAACCATACAAACTTTATAAGTGGACCTCAGGAAAAACAATATGAGAAAAATGCAGGATTTGGGCTCTTAAACATAATTATCATGCTTGTTGAATTTCAACTCTGCAAGTACTGTACTAATACTTCTATTTCACAGAGTGCATTTACATGCACTTAATAATTCAACTTCATAATCTGACTTCTGCAGTTAAAAATTATTCAAATGGTCATGTAAACAGCATACTCCGATTCCCTTAGGCTGGAGTAAGGTCTAGAAATCTAATTCAGGAGTCCAATAAAAAAAAAAAAAGCAGGATTTTAGCTCAGTAACCAGATTTCTCAGCACATGTTTACTCTTACTCTGATTTCTTTCGGACTTCTTAGTCTGTACATGTGCGAAAAAAGAATGCAGTATTGGGAATAGGCAAGCAGTGTTTAACACATCGCCTGCAAGACAGCAAGAAAACACTTAGAACGATGCTGAAAATCAATTAACACTGCAGGTCTTCGGGAAGGAGAACTGACTGCAACATGAGCAGTAGCTTAACCAAGTTTTAGTCAATTGTTAGAAAAGGAAAAGTACCAGGGCTCTTTACTGAAAGACACACTGTACAATTGCTACATGTAAAGTATATGTTAGTATCAGTTATAAGCATGGAATGTCTTTTACAAGCTTCAAATCTCAGTGTTTAATATACAGAGTTAATAAAAAGGTGCACTACTGTTAGCTTTGTGCCAACATAATACTAGAAATCCCAAATGGGCATTAGCAGAAATTAGCTGTGAAGTTCTTTTTCTCATTTTTTTGACCTGGTTTTAATACTTATGGCCAACACTGAAGGCCTAGCTCCAATACTTACAGTTTGCCACCTGTGTACAGCCTTGTTTTATACCTGTTTTATACCCCTTCACATTTTTGCCACTTCTTGACCATTTTAAATGTAATTCTTTGTCTAATTCACTATGTAACTGAACATGTGATTAAGTAATTACATCTGAATAGCATAGCAAATCAAAAGTAATAATTCTTGACTTATAAGGGTTAATGGTTACATCACTGTGGTACACTTGTCTATAATTTATCTCTAATTATTCATGTAAGAAGCATGAAAATCATAAAGCATAAAAATGGGTCAAAGGGAGAATGCGAGAGTGGGCAGAGTGGAAAAAGGCTCAAGAAGTCTTGGGAACGTCCCTAAAAACTGTGCTTAGTTCCAAGCTATTTGCCATTCCGTCACATCTGGATATGCTGTTCCGACCGTTATGCATTTAAACTGGCAGCTGAGGCACGGACCACATGTCAGGAGCATACCACAAGCAAAACCCGCTCTGCTGCACAGCTCTGCTGCACTAATTGTGAACTCCATAGAGGGATCTGCATTTTTCACCCATTTGGGAAAGGGAAAAAAAAAATGACTTGACCTCGGTGATCTCACTGTGAACTCAGCATGCATTCCATATGCTGTTTGAAACAGCAGGCACCTCCATTCAGATGGAGAAAATGGGTCATTTCAAGAGGAAGTCCATCCATCCCTTTGATAAATGAATGAACGTTTTTATGTGCCTCAGTGCCCACACCACTGTGAACGCATTTTTAAACTGATAGTTTAAAGAACAGTTTAAAAATGAATATGATAGATGGCAACACAGCACATTTTGCATGGAATAAAATGTAACTTATACAGAATGCCCACAATTACAACAGACATACAGCTGCTACAGTTATGGAGCTCCCAGACTTTGAATTGAAATCTTTCTCATCTCTGTATGTTCTTTGTTAAATGTTGGTTGCATGCACTCCCAGTTACAGTAAAGCCTAAGGCTGCAACTAAATTGAGCATGCAGATTGAATTAAGTCCAACAATTGCTTTGCATGGTGGTCTATCAGTCAGTGAATTTGCACAGGACAGTGTGCACTCTATGGGCCGAAAACTGTTTCTTCATCATGTTCCCATATTCCAAAACATGCCCCCACAGACAGCTAATGCAATCACATTCAGAATGTTTCATGAACACCAGCATGTGTCAAACGCCTTCCAAAGTCTTTCCAATCAACACATCTGAACATGAATTTACCTTTATGTCGGCTCAGTTCTGGAGTGCAGTGGTGGCCCTGCCACATGAGAAACACATAAGCCCTTCATTAGATCCTTGATATTAAATTCAGTGTGAATTAGATACATTTTTCTTACTTACCGCGATTACTGAGTGAATCACAGTATCTGAGTTAGTGCAGCATTTTTGCTTAATGATAGATGTTGTGTCGTGACAATCAAAACTTAAGAAATATTTAGGAGGTGGACAAAAGTCATTCAACTTTCATGGATGACTTTTTCATTTCACTTTCTCTAAATAATATGATGAATTAGCATCACATACGTACAAGATAGAAAGATCCCATTTTGATTTCAGGTTGACTTTAATACATTGTTAGATTTTTCCATTATTGTGTTCACATCCAGCATATAAATTCTAGCTGAAACAAGGTACTGTTAGTTACTATTACTATTAGTTTACTAGGTAGGCCTGTCATGACCATGACTGACCTGCTGTTCAATCATCTGTTTCTGTGCTGTCAATACTTAACGGCTCCCAACCGATGGCAGATACAGCTCAAGCTTAAATAAACAAACATAACTCACTGCTGCCCTCTAAAGGTGTAATAGCACCAATCAGACATGATTTTATTCCTTAGAATGCATCTGGATAGTGGCTGCTTGGCTACTGAAACTTATTGACTCTCATTTTTTACATTTTGCTGGTGATAGGAACCAGGGGTCACGATGTCTGCAACACAAACTATATTTTTATTTTATTTACTATTTAAAACAATCTTTTAACTTTAGCTCAAAAGTACTGTAAAACAATGTCTCAGGTATCAGGCAGCATATTCATAAACAGTTCATGTGATAACTATCTGTAAAGAAGCTTTTAGAGTGATTAAACATGTCAGATGTCTGGTTCCTTTGACCAATCCTATGAAAACTATGATGGTTAGTTTGTCTAGAACAGAGCATTTCAAATCAAACCTTTCAATGATTTTTTTTTTTACACATCTTAGTTTAATTATGTGGAAATGTAGAGAAATATGTGGAATTTCCCTTTAAGGTGTAAAATGCCTGTGGATGCATGTTGGTTTATATTAGTGTGTATATCGTGCCTAGACTTGTTTGCGAGCTTGGTTCACTACAACAGTGTTCCACCTCTTAATGTAATCCATTCACTGCGGTTCATTTTAAGCCCAGTTTCTCTAAGTCTGGCAAACCATTAATCTCTGTCATTTATCAGAGTCATTACGATAATTGGACACCGAATCAAACAGATGTTCGAGCTTGATCCCATATCACATTTATCTGTTACATTAATCTATCAATTTAGCCTTTTCATTTAGCAATCAAATTTCACTGTAATTATCAACACTTCTGTAATTGTTTTTTTATGTCATATTCCCCCATATACAGTAACACAACAGATACTGGGAATCAGACTTTAAAGGAGCTACTATGACAAAAGAGTTAAAAGTAGCCAGTGAGTCACAGGCAGTCTAGAATTTGAACCGCGGGTTTTCTCTAGCGTGTGTAGTGCTGGAGTGCAAAGCAGTGTAGTGAGAGCAGCAGGGAAAAGTGAAGGGTTCTGAAGTCTTTTATTTATTAACAGGATTGCCTAGAGGAAACCCTCAGGGGCACCAGGCTCACTTTCAGCAGGACGAGAGAAACACTTAATGCTGAAATAGACATCCGAACTCAACGT
This sequence comes from Colossoma macropomum, assembly GCF_904425465.1. Lineage (NCBI taxonomy): Eukaryota > Metazoa > Chordata > Actinopteri > Characiformes > Serrasalmidae > Colossoma > Colossoma macropomum. The sequence continues at coordinate 2,647,791 of NW_023495267.1, read as the reverse complement.
CCCAAAGGGCGAGTGCTCGTCAGTGGCTTAGGTGGCGGGTGAAGCGCATGCGTCCATGCTGTGTGTCTATTTTTCTGTGTGGGATAAGAGAAAGCACTTTTCTCTGCTTTACACCACATATTACTACCAAATACACTAGCCAGTAGTAAATGTATGTACAATTGTAAGCAAACATTTGAACACCCCAATTGAATTGTCTGTTCTGTTGGTTGAAAATAAGTTAACACATCCTTAAAGAACAAACTTAAATATGCCATTATCCATATATTTTACTGCATATATTCTATTTTTTTTTTGCCAATGTAAATATATTTGAAAAAAGTACAACATATAATACAAAATATGCCATAACTTTTGCACAGGCAATATTGTTCAAAATTGTTCACCATTATAGTACTAGGAACCAGACGTCTGAAGCATTTAATGGGTCTAAAAGCTATGCCCCGTTAAGTTATTATACAAAACGGTTATAAATGCATTGCTTGATACCTGAGGCATTGTTTTGTGATAGTTTTGTTATAAAGTTTTGGCCAAAAACATACTTTTAGTAATATATAATACTCCAGGATTACTTATGTGAACAGATACCAACGCCAAGCAACACTAGAACTACAGAAAGCGGAAAGGTTCAAAAAACAAGTATATATCAGTATGATTGTTTACTGCTTACTCGAATTGAAAATAATATTTATCACGGAATCTTAATTATGCCGTGTTATCTTGGGTGAATTTATATTGGGAATTGGGTGAATCTTTTTGGGTTTAATCTTTTTTTTTTACTTTTTCGCTTTCCCTAGTTCCAATGTTGCTTGGCGCTGTTCAGTGAACGCGCGCGCCCGAAGTCCCTTGTTAAAGGGAACGTGAATTTGAGAGGGGACTGATTCGGATATAACACCGGCGCCAAAGCAGAAGATCCCGGGCGAATTGAAATTGATGCTGTCAGCAATAAACTACTTGCTACTCTGCTCACCAGTTTATAGGGTAGGACAGCGAGGTGCAACTGTTGTCTATCGCACTTCCTCTGATCAATAAACACAAACGTGCAGGGCAGAGAGGTACGTACAGAGCATTGTAAGGGAAAAAATAGTACTAAGAAACGTATTTTTTCGAATTTAGCACTATTACATTAACAGCGTCACATATAAAACCTTATAAGACACACAGTTCACTAGTAATGTGGTATGCAATTTAATAGTAGATAAAATGGTGATATTTGTACAGAAGACATAAGGACGTCTGGTTCCTAGTACTACAACGGTGAACAATTTTGACTTGGTAAACTTCTCTAGAAAAGGCGCATTTCTCACCAAACCACTCAGAATGATTTTGTTTACATGTAAACGGTTGAATGATTAAGTAATTTTGCAAAATTGGTGGAGTTCCCCTTTAAAAATCAGCATGGACGTGGGAAAAATCAAACCACTGTCAAAGTTTGTTGCTGCATCTACAAATGCACAGCGGAGGCCGTATGTCAACATCTAGAAATGCTTTCGACTTTTCCAGCCTTGTGCTCATCTGAAATGGACTGATGCACAGTGGAAATGTGTACTTTGGTCTGTCAGAGTGTTGTTGTTTATTTGTAAAGCTCAAGTTAGTCAGATTTTTTTTGCTTTTTTCCCATTAAAAATAGCACAAACTAATCAAGCAGTTTCATTAAGTTTCAGGGTCACTTACTGCTATTGAACAAAATGCCCAAGTCAAGTCACTCAGATTTTTTTGTGGAAATAATGGTCATCGTGTTCTTCAGGTCAAATAAGAAAAGGACCAGCCAGGCTGTTACCAAAATAAACTTCAGAAGCCAGCTCTCCAAACTTTTTAAAAATGTGTTACAGACATTAAATCTGAAATGAGCACATACTTAAAGGAATACAAAAATAAGGTAAAACATCAAATTGTGTTTTTGTTCTGTTTTTACTGGCAAAAAACTTGTCTACTTGAGACTTCTGCATAGTACAATACAGAACCAGATATTCGTTTTACAATTTGCTAAGTGCTTACTTCCTTTATGATAAAGGTTTGTTATGCTAAATGTTAAATTATGGTTAGCAAATTATGCTAAAAGTTAAAATAACATTTAGCAAATCATGCTAATACTCTCTGATTTGTAAGTACTTTTCCTGGATCCAGCACATCGTAAGGCTTTTTACAAGGTGAGCAGCTTATTTTTTATCACCAAACTTAAGATTAAAGGTTTACTTTTTGGATGAATACTCTGAACAGAACAGAAATATGAAGATCTTTCAGTTTCAAAGTTCTTGCATAAAGTAACATGTTTGTGCTTCCCTTCTAAATAAGCTTCTACTTAAATAAATCCTCGTCATTCCTCTTATGACTACAAACGTTATATTGTGGCCACACCTCTGTTTAACAAGTGTTTTTTGTGCCAACAGGTGATGGCTCTGTTTTCAGCCTGCTGACTAAACAAAAGTTCTCGTTGCTAGGGTCGAGCAGGGCTTTTGCACAGATTTGTCCAATCAAAAGTTCAGCTTTGTTTCTGTTGGTGTGGTAACAAGCTGTCCAGACATGACTTGCCTTTTTCCCATGAAAATAAGGCACAAACTAATCAAGCAGTTTCATTCAGTAAAGAGGGTCACTTATTGCTATTGAATAAAAGGCCCAATCAGGAATTGCTGCAACTGGCAGACAAGTTTAAAATACTAGAACTTTGCTTTTGATTAAAGGGCCCATATCATGGGAAAACAAATTTCCCTTGCTTTTTTAAATTAAGGATTTTAAAGAATAACACTGAGAATTTACCCGTTGTGGGACTAATAAAGGATTATCTTATCTCTTATCTTAAAGCAATATGTAAACACTGTAAAAGTTTCAAAACTTACTGTTCACTCGGGTCCATACAGTCCTTGTATGGAAACTAAGCTGTAAAAACAATTTCGCATTTATCGTTTCTGTGATGTCACAAGAGCTAACTCATTTACATTCATTGACCTATTCACCCTAAAGCAGTTTAGCTCCGCCCATTTACATTGAAGTTCTAAGGAGTGTTTCAGCTCTGAGTAGACAGCCAATCAGAACAGAGCTCACTTATTTCAGTCTTAAGGGCACAGAAACAAAAACAGCCTGTTTAATACTAAGGGATAAAGAGAGGTTGAAAAATGGTCATGTAGAAATGATTTATTACCATTTTTATTATATAAAATCTAATAAGTATTATAAGGGGACCTTAAGGGAAAAAAATAAATTACAGTAAAATGTAGGATACAGGCCCTTTAAGAAAAACATGCCCACTGAAAGATGCAATACAGTTCACCACCATCTCTCCTCACAAACACTGAATCATTTGTTTTATCCATGTTTAACACACCAACATTTTCCATATTTTCACATATATGAAATGAATTTATTGAAACTATTTATCAAACAGATGTTTTAAATTGTTTATTTCTATTTTCATTGTTGACACTTTACTTCTGTTTATTTTGTATCCATAACACAAAAAGGTCCACTCAGAACAGTCTTCACTATTAGGAATTTAGACAGACCTTGTATTGGAGAGGAAGACACTCACTGTATCACTGTAGACTTTAATATCTGCCAGGAAACACTGGAAAGGTTGTTGAAAGAATACATTCACTCTGTGCTGGCTTCAGGTTGAGGCCTGCAAGAGCATGTAACAGAACTTTACACTAATACTAACTTAGAAGCTTGGATACAGAAGTTTATTTCTTTTTTCCCTTGGAGAAGGACCAAGTAAAGCAGTGCCTCTGGACTGTAGAAGCCTCAGACATTTGTTTCACACAAACACTAGATAATGTTAGTGGGCTGCTGACACTGAGTTGCAGTATTGAGCCACAGGACATTAAAGTAGCAGCCATATATAGAAAAACCAGGAGCAGCGTTGCACAATGTACCAAATGTTTAATGCTTTCTCAATACTGCAATATGGTTAACAACAATTCAAACCTTAGACACTTTATTGTTATTATTCTAACTTATTATATGAGCTATTCTAACCAAAGAGTGGGGGTTTGGGGCCCCCTAACCAACCTCTTGGAACCCCTGACTGTCCCAAAATGGGGGGGGGTCCCTGAAAATGAACTTCTTAAGTTCATTGTTTAGCTGCTGTGTTGGCATTGCATTCTGCTTACAGGTAAAACGAATTGCTCAAATTGCTCATTTGACTTGAATGGGCACCTATTAGTATACAGGTAAAGACTTTTATTCACTGTGTGACAATATGCTCCTAGAAACAATCAACAAGTTCCAACTCATTCTTTATTCAGGTTTTAAGCACAATGGTCTTATTCATCAAAAGATGCACGCAATCATATCTGATCATAACAAACCATAGCCACTTGAGTTGTGGGTAAATCATCAAAATCATCATCATCTTAACAGTAGTAATAACATTAAAATCAGAAACTACAATGATAACAATACAAACTCAATCTAAAAAGTTGAGACAGTATGCGAAATGCAGAAGGCAGTGACTAGTAAATTCTGTTTGACCTGTATTAAATTGGAAACAGCACAAAAACAAAATATTTGATGTTTTACTTTATGAACTTTTTGTAAATATATGCTTATTCCAAATTTGATGCTTGCAGCATATTGCAAAAATGTTGGGAGAGAATACTGTTTGCCAGAGGTTACATCACCTTTTCTTTTAACAGTTCCAGTTTTGAATTTTTTTATTTTTTTGCAATTTTTTTGTCATACAAGTCATCAGCTGTGCAACTGTACGGGGCCTTTGTTGTCATATTTTTTACTTAGTAAGCCATGTTTTCAGTGGGAGACTATTCATTCACAGCAGACAGGCCAATCTAACACCCGCACTCTCTGATTATGCAGCCATGCTGTTGTAACACATGAAGAATGTTTCTTGTTGTTGTCAAAAAGTCAATAATGTTGAAATAAGTGTGGGTGTCCTGCAAAAAATACACCCCCTACCATGACAGACTCTGGCTTATGAACTTTACACATTTACAATCCCTGGCTGAGGAGTGTTTAAATTGATTTTGCTGATGCATTTTTGGCAAAGTGGCAAGCCTCAACCCGTCTTTGCTTATAAAGGACTAAGCCCTTCCTGGATGCTCCATTTATATCCAAGCATGATTGCAGTCCAGATTAAGATATTTTATAAACATTTCACAATGTCTAGTTTTAAACTGCTTCTGTCCCAACTTTTTTGGAATGTGTTCTAGGCATCAATTTCAGAATAAACCTATATATTTACAAAATACAACAGAGATGATACAATAAAATATATCTTGTCTTTGTACAAAGTAGATTTATAAATCACTGCTTTCTGTTTTTATTTGCATTTTTTCTACTGTCTCAACTTTTTTGGAATTGGGTTTGTAATAGTAACTGTAGTAATCAGAGATGTTAAAGTCAACCTGACATCAAAATTGACCCTTTTTATGACCTTTGATATCCATGATCATAAACACAATTTATCTAGCTGTCACTGCCAAAACATTTGGTAAAGTTTTAGTTGTGTTATGATTGCTTTGTTAGTGGCAAAATGGAATGTTCAGTCATTTATGTTAATTAACATGCTTTAATTAGTCCAAATCAGTTAGAAGTCCAAAATGTGTTTTAAACTTTGAACCATTTTGGTAGTTTGTTAGAACAGCCCAGGGGTCACATGCGCATGCGGCTCTTTTGCTGCCCTGTTGTGGCTCCACAGCAGAATTAGGTTTTTGGGGAAAAATAAAATAAACCTCCTTTACAGTAAAATAAAGCTCATCGTTCTAACACAGTTTCAACAATAAATGGTCTTAAATGCTGGAGTTAATGTATAACTCCAAAATATTCACCCTGTAACCCTAAAGGTTGGAGCACACTCTGGTGGTCGCATAGCAACGCAGATAACAGTCTCGCCTAGCTAGTAGCTAACGAAACAACAAAGAGAAAGATCTCAGACAAACATGGTAACTTGGAGTTGAATGGACTTATTTGTATTTAGAATCACTCCACCTGGTTTCTTGATATATTTAATCTGCAAAGAGAAACACTAAAAAGTCGAAGCAGAAGTCAGCTTCTTGTTTGCATTTTCCCGTTCCACCTTCAATGGTGCAACAGAGTTGGCTACATAGCTAGCTATATTTTGGCGCCTCAGGCACCTTTTAAGGTGTAACAGGAAAATTCGAACAAGAAGCTGGCGAATGACAAGCTGACTTCAGCCTTGTAATGTCAAATAAAGTTGAATAGAAAAGCGGCTATAGCTGAGCTGAAGCTTAAAGCAGAGCAAAGGAAGGCTGCGTTTTTGTTATATTATATTTTTTATCCTGTATTAGTACATTAGCACATACTGAGACACATTTACAGCCAAGATGGTGAAACATTACTTCAACAAAATGCACATGAAATGTTGTTTGTTGAAACTTGACAAAATGGCTCTTCTTAACATTTGTGCTGCCGACCTCTGCAATAGCCCCACACTTCAGCAGGTTCACACATGCCAACCAACTGCACTCATGGCAGAACACAACTCTGTATGTATGGCATGTTAGCTAGCTGGCATTACTTATTATTAGCCTTCAAATCATCCATCCACCCATCCATCATCTAAACCGCTTATCCTTCTGGGTCGCGGTGGGGTGCTGGAGCCTATCCCAGTTGTCATTGGGCGGAAGGCAGGATACACCCTGGACAGGTCGCCAGTCCATCGCAGGGTGCCTTCAAATCATATATCACATTATTGCTGATTGCCATTATCATAATTTAAATGTAGGTAATAACATAAAACATTTCTATAATGCATTTGTTTTGTTGTTTTTAACATAGAAAAAAAGTTATCCCCATACAAAAAGTTATCCCCACCTTAACATACAATATTGTTCAAAGCTCTTGACAAAATGAATGCAAGCTGGTCAAGAAAGCAATCCCTTACTGGGAAATCCCAATCCTTACTGACCCAGAAGTTGACCCTGTGGCAACCAATCCATTCTGAACATCCAGTGATACATGCTTGCAACTCTACTATGATATGTGACTCAGCACTTCTCAAGAACTGTTTGACTGAGGCTTACATGAAATCCCAGTGAGGCAATTCAGATAATTCACTTTTGATGAGTGAAATGCCGTTTTTACAGGTAGATGACATTTTAATTAATGCACAAAATGCTAAAATACAGGGAGTTGACCTTGTTGACCACTTTACTGAGCTTATAAGGCTTACTAAGCCAGTTGATTCAGTCAGTAAGGTATGAGGAAATTAAAAATGTCAAACTGTTGCTTATTCATTTAGGTGTGGCAGACCAGAAAGAGTTGTGTAGTGAGGAAAGAGTAGCTGAGCCTGTTGCTAAGCTTGACGTACAGAACATACTTTTGGGGAACTACACAGAAACAGTTTGGGAGGCACAGTCTTGTTAAGTCTCCTTTGCTAGATAGATTTTAACCTTAAGGGATTTACCCAGTTAAAACAAATAAATAAAGCTACATGTACATCACAAATTGTCTCATTAGTTATGAAATGACACATTCAACAAGAAGAAGGATTACAACTTTTGTGGAAATTGACAGTCTTTATTCTTGAAGCAGCATACAGTCGTATGCAAAAGTTTGCATACCCTGAGTCAAATTAATGTTGTTTGATTATTTTCTGTGCCACAGTAATTAACACATCCTCTACATCCTCTATTTCTAATTTCTATTTATTTGCTGTTACTGGAAGTAAATAGAATATGTGCACAAACCATATTTTATGTTATATCTAACTCCCAATATGTTTAATTCAGCAAATAAACAGTAACCATGCATTAAAATGTGCGTGTGTTCTCTTAGAAAATCAACTAAATGTGATTTGACCAGGGGTGCCCAAACTTTTGCAGAATGCATGTGGGCTTTTTTTATTTAACTAATCAAAGAAAAATCACATTTTAAAAATGTTTAAATAAAACTGAGCAGAACTGCTTTACTTTGCTTTCTGTTTTGAAATGTTTGGTTCCATACATGTATGCATTTGTGAGATCCTTCTGGTGTGAGTTCATGCCAGTTTATTTCCTTTCAGTGATTCACACTAAAGTAGGTCGGATACTAATTGTTTCCCTTTGTGGAAAATTGCCATAATTGCAATAATTGTAATACAAACTAGAATGGGAAGGTTCATGAATAAACTTTAAGATGGCTGACAAAGCAATCGCTTTGGAATTCCATGATGTTGCTAAGGTGTTCCTAGGGTGATACTATGGTATCTCAGGTGGTTGCTAAAGTGTTGCTTGGCTGGTGCTATGTTATCCTTGGTGGTTGCTAAGGTGTTGCTATGCCATTGCTGTGCTATCCCAGATGTTTTATCAAGCCAACTTAAATATAACTACACATGTTTAACATTCCTATATATTATTTGGGAAGCTCTTCCAAGCTTGGGCATTTATCCTCTTTCAAGCACTAGCATCAGATTACTTGTCAATCACTGCAGATTACATTGCCCTATTACCCAGTCCACTGGATGACTGATGACCAATTGCTAGTTTAACTGAGGTTTTCATGCTGTATGTTTTTCATATTTGGACCACTCTGTAGCAGTATCTTGTCAATAACTACCACTACTACATGTTTATGTCACATTTTACAAAACAGCAATGGATTGTCAAATACAGTAACATTTTATTAAATTAAAAATACTAACAGTTCTATTACACAGGAAATGTATTTATTTCTATTTTTATCACCTTTGTATCCTGCAGGGCAGATCTTCCCATTTGAAAAACTGTAACCTATTAGTCTATATTGCTTTGCACCAGTGATCTAGCTGGTCTTGGGTAGTCCCTATGTGACTGTGCAGGTTATTACATTTCCAGAATTATTATTCTGCTCACACACAGAGGGCTGTGTTATTGTGTGACCGTATTCCACAGCCCACATCTTAATGCCCACAGGAATTGTGTTTGTAGGCTGTTGGAACAGAAACACTGAATGTTCGGCTTGCCACTAAGAGGCTCGCTACCTCAAATGAATATCAAAGGGGTGAATGTGAAATGTAAGGCATTTTGTAAGAGTATTGGCAGCTTCTGATGCACTTTATGACACGAAGATGTAATCAGCTACTAAAAAATACAATCTGATCTTTGAAATATTTTACATTTGAGGCTTTTTCAGGGTGCATGCTTTCAACAGCTATTCAACAGCAACATCACAGCAATCATTTTAATGCTCTTCTTTTCATTTTGCAAGAAAATAAGCAGTTTTGAAAATAATGGATCTGTATATATCTGCTTAGCAATGAAATCTGTCTGTTCCAAGAGTGTTAATATCTGAACTATATAACCCGCTACAATGCTTTATATTATATAATGCATCATTAAATTTCAAATTTCACCATAATTTGATTCGATTTGATTGTTTTAGTAGGATTCAAAATTATTTTTCAAAATACATTTGTTTTATTTTGTTGTTTGTGATATATAGAACTTTTTTTATCCATGTGTGCTTTGTTTGCTGTTGACTTTTTGTGTCCTTGAGTTTGGAAAAATGTACAATATACATTCAATATAATGAATATATAATATAATATATAATATAATATCATACTAATTATTATTATTATTATTATTATTATTATTATTATTATTGTTATTATTATTATTATTATTATTATTATTATATTGAATTTTATTTTGGCCCAAGACAAAAAAAATACTATTACTATAATTGATCAGTATTGTAACATTCCACAACTGATGAATCTCAGTCACCACTTTCAGACTGATGCATCAAAATGCATTCTTACACTAGTCATTTCACAACATTTGTTCCTGTTTTCAGAATGTTTTCTCACTAAGGCCTAATGAAGCTCAGATGATTTGAGAAACTGCTAAGTGAAACAGCAACCTTATCTCTCCGCCTGTCCAATCAAGATAAATGAGTCAATTTTAAAAGTAACAAAATGCAATTAGCTAATCTGAAACCGACAAGTGTGCCTTGACTATCATGTCCCCCTTTATCTCTCTATAGGTGCCTAGCCAGTGAGGGGAACTGTAATTGGCTCTCATTTACTTTGTTCTCTTCCCTATAACTCCATTCTGACTCACGCTGATTAATCCACAATCAAACTGTTTTTCTTTTCTTGACTAATTACCCAAATCACTCCATTAAAGAGCCACAGCATCTCACATTAACAAGGGAAGAATATGGGGGGTGGGGGTGGGGGGGAGTATTCATTCATTGCTAGAATGATGAATCTGCAGTATACTGCAATTGCTAGCAGGGATATTGTTGTATTTAGTGCTGTATTCAGTTTTAAAAGCCTCCAAAGTTCAGTCTTAGAAGTCTGTTGCATTTTCTGCTTCTCACAATGCAAGTAATCCCAAACACACTCCATGATGTCGAGGTCTGGACTCTGGGGTGGTCAGTCCAATGTTTTGAGAACATCAGCAGCTGTTAGGAGTCCCATTTTCTCTACATAGACCTATCTCCCAATTTAGTCCAAACTGCAGCCCCCCCACCCCAAAAAAATAAAACTCAAGAAAAACTCAAAAATTCAGACTTTGGATATTTACAAAATTATATTATGATCTATTTCAACCTATAATTAAGGTCTGCGGTCACTCACAGCAAAAGGTCTTTTCGGTCTAAAGTCCATGTCAGTTATATGTTTTGAACTCCTTTGAACCATTTCAGTAGAATGATCCATCTATCTGTTGATAATTTTTAAATGAAGTCCCGCAGGGTTTGGTTGTGTTTCTGCACATACATCTCTGATTCAACTCATTCATTATTTACGTGGTTTAGCAGGTGTGTTTGAGTAGGGGAATCACCAAACTGTGCTGGACAATGGCCTCCAGGACCTGGTGTTATTTGCCACTTAGGTGAACACTATCACATACGCATCCACACACACACACACACACACACACACACACACACACACACACACACACACACATGCATCCTGACTATTGGCCTTTGTAGGAATCCTGGACTGTGGAACGCATTTTTGATGGGTGGACTCCCTCCCCTTACCGTACACCTCCATAAAAACCAACAATGAATGAAACTAGTCATCTTTTTATGGTCGGTTGTGTTTATATTTGGAAGGCTCAAGCCCATGGGGCTCCTCCCATTCCATGTCCAAAGTTAGAATGGGTGTCCTTTTAAAAGGTTAAGGTGAACAGAACCTCCAGACTCAATACGAAACATTTATTCAGTAAGCCGTACTCTTTGTCTTCGGTCAGATTGCACGACTGCATCTCTGCAGCCACTGGAGAGACATCAAACATGCATGGCTAAGACCAAGCTTGGTAGAGAAGGTCACTGAAGTCAATCAGCATACAGAGCGGGATCACTACAGTAAATTGCTTGCACATTCACACCAAGGGCATTTTGGTAATTTCACGCTAGTCTTGTCAGAACTTAGATCTTAATCAATCTCCATGCAAACACCCCTCAAGAACTTGGCAATTAATTGCATTGAAGCACAATAATAGGACAAAGTTTGATGTATGGTCATGGCATAAGCTTGTAGTTTCAAAGACAACACAGGCTCTTTGAAGGCTCGAGATAAATTAGCAGCAAATAAGTATCTAAGCATATGCACATAGAGTAACAAACACCCTTATCTCAGCCTCTGTAAATGGAGCTCAACTGACTATTTCAGCTACAGAAGCAGCTGATTTATGCTCTAAACAAGGACTCTACAATTGGCCAATTTATTATTTTTATTTTGGCTTATTTATGTTGCAATTTTTTGACATGAATATGAACATGTAAGTCAGGTATGTGCATTCACACCATCTTTAAATGCTGCTGCTATACAACTATACCAAAATTTCATAGCATAATCATGAATCATAAATGTTTCATAGTGCCAGTTACCTCTTGCTTTCAGTGTAGCACTTCATTTGAGTTCATGTAGGCCTGTGCTGGTAACAGAGTCCTTGCATTCGGTTAACCGTTTGGAAAGTAACTGTGGTAAACAGTTAAACTTGGCTGGGAGTGAGGTTTAAAGGGTTGGTTCTTTTGTTTTACCATTTCGTCCTGTAATTTTCAGATATCCCTCACACTGAAGCAGATATGAGAGAAAATACCATGTGAGCTGAGATTTAATCTTCGTCCAATAAAAGAACATAAAGGGCAGTTGTGGTTGTAGTATACTGTCATCTTCAAATTGGCCATGGAACTGTAATTAGTTTAGTAATAAAGAAAGGAATTGCGAATGTCACACAAAGTTTACATTCTGAGAGGCTGTACCCACTTAGCTTAGCCTGACACCTTTTTCTCTGAAGCCATTTCACACAAGACCGTTTGACACACCTGGCGAACAAGAACTGAGACATTTTTCCTTGTGTGTTTTTCCACAGGACCAAAGCTGTGTTTCAGTCTGGAACCAGATGCTGTGGTTTGCACAAAAATAAATAAATAAATAAATAAGTGTTATTTAAATAGGCAACTAAAGTGCTAGTTTGGCTCAATAAAGAGTAAATAATGTTATTCACCTTGAGACTTTGGGCATTTTTTAAAATGCTAGTAAAATCAACCATTAGCCAATTTCCCAGTAAAACATGCGCTGGAAAGTTCTACATTATTTAACATAAATATGTACATCAAATAAGCGTAAGGAGCATTTGAGAGGTTTCTGGTTTTGCGTTTCAGACCTTGAATTACAAAATGAAAAGCAAATAAAATTTGTTGGCCAGTATTGAAACACATGCTAACACAATCGACAAACGATTCATTTTTATGTTGGCCGAACAATTTTATGTCATAAATAATGTGAGCCAGCTGCATACAGGAGCTGCATACAGGGCCATAAAAATGTATAATCTGTGTACTCATCCCTTTCAGTGCAAAGCAAATAACCTCCCATTGAATATTCAATTATAACACATAATTGGGTCCATATTTACAAGTTTTCAAAAAGCACTAGAATTATCACTCAAACTGGGGTCAGTGTCAGGTGCTCACTCTCAGCCTTGATTACCAGTCCCAGCAGCACATCCATTTTGGTTGCAAAATCACATTAGACAAGTGAGTAAAGGCACTGTTTGGGATGAAAATCCACTCTGAAATTTTGTAAACAAAAGGAGCGACATTTGCTCAGGCTCAAGTGGGAAACTATGTAATTTGTCAAGACACCGCTGTGCCAGTTTGATCATTCCCATTGTAAAGCAAACCACAGCTAAGCTTAATTAGGGTTCGCAGAGTATAATTGTGGGTTGCAATCATCTCTCTCCTCCCCTCGGCAACACCGTGGCATTTATTTATTTATTTTTCACCTCGACTTTCAAGCACTTTGTCCGGCTGAGCAAATATGTACTCTCGCTCTCCACTCCAGCAAACACCAGTAAGTAACCATAATTGCTGATTCACAACCACCGCCAACAACTCAAGGTCAGAGCAGTTCTCAGAGATAGGGCAGGTAAGAGATGGCTGTTTCCATTCGATAAGGCCAGGATTTGAGAAGGAACAACAGGCATGGTTTAAACCGCAAAACCAATTTGCAGGTGGTGAACAGGCCTAGTTGGCTCCGTTATTAAAATTCCAAACCTGTGTTTGTCTTCTGGCTCAGCTATATTAAACACAACAGAGCTGTGAGCAGGTTTCACTGTCTTTACCTGCTCTCTCGGGTAGCCTTTTCTTAAAGCTACAGCGCTCTCGGGTAACCTGCTCTCAGCTTCCTCATATTTCATAGTCACTGAAGGACTAAGAGACATGCAGAAATGATCAGTATAGGCAGCACCAGCTCTAACTAATAAGTGACATAAGCAGCTGTTTAGGGGCCTGCCACTCTCAGGGGCTACCCTAACAACTTGTGGTTGATTAATGTACCGTTATGTTGTCCAAGATTCTCAAGTGAGGGCTAGAAGCAACTGGTTAAATCACATCTCAAAAAGGAACAAACACATATGGAGCCAAAATGAGAAAGAAGAGGAGAACAAAAGCTTTAAGATGAAAAATTTTTTGGTATTCCATTTGTTTTGGATTATATGGTCCACAAGAAGTAGTGGATCTGGGGTCTGTCTAACAAAGCAGATTCAACTTAGACAGGCTTTCTGATTGAGTTTTAGCTTCATAAAACATAATAAACAAATGCAGTTAACTCATTTTACAACAGTGGTTAACAGCTTTCTCTGTCAAACCAGGTTTAGATGCTCAGGCTGTGATGAATCCTTGTGTGCGTGCACATTAAAGTGTGATGTTTATGAAGGACAGCCAGTCGTGAAATATGAAGAAGAGTCACCAAGGAAGGAAAGATAAATCATCCTACCTAAATATGTACAAAGTAAAGCCTTAAATCTTCATGAATAAAATATAATGCTTATAAAGCTGTTTGTAGATGTAAAGCAGGTCTGTTTAGGCGAGGTTGGTCTTTCTCTTCTTCAGCACAGGGATTTTTATCCTTCAGTTTCATATTAGCACAATTACACGCTTCAACAGATCGCTATCGCAAGTCACACACGCATGCAAATTACAGACAAGGACATGCAAGTAACATATTTCTTACGTTAATAACTGTGGCGATTACAAGAATTTAAGCTTGTAATGCATTAATAGCGTCCTAACATATTATTAGACAAACTTATAATAATTAACGGCAGTATTTTTTTAAAAAACACTCAATGCAGTTTCATAGTCCGACCCTTCATATCTCTAGCAGTGCAGGACAAAGCCTGCCTGCTTGGTCAAATCTGAGCAAATAAGACAAATGTGATTCATTGCAATTAATTATTCTAATCATTTGACTGCCGTAGTTATATGGCATAGATAGGACCTTATAATAATAAGCCTGTATAACTGGTCATAGGTAGTTAGAGATAGACACATAACGCTTTATAAGGAAGAGTGAATGACATCATAAAACCATTTTCCATTTCTTCAGTATTCAGCCCAATTCCTTGGAATATGGCAAAAAAACTAAACTTGCTTCTTTAGGTGTGCACTGGAAATACAGCTAGCTACAAAGTAATGGAAGCTTATACTTCAACAGTTGACGGTGCAAACTATGTGACTAAATCATTGAACGCATCTCAAACTGTGCAGAGCGTTTAAGTAAAACTTGCTTTTTTGCTGCATTATGACATCCTGTTATCCATATGATGCTATATATAAAATTAGAAAACACAATTCAGGATTCAGTATAGCTGCTACTAATAGTTTTAGCTATGTGATGTCTATTTTTATGAATAGCACTGCGTCAATGTGCAAAACCACAAAGTATTCTCAAAATGACTTGCTCAACTTGACATGGTTTGAGGTGTGTAATCATGCCATTTGCACAATGCTAATACTCTATTATTTGTTATTACTTCAGTTCAAACCTAAAGAAGTAAACTTCAGACACAAAAGTCTTGACAGACCACATTTGAGATATTAGGAAAACAATGCAAATTTGATTTTAGACTACAGCTTTAAGACAATGGATCACCATTGTACAAATCAGAGTACAAATCCATATCAACAGTATACTCTTTATACACAGCCTTTGTACCATCTCCAGACAGCCTCAAAGACTCAGACCTGTTTAACCATCCTCTGCAATTCCACTCTCAAGATTTACTCAGTGTGGAGTGGCTTAGCTCTTTGGTGGCTTGGGTAGGCCTGCCTGGAGGGAACAATCAATCAACTGCTACTCTTTTACTATTATCTTTACGAAGAACAAGGAAGAAAGAGCCAAACTTTGTCTGGGCGAGGTCATTTGAGAGATGGGCTAGATTACTTGGGATTTCCTTTTTTTGTCTGCGATCTAGTGAACTTGGGCTTTGTTGATAGCTCTGCCTTTTGATATACTAAAGAACCATTTACCTCTTGTCTGTCTCCATCCTTCCACGTCTGCCGAATATAAATTGCAGCATTAAATCATGGCTGAATAGCTACTTAGAACATTTAAGGTTTGATTGATGGTCATTTTGCACTTGGAAGAGCTGCCCATTTTTCATGCAGTAAGTGGGGCAAACGCTTTATGTTCAACAATATAAGACTAATTTAGAGAGTTAAGTATAGTGTACATTTGATGAAGTGCAGAGTTACGCCACACTGCATTTATCATCCAATTCAAATGGATTTTGATGGTGTAATGTGATCAGAATTTTACAGTTGCTTATCCTAATTAATTTTTAAAGAAAAGTGTTTTGAATGGGACAGGCAATATGACATGTTATCATTCCATGATAAATTATGTCACAATATGCTAAGAACATTTCATAGGTATCGTCAGTAGAAGTTGAAATTTAGATTCATGAATTACATTTTTAAATACATTTGTTAAATTTGTCCAAAACAGAACACATTATGCATTTTAACAAAATAAACATAACAGCATAACAAACAGTAAGTGTATTTTCTGTAGCTGATTGGATGTCAGCCACTTTCTTATTTTATTTTAATAATTTATTTATATTATTTTTTTCTCCTGTTTCTTCACAGATTATTTAGTGTTGCAAAAATAATATTGCACTCAGTTTTTAACAGCATGTTAAAATGCTGCTCTGTTTAACTGGTGCATTTTGTTTAATTACAAACCTTACAAACAATAAATTCTGAAATACATATCATGAAAATCATAAAATCATAGAAATTCAAGTACTGTGACTAATTTTTTTGCTGTATTGCCCACCCTTAGTTTTTGAAGTAAAAATTTTAATAGCATAGAACACCGCTAGACTTTAAAAGTGCATTTGGCCTAAAACTAGTTTGATATTTGTTCCGTTATGCTGTATTCTATGGCATAACATTATATCCTCCAGCCTCACGGATTTGACAGGATTCACAATTTTAATTCATTTTTCATCTTTCCATTAATCAATGTTCTCTTATTATAACACCTAGCATGCATTTTGCAAATACATCACACAACATTTGGGAATCCCTGTGGTGTCACCCAATCCTGACTGCTATCCTAGCCACTAACATATAGAGCAATAAATATGACGAAGCTAGCATTGTGCAATTTAAGTATTGTGTTATTCTTACCTCGGTCATCAAACAAGGATAACAGGAAAACAGTAAATCTGTCTTTATTCAGCACAGAGGCATGTTTTTTCCTTTCAGCCAGAGAAAAGAAGCCAAACTGAGGCATCTAGCTAGCTAGTACATCATCACCAAAGTCCACTACACTCCTTGCTACCTCTAATACTGCACAATAGGTGTACACGGTACTATGTGTACTTATCTTAACAGTTTGCTCTTTTGATTAAGTATCACAATTGACTGAAGGATAGAAGTTCCTAAACCTATTAAGTCTTGACTTTGGTACTGTAAAACATCTATGTGAAGACAAAATGCTGTATTCACCATACAGCACATGCAATAGATCAGAAAACATACTGCACATACTAATCTTACCATACTTTTCTTGCAAGCTGTTGAAAAACCCTCCTCCAAAGATTGACCTACAGTCTTGGAACACATTCATTTCAATCGGGTCTTTTATTTTAGAGCGACAATTATATCACACTCTGTACCACTGTAGTGTAAAACAAAAATACTATCTGATTTTTAGCCCCAAAAGATCTTAAATCTATGAAGAAAGTAAATGTGTTGCTGTACCTGATTACAGACATAATCAATATGACTATTCCATGATAGTGTTGTATCTATAGGTACATCAAGGTTTTTATTCAACATAACCTGCTTAATTTCCTGATTCCTGAATTGTTATAAAAGGTGAATATAAACTAACAATGATCTCCTCTGTCTTTTTTGTATTATTAATAAGAGCGTTCTGGTTGCACCGCTCTACCAGTCTATTATAGCAGTTAAATGATGTGCATTAGGGAGTATGATTTCCAAACGCATCAAAACCCCTCTCTTTCATCTCATACAAGGTTTGTCACAAGGAATGATCACCTGTCAGTCTGTCTGAAAAGTATGCAAACTACATATACTTGTGCTTTTGTCCTAGCACAGCTGGATCCAGTGTAAATGACTCAAAGCCATTTTCATTGGCTTTCATACATGGACCCCAGAGAACTAGAATACAGTTTACATGTCACATCACTGAGGCCCCAGTGGAAAGAGGACTTTATGATGAGCCCTCATTTATATTCACAAGCCCCTCATGGAGAGTAATTCCCAAGTCGGGAGCCTTTTAAGAGGCTTAGAGTATAATAACCAAAAAATAATCCTCCGTAGTCGAGTTTCGTTACCCGCAGGAGAGGTAGAGAGGATCGTGGTGAATGTACAAGCTCTTGAGAGTGATGAGTGGCGGTGCATGGAAAATGCCTAACCAAAGACCACAAGCTTCATGGTTAAATCAAGACCCAAGCAGAGTTTTTAGAATATATCAATATTTCATACTAGCGTGAACATTTTGTGGTGAATGCCTTCTACTAATTAGGCTCACACAGCTCTAAGTAAAGAGCATCTGACCCACTTTTGGCAGAACTGCTTCACAAATGCAATGATCTTGACTTAAACTATGAAGTCAAAGACACCAGTGTCTGTAGTTTGGTAAGGTTTGCTATTTTTACCCCAGTGAAAGCTTCTTTTCAGGCAACATCTTCCGAATGGCCCAAAAGCACACTAAAAAATAAATACAATAAAAATGATCAGAAATACTTTTTATCTTACATTGAAAATCAAGTTCAAACTGGCAATTTGGCCTTTTTTTTTAGTAAATAAGTAAATAATTGTAGTTGAAATATTCATAATTTTCCAGTCATCTACAATTGGTCTGTTTTTCCTCTCTCACAAGAGAATTATAATTTTTCCACTTACCCTAAATGTTGATATGTTGAGACATGTTTGGTGCCTAAATTTTGCTTTAGTCTGGGCACTGAAGCTATGAGACTAACAAACACGAGAGAGAAGTCAATAATCACCCAAATCTTTTCCATAAATACAGCCCCAAAACTTTTCAATCCACTCAAACTTTAGGACTCAAGGTTGCATCAACTTGTTGAGCCTATTTAAACAATGATGTTTTGCCGAATTTCAACTTGTGCAAGTGTGTCATGCAGGCATATGGACCTTACATTATGTCCACAATTTGTCATATTTATTTATAAACATATATACATTGTAATATTCAAGATTCACAGTTTTTTATAAATAGAAATAGACTCAAATGCAGTCTAAATGGTTTGAGAGGAGTTCTGAGAATGTATTTGCAGAAAAGATTTGGGTGACTATTAACTTTCTAGTGCTTGTTAGTATTGCTAGCCTTGTAGCTCCAGCACTAAACTGAAGAAGCAAATTCCAGACACCGAACAAATCTTAGCTCACTGACTACACCTGCAGTAAGTGTGTGTTGTGTAAAGATGTTTTCCTTTAACATTTCTCTTTTAGAATCTCCTTTATAGACTTTTACAGATCACCCTCACACACTCATTCTCTCTCCTGGTTGGATTCACAGATCTAATTTTCTCTGAAACAAACATGTTTGTGGAGACCTTCAAAAGCGATGAGGCATATCAAAAGGCCGCTGATTGTTTTCCTCTGCAGAGTGGGCCGCTATGCCGTTAGGCACAGTCCCCTCCGTGGGAATGCTTTGTTCAGGTTTTTTAAAGCAGCCTTCATTCTGCTGCAGGCAGACCCTCAGACCTCCTTCCAGCAGCCAGTGACCTTGCGGGATTGTCCACAAGGCACCCCTAGGCTGCTGGATTGTTTTGGTTGATTATTTGGCAGTATTGTGTGCGTGTGTGTGTGTGAGTGTGTGTGTGTGTGTGTGTGTGTGTGTGTGTACACACATGTTCATGCGTCTGTGGGTGTTGAGCTTGAACAAGAAGCCAGTTCTCCCACTTACGCTGAAGCAAATACCAGCTCGCGGCACAGTTGTACGTCTGCTGTTTTCCATACAAATCAAACCATCCATGGTAACAGATTCCATGTATGAACTGACAACTGGGTGAGAGAGTTGGAGGATGCTTGTCTTTATCACACTACAAAAAACGGTATCTTGGCAAATGAAATCTTAAATCTAGTTAATATATCTAATATTTCTCGTTTCGAGAATGTTGTAAGCTTATAAGATTAGTTAAATTATTTCTGAACTTTTTTTATACTTGTTTTACGTGATTTTATTAAGTAAAATTCTCACTATAGATAATTTTGCCTGCTCTAAGAAACTTGTTTGAAACAAACAAAATTATCTGCCAATATAGTGAGATAATTTCACTTAATAAAATCAGTTAAAACAAGTAAAATAAAATCTAGAAATAAGCTAAAATTATCTTACAATAAGCTTACACTAATCTCAACATGAGAAATATTACGTACATGAACTAGATATAAGATAAATATCAAGAGTTTGATAATTGTCTTTAGTTTATTCAGTTAGTTTTCATGTTTTTAATTCTTATTTTCTCCAATAAACAATAGGAGGTTACACACTAAGTGCACAGTGTTGAACAAATAAATCCATGAAAAAAACAGCAAATTGTTATTCACAGTGTTTTGTGTAGGTAATTGATGCATAAAACATGCATATTTAATTGCATTTTGAAAGTAGCTGTAATGAAGAAAATGGGTTTAATTACCTTTTCATCCCAAACCCAGCCATAATGCAACCTGACTTTATGTCTACACACAGTCTGTGTCCCAATCCACTAGCTACTGAACTAAATAGTTAAAAAAAATAAAATAAAATAATGGCACCATGTACAAATGACACAACGTACAATCAACATGTTATTTAGTTTGGTATATGTGGTTTAAGACGCAGTCATAGGATGTACTTGCCCTGCACCCTGCAACTGAAAACCCCCACCCATGAGGACCATGTATGTGTGATTGAGAGAGAGAGAGGATGAGAGAGAGAGAGAGAGAGAGAGAGAGAGAGAGAGATGCATGGAATGGCAGGGCTATAATGCTATTTTCTCTAAATGGAATGCATTAAGAATGAGACTGTAAATTGGTAGGTAAAAAGTCCGGTCAACCCTCACTGGACATCAGAGTTCAAAACACTAATTTCATTGGAGGAACTATGTATACAGTAGTGAAGTACAGAATATGAAAACAATACAATGAGAACAATGTTTTCAGCACATTTATGTTGGGGACAAATGCTATATTTCAATAAAAAACCAAAGCAGACCGATATTTCACTGATAAAAAAAGATGAATGCATGCTTTATTGGAAATTGTTCCTGTGAGTGTTTTGATGAATCAGTGCATTCATGTGACCCAAAAAAGGTAAATACTTCCATCAAAATAATGTAGGTTGATCTTTTAACATGTCAACAAGGTGCAGGTCTTATACTGCAATGCATATGACAATCACAGTACGCAGAAACAATCACCATACAGTATTTTGTTTATATTGTGCAGCTTGTTTACATATAGTTTTCTTCAGAGAAAATGCTAGAAATCATAAAAAAGAGCTTTGCCCTCTAAAGGGTCATTCACATTCAGCAAATGCTACCAAATTCCCCCCCTCATACCAGCGATGCCTGTCTAATTTAGCATGACATCGAGCGGGACGTCCCCATGTGGATAATGAAAAACGCTCAGCAAACGGCATCACATGGACAAGTGCAGCATGCAGCGTAAGGACCACCACCATTCACTCTGCATTTTTTGAGGTCGACCTCATCAAATTAATCAAATTAGCAGGCAATCACGGCACAGCATAAATATTGAGCCTATCCATTTCTTTACAAGCCTTTAGATAATCTCTTTATTGTGCTGCACTGCAGAGCCTTAGCTCTCTAGCCATTTTGTCTTTGGGCGGGGTTTGTGTGGGGTTTTGTGTTAGTCTCTTGTATTTGGATTTGTAATTCAGCTGTAACTCTCATCAGAGCTTGAATGGTGCAGGGATTAACAAGAGAGATGCGCCATAAATCAAACTGGGCTGTAGAGGACCCTTCTGAATGTAAGTGGCACTACCCTGTGTTTCTAGTGCCCAAACAAATAACAGGAAAAACACACCCATGTTTCAGTTAATTTGCCTTTTATATTCAGCAACCTCAAGAGGGCATTGAATAGGAAAATTTAAACAAGGTCACTCATTGCATAATTTGCTGCAGGGCTAAGCTCTATCTGGAGCAAACACTTTGAAAAGGCCACTTAAGGACTCCAAAGATGTTTCAGATCAGTACCTTGAAAAGAAGCAAAAATGAAAAACATTATAATGCATAGAAATAAATCGTAAGTGGCTTACCCTATACTAACATAAACGTCATAACAAACATATAATATAAAATGCAACACTGTCTACATAGCACCAGGGCTGTAGCTACGGGGAGGGGGGGGGTGTGCTGAGGGGCCAAGGCTCACTTGAAAGCCAGGCCCTCTCTGATTTCTGACTGCTCAAAAGAAACAAAACCCTCTAGTGCCAATGAACATTTTACAAAACGCTACTAGTGTTGTGCTGTTATGTTACAAGAAGAACCTAAAGGTGCAGAGTTATTGAATCGTGCCGTTATTTCAACCTTCAACAAAGAGTAATCGTCAAGGTCTGCTTGCATCAATACCAATTTTTGGCAGCAGCTGTCACCATGGCAACATTTACATGGCTGCATGCCACCAGTCATGTAAAGTCACACTTTTAAACAAATTCTGCAAAAAGACATAACGAGACTTGTTATCAACACCAACAAAAACCCAGCATTATCCTCTCATCTATTTCTGCAGGATGTTGGAATTGACTTGAAATTAGCTTATTAGAAGTATAGGCTACTACTTAGTTAGGTCCATAATATTTGGACATTGACAGAGTTATTGTTATTTTAGCTGTATATCACAGCACATTAGGGTTGAAATTAAACAATGAACATGAACTCAAAGTGCAGCTTTAATTTGCATCCAAATTGGGTGAACGGTGTAGGAGTTACAACCATTTTCATGCAAAGCTTCCCCATTTTTAGGAGCTCAAAAGGTAAATAAATGGACAAACTAACAATAATAAATTATCATTCAAGTACACAGCTGTTTTTTAAAACCTGTGAAAAATATTTCCATAACCAATTTTAGATATTTCAGTTACCTTCAACCTTTTTTTTCTCAAAAACAACATTAAAAAGGAGTGTTTTGTGTTTTCTTTTTTCTCCGTCACCTTTTGCCATTCCACTGTTGGGCCGTGCAGCAGTCACGTTGTGGCGCCTGAGGCTTCTTATTCAGATTTTCGCGTTCCACTCAATGGTGCAGCGCCAGAATGTGACTGCTACATCATGTAAGATGGAATGGGAAAATTCCAGAAGAAGAAACTGGCAAATAGGAAGTCAACTTCAGCCCCTTACTGTTGAAATGTAGAGTGTGACTATTCTCCAGCTTGCATCAAAAAACTGAGCATTTGTAAATGTGTGCCATGCCCTAGTAGCTATAACGTTAAACGTTAGGTCAAGTAGAGCAATGTGGAGCATGTGAAGTGTAGGAGAGTCAATTGATTTCACAACTCATGAACATGCAGTAAAAGGTAGCTTATGATTTGCTATAGTCAATTAATGTTATCTGTGATGTCTAAGATCAGGCCAAATAAAGTGTAATTCCTGAACGGTGGTTAGGGGGCAGTATACAAACAAATATATATATATATATATATTTTTTTTTGCACCATTGTGCTGGGCCTTTAATACTTGGTGACAAATCCTTGGTGGCAAGTCCATGACTGCCCAAAATCTGGAACCCATAGACAGACTCTGGGTTTCTTCTCTGGTGATGCTCTGCCAGGCCTTTACTGCAGCTGTCTTCAGTTATGCTTGTTCATGGGGCGTTTCAGTTTTGTCTTCAGTAAGTGCTCGACTGGACTGAAGACTGGTGATTAACTTCACCATTGCAGAACATAACACTGACTCTTTGAGTTGCTTTCGCAGTGTGCATCACGTCATTGTCCATCTGCACTGTAAAGCACAGCCTAATGAGTATTAAAGCATTTGGCTGAATCTGAGCAGATAATACAACCCTATACACTTCATTCATCCTGCTGCTTTTGTCGGCAGTCACATCGATCAATCAGATCCACTGACAGCCATACATGCCCAAACCATAAAACTGCCTCCACCATGCTTTGAATCATGAGCAGTTCAATCCCTTCTTCATACTCTTCTCTTCCCATCATTCTAGTAAAGGTAAATCTTTGTTTCATCTGTTCAGATGATGTTGTTCCAGGCATTACATACAGGCATTTCTAGATGTTTTTGGCAAACTCTGGTCTTCCTCTTTTTGAGGCTTTCCAATGCTTTACATCTTGTGGTAAACTCTGTGTATTTACTCTGGTCAAGTCTTTTCTTGATTGTTGGCTTTGTCAGATATGCCTACATCCTTGAGTGTGTTCTTGATTTAGTCAATTATCATGAAAGAGTTTTTATTCACCAAGGAAAGAATTCTTCTGTCATCCACCACAGTTGTTTTCCATAGTCTTTCGGGACTTTCAATGTTTCTGAGCTGCTTTTTTTAACAATGTACCAAATAGTTGATTTAGACACGTTTCTGCCATCTCTGATGGGTTTTGTTAATGGGCTTGCTTTAATTTTTGCTTCACTTGCTTGCTTCACCGGTAATGATTGGACTTCATATTGAGAGTTAACAGCAATAGGTTTCAAATACAAATACCACACTTGAAATCTGCAACTCTAGACCTTTAATTTACTTCTGAGTGAAATATGGAGGGAATAAAACACACCTGTCCCTGGAACAGCTGAGCACCTAACTGTCCAATTATTTTTTGAGCCCTTAAAAATAGAGAAGGCTATGTATGAAAACGGATCTAATTCCTACACCACCCACTGGATTTGGAGAGCAAGAAAATCTCAGTCTTCGACCATTCACCCCAGACATTAACTCTTAGTGCTGTAAAAGATAGCACTCGGGCAAATTAGCTATTAACCATCATGGTAAGCTGTCAGTTGTTATATTAATTGGTAGTTTAATACAAAGTCTGCAACTGAATACTGTGTTTAAAACGTAATTTTCGTGTCTGGTTATGGAAGGTACAAAGAAGTATGCTATTTGACTAGTGATCATCAACCTCACTACAGTGATGTCTCTGAGACAGTGTTTTCTACCTGGCTCCCGTCAAGCTGTAACCATAAAATTCTGGCTGCACCTCTGCCATGTACTTGTTCTTCTCAAGCATGCCCACTTCACAGTGGGCTGCTGTAAGTGGAACCTTTGACAGTTCTTATAATGGTGACCAATGGCACCAACAAGGAACTCATTATTTGAGGTTAGTCACCATGTAGCACAATAATGAAAGAACTTCTCAGGCAGCCAGCAGCCGTCACAGAGAGAGACACCACTTGGCCACATTCATGCAATTCACATACGCCAATGTAATACCCTCTTTGAATACATACAGTATACGCCAGCTGGGACGGAACGCACTGTGTGCACTCAGTGTGTTATAAAAATACCTAATCTGAATCTGAAAGTGTGGTTATTTTTAGAAGCTCCCTCTTCTAGTGGAGGTGTGTTGGGTGTTAGATGTTTAGACTACAGCTCTAGCCATGCAAAGCATAGATCTTAGATCGGCACTGAGCCTAGCCTACTGAAATCCGTTATGCCGCCTGTTGTAAGCTTTGTTCAGGAGTCCCTCAGCTCATTACCATTGCTAAGCACCATAACAGAGTGCTGAGTTGCATCACTAGAACACTAATTAACCAGGAGCTTAGCATATCCCATCTGTGGTTAAAAAGAGAGAGAAAAGAGAAGTATTTCTTATTTTGTTGTACACATTTCAGTGCTGCTATGTTAAGGAATCTTCAATATATCCATCCATACAGTCATATGCAAAAGTTTGAACGCTCCTAGTCAAATGACATTTTGTTGATTGCTAAGTGAAAATAAGTTACACATCCTCTACAGAGAACACACTTCAGCACATTGTAATGCACACTTACTGTTTATTTAACATATTGAGAAAAATCGAACATAAAATATGGTCAGTGCAAAAGTTGTGGCACATTTTATATTTTTATATTTTTTCCAAGATGTTAAACTCAGCAAATAAATAGAAATTGTGCACTAGAATTAGCAGAAAATGCCATCTTTGCTCCCTGTAGAGGACAAGTTCATTTATTTTCACATAGAAAATCAACAAAATATATTTTTTTGACAAGAGGTGTTCAAACTTTTCCATAAGACCGTACATATCAGCTTGATTCTTTTTTATTTAGGGATATAATCATCATGCCCTGCAATAGACTGGCGACCTGTCCAGGGTGTATCCTGCCTTCCGCCCAATGACAGCTGGGATAGGCTCCAGCACCCCACCGCGACCCAGAAGGATAAGCGGTTTAGATGATGGATGGATGGATATAATCATCATGATGTGTTATCATTATTGCAATAAATTACATGACGATACACTCCTGTGCACAATGCACACGTCATCAGTAATTCTACAATGTTATTAGATTCCATACTCCATTAAAAACGAAAAAGACGATTAGGAAAACTAACAAGGAGCTGATTGGATGTTACTCCATTACACAATTATCATGTTTATGTTCTGTATACTTATTAGTGTGAATTAAAATAATCAACAAATTATATATTAGTTTCCCCAGCTTCTTCTGGCACTATTATTTATTGGTGTTTTGGGACTGACTCAATATTTTGTGTGTTAAACATTTCTTGATTACATACTGCCAGTGGCAGCCCTGTAGTAAAGCCCCAAACATCACAACTCACAGAAAATGTGACTTTATAAAACACACAGCATAATCTCTCCCCCTCCCCATCCACTTTACTCTGATAAGATGCACTAATACGCTGTTTTCTTCACTGACAGTAAGACGTCTGCGCATGAACTAATGAATTTGTATTATAATGATAAAATCCAAAAAATAAAATAAAATTAAAAAACTAAAATAACTAATATTTCTAAAATAAATTTACAATGTTAATGAAGGCTCACTATTTCATGTCTGATAAGTTTCCAATTCTACTGAACATAGCACGTGACCAACAAAGCAGATGTTTTCCTGATGCTTTTTCTTTTGGTACACTGCCTCATATCAAGTGACAAAAAATAGATTCAGTTTATACATGCACACGCTGATGGTACCAAAGGCTACACTGAATTACACTGGAGAGTACTGCTAGTGGGACCTAGCAGTGCAGTTCCCTCTGGTCTGAAATTCTCTTTTTTTCACATTATTGAAACATTGAAGCTGGTCAAGATTGTGTTTAGTTTGTCTTGGTGACAAGGCAGTTTGTGGGTTTATCACAGTATCTGCAATATGGCAAAATCCAAACCCATATGAGACAATGTGATTTCAGTATCACCTTCATATTGGTAAAGCTCCCACCCCTGACAAATGTTTCCACAAATGATGGCAAATAAGAGGCCTTTAAAAAAAGAGAGGGGTGAAGACAGTTTCATTGTTCATTTCTTCAGTATCATATTACTTATTGTGCATTGTACAAGCATTGCTATCAATACTTTGCGATTCAAGTATCACTATATAATATTTTTGCCATACAACCAACCCTTATTTTTATAGTGTGTTTTCATGTTTCATTTGGACTGTAGAGAAAGTAGCTGAGGCCACATTTCTGCATCCTAAAAGACCTTGGTCTGTATTTTTGTAATTTCCTCTGTACATAATGTTTGTTCGTGCCTCCAGGCCTCACACAAGACCCCATGATGAAAGGAAAAATAAGGATGATAGGAGAGTGACGCACCTGTCTCTATCACTCCATCTCTCTCATAAACACCCAGCAGAGCACCATGCTCTCTCATTCGCTCTCTCATCACTCCGGCAGCTTTCAGTACATTACTCTCAGGTGTTCATTCACAGAGCAGTGGGATGCCCAGCTTTGGCCTCAGCGAGTAATTCACAGAGAGTGTTTTCTGTGCTTGAGTCCAGAGAAGCCATTTGCTCATCTTCCAGCCTTTCACAATACAAGCGCAGGTGGATGTCCTACAGAGATTCATTGACAGCTGGTTACTTGTAATATAGGACTGTGCTTGAATCAGATCATGAACAAGTCAGGTTATATTTCAATTTTTTCAAATAACCGAATCCCAGTAATATTAATGATGCACTATGTTGTTAAAACTGAAAGAAGTAGCATTACTGAATCAGAAGGAATAAACATGCTGAAATATGGTGTGTGTGTGCACTGCTGTGAGTCACCCTGCATAGCCTGAAATAATACTTCAAAAGTCAAGGGCATTGGGGTCGGATTTTGTGGAAGACCACATCATACATTTTTACGTATTAATGTTGTGTACACAATCAAACGTTACCACCGGAGGGTTCTTCAAATCCCCAAAAATGACATCATGTAGCTTTAACTTTCTATTAGAAATGCATTAATAATGATAGGAAATGCATCATAAAAGTATAACACATGATATTTTGTCCAATCAAGGTTTAATGTTGTGCGACTGATGGTACTTTTTCATAGCTCAGATTTTTTGAGACATATCTACATTGTAAATCCAAATGTTTAGGTATTGAACTCAAACGTTTACGTATTAAACAGGAGTTAAACTGGGCCAGAACCTGCCACTTTTGGTTTGTTTTAATGGCAAGAGAAGCTGAGCTCTGGTGCTATAATGTGATGGAAACGTTTCCAATACAGTCTTTGTGTTTGTTTGATTAATTATTTATTCATTTTATTGCCATTGCTATGTAAGTGGTATGCATATTATTCTGTTGATTTTCAGTCAAATAAAAACATACTGAATCCTTTTTTCCTTTGCATAAATTTTTAACTTGTTAAATACATTCATTTATTAGGCCTCATCCTTTAAGTAGCCTCAATTCTGCCAATACTTAATTACTTAATCAGAATAAAACTGGTTAGTGATGTTAGGTTGGGTGGCTAAAAGATTTTCAGCAGTTTGAAAAGCATGTTTCCTAATCTGAT
This sequence comes from Colossoma macropomum, assembly GCF_904425465.1. Lineage (NCBI taxonomy): Eukaryota > Metazoa > Chordata > Actinopteri > Characiformes > Serrasalmidae > Colossoma > Colossoma macropomum. The sequence goes on along the minus strand of NW_023495267.1, from coordinate 2,619,132 downwards.
TGGATGGCATTGAACATCTGGCAGTAAAGTGCAGAAGTACGTACTGACATTTTTTGGGGGGGGAATAATCTGTGGCGTCTCAACCTCCAGTCTCCTAAAAATAGGCAGCAGCTGCAAATCTATAGTGAAAAAGGACAGGAAAGGCCTCTTAATGTCAGATGGATGACATCGTTGTTTGGCACAGTTCATTTTGCTAGATTAAGTTTCAAATTTGCTAGAGAAGAATGAGAAGATTTTGATTTAATTTTAATACCAAAACTGACAAACAGGGAATATTAAAAAGAGCCAAGTGATTAAATTACTTATTTAAGCCATTAAGACAGAAACAGAGGCTATTAGCTTCACATTCTCATGATGTCAGTGCTGAGAAGTCCATATAATACCACATAAACTGAACAATACTGTTCCCACCCATGTTGACACTCATGGAAAAAAGCTTCCCCACCTTCAAAATTCTAATACAACCCCTGCTTTTCTGTAACATTTGTTAAAGATGTCATGACTTTTGCACAGGCCACATTTCTTCCCTCCAGTATAATAAACTCAGCAAATACATTCATTCCATCCTTTCATTTTGAATGGTCTATGCATGGATTTAATTACTTTAAAATACAATAAAATAAAAAATAAAAAAAATAAAAAAGCTTGGTGCTCTAAATTTTTTCTATATAGGCTGTTAAGGAGAACTTGGCTCAGTGGCTGGACTTACCGATTACGGTAATTAAAATGAATACTCTTCCTAGGATATCATACCCCCTACAGATGATTCCACTTTACATTACAAAGAAAGTTACAATTGATTTTGAAAGACTGTCAGAGCTTCAACTTACGAAAGATAAAGGTGGACGAGTCTTACCTAATGTATGCTTTTATAACTGGCCATGTTACTTAACAACTATTCTTGATTGGCTTTTGCAAACATCAGCAACAGGCTTAGAATATTGGTTTGTTCATCAAATCTCTTTATAAAGTATTTATTTCAGGCAAACAGTTATACCCCATAAAATCTGAATAATTTCCTGAGTCACCGTACTTTAAAAGTGTGGTGGGATGTTAACACATTTTTGGAAGGGATAACCTATCATGGGCTTTAACTTTATGATTTGCAAAACAGCATTTTTTTTCAGTGGCACAAAGTAGGTATTCGATCTTCATCCAATCTGTACCAGTACAGGATTCTGAAATTCATGTACATATTTCACAGAATCTACTTTTCACTCAGACCGTTATGCTTGTAATAAAATTAATAAATTAAATGCTTTGTATTCAATTAGAAAATAAGCGCAAAATAAAAGCAATTTTAACTGTTGCTACATGTTGCTATTATTAATTTCAAATAGACACTAGAATTCAGAAACTAAATGCAAGGGGGTTATTTCTGTAAATAAGTCTCTCTACTGTAACATGGTTGCTTCTTGTTAGTCAAGCTTCCCCCATTTTATTTTCAAACAGAGGAACAGCTCAACTACATATGGTAATGTATTTACAAAAGTATTAAAAATCTTTGTCTACAAAATCAATGCTGATTTGAATTTCAGCCTTCCTAATGATCCAAGCCATCACTGAACCAATAACTTATTTGCAAGCTGTTTATCTAAATAATGCATATTATCTTAAACACTAACATGTCCTAACTGTTCATCCCTCAATAAAATTTCCATATAGAGTTTAATAGCACCTCAGACATATGAAGGCCAAATTTCCTTCATTTGTACAAACAGATTTTCTGTTGTTAATCTCATCATAAAACTGGCACAATTTTCTCTGGTCTCTGAAAGCAAACAGCGCAGATGAGCGTGTCCAGGCGTGCTGACATGTCATCAGATGTGTATATTATAACTTGCTCAGTGTCATTAATGAATCAATGAGGAATCAATAAGGGTCACGCTGCTGACCTGTGATGGTGAATGTGTTTACTGTATTACAGGCAGGGGAGATGGCAGATGGCAGATGGTAGCCTAATAGGGCCATAATTCACTGGAGGACAGTGGTCAAAGCTGAATAATTAGGAGTTCACACACAGAGCCATTTGGGACCTAAATGAGAGGGTGGCAAAAACTGTTGTAATCACCTGAAATGATTTCCCAATTGAGAGTCGAGAGAGAGAGAAAGTGAAAAAAAGAGAGAGAGAGAGAGAGAGAGAGAGAGAGAGCAAGAAAGAGACAGGGAGAGAGAGAGTGAGCAAGAAAGAGAGAGAGTGAGAAAGAGAAAGAGAGCAAGAGAGTGAGAGAGAAAGCGCAAGAAAGAGACAGGGAGAGAGAGTGAGCAAGAAAGAGAGAGAGAGTCCCTTAATGCCCGCCTGCCTGCCAAAAGGTCATTCCTAAGGGTCAGCACAGTTACTATGGAAACAGGAAACAGGTCCTTCAGTTGTAGATGAAATTGTGATCTACAGGGCAAAAGGGCAGGACTGATAATATGTAGAGAATTAATGGGGAACCGCCAGAAAAAAATGTCATAACAGACAACAAAACACTATAATTCATAATTTCATTACTTCTATAATGCAGCACTTTTTCTACTCAAACAGTACCTACAGGCTCTTTTTGTTGGGTTATTTCCACAGAGCTGGGCAGTTTTGTGCAGTTTTGTGGATGGATCATTCCACATTTTAACTTTATCCAGAATAACAAAGTAACAGCTGGACTACTAATGCTTGTGTTGTGGAAGCAGGAGTGGGCGATATGGCAATACTGTATCATATTATAACATTTTTGCAATACTGGACATAATATTTAACACACACACACACACACACACACACACACACACACAATGCAACAGAAGTATTACATTTAACAGCTATCAAAACTGATTCATTCATTTTTTCACATGCTGATTTGCACTAAAACCAATTTAAACTTCCAGCCCTACTTTAAGCTGATTCATCTGTGCAAGAAAACAGTTGGGCTTGGTTTGTTAGCAAGCCATCTTTTTTCTGCCCGTCCTCCACTTTGCCACAAGGAAATTCAAGGAACTTCCAAGTGCAACAGCAAAGCTGTGGATATGCTTGTAGCCACTATTGCACTTTTGATTAAACATGCATGTTAAGAAAATGTTCATTAACGATGCATCTTCAGTCCAATGGCTAATACAGTTTACTGGCTGTGTGTGTCTGCTCTATTTTAAATGTTCAGCCCCGACTCGTTCCTGATAGCTGCTGCAGCTTTTATAGAACATTTACAGAACTCTGGGTTTAACAGGACCTACATGAGATTTTGCATAGACATGCATAGCTTATGCAAAGTTTATTTAAATCTACTTTTACAAGTATTACTGTAGGGAAGCAGTTTGATAATAATAGTCCATTATACAGTAAAATTAACCCAGCATTCAATGTGAACCCGGTGACCCAGTGAGCATTCTGTCAATTAGTGACCTAGTACTTTTTCAAGTATGCATTTGATCAATTTCAGAATATTCTGAAATATTTCAGTCCCCATCAGAATAAAAAGTAGGCTACCATAAAAGTAGAAATACTAGAACTATGGCATACGCCAAATAGGATAATCAGCATCAAATGTCTTAACCTATCATTCAAATTCCCTTCCTCATATCTCCAATTACAACAGTTCTGTATGCAGTCCTGAGTTACCAAAACTGGTTTTACTGCAGGTGCAGCATTTTGCACTAAAGTAAAATGTAGCACAGTGAATTGCTGTTGAGTGAATGTGGTTAGACACTCAACACGAGATCACAAATTGCCACAAAGCTACGGACGTTTGTGTGTGAAAAACATAACCCGAGCCTCAGACTCACATCAGCAGAAAGAAATAAACACCACTTCAGGCAAGCTCTCTTTTCCTCAGCAATGAGATTACATATATCGGTTTCTACTGACTGAGTGCTGTACACTGTGTAAGCAATCTGTGGTAACAGGATTAAAGCATGGACACAGAGAGAGCCTGCTGTGTTCTCAGCCCTAAAGCTGGGTCTGCATGACAATATGGGGGGAATCCCAGCCTCAGTGCTGCCAAACCAGGAAAAAGACAAAACAACCTACATGGCTTTACTGTAACTGACTTCAAAGAACAATATTACTGCATTTCTAATCACCAGATCTGGGTACTCTGAGTATTCTTCATTAACATTAATGCAAAACTCTAGCTACTATACCTTTAATTGTCCTACAAAACACCAAACAGGGAGGGAAAAAGGTTTGCTTATCTTAATGCTTGTGCTTGTGTGCTTGATTCTCACTTCAGATTTAGGAGGACAAGCGGCATTAAAAGTCATACTGTTGTAAGCTGGCCAGTATGTACAGTCATATCTAAAAGTTTGATGTATAAATACAGAAAAATAACATTCATCACTCTAAATACTGTTTTTCTGATGGTGACAGGTTTGGTGGCTTACATTTTTTTTTTTAACAAATAATAATATTTACATATATTATTGTAAGGAAATTAATTGTGTGTATATACACACTTATACATATAAAGACCTGAAACCACTAGTGAAAATTGAATACTACATTTTTCATTAAAAATTAAATTAGCATAATGATTTGAGTGAGAAGCAGAATCTTTGAAATATTCACCTGAATTTCTGAATTTTTTAGTGTCCCCCTTTTGCTTTAAATAACAGCGTGCACTCGAGTGGTCACAGTCTCTGATAAGTAGATCAGACCCACCTGAGTCTCAACTGAAAACAAGCTTCAATATGAGGGATAAGAAAAAAACCTAGACCTTTTTGTATTCCCAGGGTTAATATCACATATTGGCTACAATTTGAATAGTGATCTATAAAAAGTGCAGAATGTTCAATAGTTCTTTGTTACTTGTCATTTTCTTTTTTTATATCTGAAAATACATATTGTATACTACATGTACTATCATACTATTTCAAATGGACTGTATCATCTTGGAAGTCGCAAACCCATAATCAAGCAAGAAAGAGAAACCAAGGCGACTATAGTACAACCCACTGTACTGAAAAAGTCTATTTGGTCAGTGTCGCAACCCCTCACTGAGTAAGCTGATGAGGGGAGCCAGCTATCAGCGCTGCTATCGGAGGGTGTTTGATATTCAGCTAGAGCTGTGGGGACGCGGGCTGCGGTCGTGCCGGAGAGGGCAACACCTGGTCAAGTGGCTGCGTCTGATGATTTAATTAGGGTCAGCCTCAGAGACACCGGCTGTCTGAGATGGAGCAGTTAGACAGTGGCAGTCCGGTCGGGTTCATATCATCGCTTTGTACTTTATTCACGTCCAACAATTGGTGTGAGATGTACATTTGACAAGGATGAATCCTCCAAGTCTCAGTGTTGGGGGTTGGGGGCATGGGGGTAGATCTCTCACATTTCACAATTCCAGTCAAATCTTACCTTTGAAATAAGAGCTTTTAAATGTGTAACTGTAAGGGACTTATAGATTAAGCTCTGGCCTGTACCATTAAGCATTTATAATGAAGAGAAACTACAGAGACAGCAGTTTAGTTCAGGGCTGGGGCCCATCACTGTTGATTATAGTGGAATGGACTTAATACGCCACACGTATCCCTTCAGGGAAAAAGACTTACACAGAGTGTCAAGTCTATTGTGACAGGCTTATATATATATATACACACGCATACATACATACACACATACACACACACACACAATATAACAGCATCAGATAACATCTAAATTTGCTTTAATGCAGTTAATTGAACATATATGACATATATGTCCTGAGTTCTGGTATTGTGTTCTAAAAGATGTGTCTAACACTTTACTGAAGGGCAGCATTACACAGACATTTTATGTATTTAATGACAATGAACATGAACCTACATAGATATTTAAAAAGGCTTCTTCCAACAAGCATCGGTTGTCATACAGGCTACTTTTGTCCATTCTGATATCATTTCACCTCAGCAAGTGTTAGGACATCTGATGCTTGTTGGAATAAGCCTATTTAAACGTCTATGTAGGTTGTCACCAAAAAGCTTATGTAGGTGATGTGTAGCCTTATGAACACTGCTCTTCAATAAAGTGTTGCCACTTTGTTTTACAACCCTGACATAGTATTTTCAGCTTATTTTGATTTGACTGTTTTACACCAAACTATACCAAAGAGAATCTTGCACAGCATTGTAAACAGTAACCAAGCCACACTTGTATGCTTAATAGCAAGTTGTGAAACAATATGATTATAGTTATCATTTTTCTTCATTTGAATTTTGTCCAAAACAGTGTGAGAATGTTGTATTGAGAATCTAATTGAATCATGAATCAATTATGAATCAACTGAATTTATCGTTACACCCCTAATGTCCATTATGCCTATGCTTTTGAGGAATATACATAAACAAACAACATAAGCAAATAACCTATAGGGTATTTTACAGGATATGCAATTCTATGATGCAGATCCATCATCTCTTTCTCACACACATGCACACACACTCAACCAATCATCCTCCCTCCCCACCACAGCTCCCCAAAACCCCCTGGTCTGAGCTCAAATAGCCTGCTGCCAGGGAAAGGTGATAGCTGACAGTGGGAAGTAATCTGCTCTATTGATCAGCCTGTCAGTCCAAAAAACGCCACACACGCACAACGTCCATTAACCCTTTGCTGTGGCTGCAAGTGCACTCCTTATAGCACAAAAAGAGCCTAGGTGTGCAAGGGTGAATTTATAGCTACGGTAATGTATTTCTTGCTGTAATGTCAATGACCTTCTCATGCTACTCTGCAACAGCCATTGCAACTTGAAGGTCTCCTAAAAATACCACTTCCTCAATGGTACATATAGGCCTGTTATTCAAAATAATTCCAATATAAATACCTGTAATCAACATTTGGTCTTTTTTGTTCATTGAATACGTCTTAAAATCTAAAGTGGCCAATTTGACTGATTAGCTATCTTGCTTCTTAGCTGTCGATATTTAGCAGCTCCCAACTGATGGCAAACAGTTCAAGCTCAAATAAACAAACATTACTCAGCACTGCCCTCTAAAGGTGTAATAAAACCAGTCAGAAGTTATATGTTGTTTTCTGAAGACCCATGATTTCTCTCAAAAAAATAATTTTCTACTTTTTTATTTACATGTATTTGCCTCTATCCAACTGATGAAAAGGCAACCAGTTCATATGATTGTGAAAGGTAACAACTATGGAAAATAACTGCGTTCAGTTTGATTAATTGGGATCTGGCAGACATGCAATAATTGTGCGAGGCTTGGACATGTAATTCTAGACAAGCTTTTAAATGGTATTGAACTTTTACATTATATATCAACTTCAAAAAGGCTCTCCACATTTCTAAGACCAGAGCTGCAGTACCACTGCTTTGTGGCGAGGGGGTTTCTGTTTTCTTTTCTGAAAAATGGCACTCAAACCAATGCCTACTCCATGAAGCAGTGAGAGAAATGGATCTAAACCCACAAGTGTGTCCGTCATTGAATATTTATCATGGGTCTGATATTGGGAAGAGATTCTGCAGTGGTAGCAGCTCCCAGAGGCATGGAACACTACACCCAGTAATAGAAGAGGAGCAATATGGCTGTCATCAGTTGCCTTTGGGACATGCTTAATTAATTACCCCCTAGCCCCTCAAACCGGGTCCCTTATTCTCAATAACATGTCTTAACTTGTCAATTTAAAAGACCCCAGTTAACAGCAACAGACAGCAATCTAAATGAAACTAAGCTTTAAGAGCTTATAATTAGACACATTTCGTATCAGTATCATGAACAAAGAACAAAGTAAATAGATACCATCACATTATCTTCTCAGAAAGTGACAGCCCATCTGTCTATCTCTCCTATCAATCCCTCGGGCACATATCATAGGAGCTCTTCTGGATCGCTCCTGCAGTTGACGTTTGAGAAATGCATTCGGGTTGCAGAGGGAAACTTCTCCAGGTTTTTGTGGTGAAATCAAGGGAGCTTTATTAAAACTTTTATCGACGGAGCTTTTACCAGCTTGCATTTAAGTTCCAAAAGCCTTGGCGTGGGGGGGCTGATCAGCGTGCATTTGAGTTCCGAAAGCCTCGGTGTAGGGGGGCTGATCGATTTCCTGCAACGGGAACATTAGTGATTCTTGAGTCAGGGGTATTAAACTCCAATCATTGTGTTCTATTGTTTGGCATGTCGTATTGATTATCTCCTGGGTTTCACTGGCGAGAGTGAAATATTGGAGCCCTCAAAAGCCATGCACACGAACAGAGCTCACTTCTTTCTGAAAATAAATATGTCTATGTACTTGCCACAAAAAGTGAGATTCAATCTCAATTTATGAATGTTATGAAAAAACAGACGACGACACTCGTGAAAACGAAGGTGCCGATTTTAGCCCCGAGTCTACGCTGGTTGCGTTGATTCTAGTCTATAAATCTTTGGACATTCTGAGTCGACAGTTGAGAGAGAAAATTGAGTGGTGTGCGAGGGGCACGTTGTCAAGTCCTTCTTGCCTCCTGATTAAGTATCAGAGCATTCTGAGAATATCATATATAAAGATTAATATTTTTTCAGCCCAACTCTGCACACATTTGATTACGTCCAATGTTTGCATGTGTGTTCCAGTGTAAGTACGCTACTGCTACATGGCTGCTGCTTTTGGTTTTAGTTTATATTGTTTGTGTATGTTTTGATGTGACTTTTCTCCACAGCTCAGCAGCTTCTCGTGTTGGTTTCCCAGGTCAGCTTGTCAAGTTACGCATTACAGCAGCTAGGAGGCCTACCATGCTGAGAGGGACCTTCCAGCATGGCTAAGGATTCTTTTCAGGCTACAAGGCCTCCCAGACCAGCTGTCTGAACTACGTTACACTGCAGCTATGAAGCTGCCTGGAGTTGCCACTGAAGCTATGCTACCCCAAACTGAGAGGGTCTTTCCTGGCCAGGGGTCTGTATGTGTTGAGGGTTGTTTTGTTTATTATTGATTGTGTATTTTCTTACTATTGTAAAGTGTTCTTGGGGCTGAGAAAGGCACTATACATCAATTAAACGTATTATTATGACAATTATTATTATCACTATCATTGTCTTGTAGCGCATACTGGTTAGCAAATTAATCAATCAATGTATTCCCTAACACCTAATGATAACTGAAAAAAGAAATTCTTCAAATAAATAAAGAAAAATAGAGAACAAATCACATGAATTTTTTTTAAGGCAGTACAACAATCGTGGAGGGCCTGTACAGCATAAAATCTAACAACTACCATACGCTAATCATGTCTCACATCTGTGACCCTCACCCAGAAGTGTTTTGCACATTTCTTCTTTCACAAACAGCAAACAACAATAATAAAAGCTGATCCACGCTTGTTTATCTGTGTCTCCTGGCAACAGGAGAGTGTAGCAGTCGTGTGAATCTGGTTTGCTTTAATAGCAATTTAAGATGTGTAGTGTGTGATACCAGGTCATTCAACATCTGATCCTCACTATTTCAGCTGCTAAACAAAAATCAGTCGTAAAGTGTGAGATACCCAGTGTTTTTACGACATGTTAAGATTCTAAAGGCATGCAGTGAATCCAAGGACTTACATGCATTTGCCTCAACTCAACAGATGAAAATGCACCACAATTCACATTTTGTTTGCCACAACGGAAACATGTGTGTAACCCTGGGCTGGCGAATCAGATGCTTGCGGATATAAAATAATCCGGGAGGTTTATTGAAAAAAGGATTGACATGAAAAACAGATATAACACCAGACCAGTAAAGCAAAACACAATGCATGGGAGCAGGCAAAACTATAGTCATTAAACAAGTGAGGGTCGAAACCAAAAGATCTAACAAACAGGTTAACAAAGCCAACAGGGGAGAATCCAAAAAACGACAAAGAGAAACAAAGCAAGGGAACATGGGTAATATTTTGCAACGTAACAGTGACAGACAGGCTTACGCTTACAGGTATACAGGTGATGACAATCAGTATTCAGGTGATTTGGATCTGCCGGTCTGCTGATGATTGGTTGACGGATGACAAACTAAGGATCTTGGGAATTGGAGTTCGTAATGAAGTGAGACCAGCTGAGAACCGAGAAGTGTGAAAAGATGTAAGAGCTAATAACTGTGGAAAATACCTGTGGTCAGCTTAAGTATTAGCAATTAGCTCAAATAACCAAATATTTGATTATATAATAATTGTGAAAGGCCTACTGTACATCCAAGCCATAAACCATATTGTTGTTTTTAAAAGTGACTTGCATGTGATAAAAAGGATAAGGTCACATTTTCATCTTAGACTTTAGCAAAAGGAAAAAGCCAATTGTGATATGGTTGCCTGTAGTTACAGAAGAGATGATTGCGATTCTACATTACTACAGATGAAGACTTTAAAATGCAATAAAGATAAGATCAGAATAAGCAAAAGTACATGTGTATAAGAGAAGAGCACGGGGCAGCCTATATCCCTCTCTCAGCACTGCCGTGAGTAGATTGTCAGCTATATCTCTATATGAAGGGGTCAACGAGTGAGCGGAGTAGTGGCCTCACACATGACTGCCTCCAGGCTGGACCGACCTTTCAGTCTGCCAAGAAGCAGCCGGGCTCCGACACCAGCAGTGTAACATGTTAATAAAGTTCCTCTGACCCACGAGGGCTTTGACAGGAAGAGCTCTTCAATTATTAATTCAGTCCACTCAAAATCCCCTCATTATTTTATAGTACCTGCTGAAGCAGGGCCTCTCCCGAGGGAGCCCGCTCGCAGAGTCTTCAGTCTAGACTTCGATCCCACCGCTTGCCCAGGGAACACTCGCTGCATGGTAAAGATAATTCTCTCGCTTAAGACACGATCAATATTCCAATCCACAAGTCACATTCAGCAAGGCTATGGCTCTCTCGCCGTCTGTGTCTCATCAGCACAGAAGATGAAAAACTACAGACAGAGGTGTCGCCTGGGATCGTGGCCTGTAGTACTGCCATTGTCTGCATCCGTGTCTGAGGCTTTTCGCCCCTCAATAACCTTCTACACATCAGGCCTGGGATGAAAGCGAATCACTTTTTTGTTTTGGTGTAATTATTCTTCTCCTGACTGGATACTGTAATTTGATTTTCATGCCTCATAATTATGGAAATTTGACAACAGAGAGGTGCCGAATTGTCTTTTGTCGTCTCAGCAGCCTACATTAGGGCAACTTTCATGACCCAGTGCATTTTAATTGCAGACATAATGATCAGAGTGTGTTGTGGAAAAACCTGGCTCGGGTTCAGGGGCTTCTGAAAGTGGGAGATAACTGAAGGGAGGAGTCACATCATGTTGCTGAAAGGTTCCAAGAAATGGTTCCAGCTAATGAAGCTATAGTAATCATTTGACTTGCACATGAATTTCATGCTAGCCCTCTCCATCTTGGCTTTTCTTTCTCCAGAGATATACAGCATGCTCTGTAAAAGGCTAAATATTCCTTTGAACCTCAATCCAGCACGGACTGCACCATAAAATGTTTTATATCTGCGTTCAAGAGCAAACAAACAGCCCATCTCCTAAGTGCCCTGCACTCAAACGTTCTAAATGTGTGCATTATTCATTACAAGTGGAATTTCACTCTAATCACTACTTATTTTAAAGATGTATGGAACACAGCCCAGAATCTTGACTTGATAGAAAGGCAGGGTCAATCCTCACAGCCTTTTCAGATGCTACACACAGTGGACACTTTATTAGGTATACTGACTTTATAGCTATGCTCATAGGCCATTTAATCAGATACACCTGCTATATAGGTACACTCTGTAGGTCTTCAGTTACTGACCGTAGCTCGGCCCTGTCCGTCAAAAGGGACTGTCATTGGACCACTGCTGAGCAGATGTTACGTGGGTAATTGACTATTCTTGGCACAGCAGTGATACCAACATGGTATTATGTTAATATGTGTTGCACCTGAGCGTATCCGCTGCTTTGCTGGGGTTTTGATTTTAATCATCTACTGACCATTAATGGTATGTTCCACCAGGCAGTGCGGTACAGCATGGTTATATATCAGAGACCACACATTTTCTCGACATTTCCACTGCAAGGGACCCATATTGAACCAAAATATCCCTGCGTGTTACTCTTCTAGCTGGTGTAGCAACTGTACTGTGCTGGAAGAAATGAGTGGATGGTACAAACTGTAAAAGGCTAAATATTCTTAATACTGATGCAATGACAAATGCAAAGACAGAATAGTCACATGGTGTCACTAGAGTCGGATGACAGCCATTTAATAATAATAATAATAATAATAATAATAAAATAGACAGGTGTACAATTAGAGACTATAGCTCATATAGCTGTGCCTTTCACAACGTGTGTTAGTTATCCTCTTGGTTTCACTGTTTGCTGGATATTCTTGGTGTTTTCAGTTTACAGCTCAGCAGTGACATGGAGGTGTTTAAAGACTGCAGCAAAGTGGCTGTGCCTGCCACTCGTGCCAGTGCAACTCCCACTAACATACAAGGCTGAACGATTCATTGTTTTAATACCAAAATCACAGTTTGAAAGACTGCCATTTCAATTATATGTTACATTATTCCCAGTTGTCTTAAGTTTGTCTTAAGTGGGGAAATATAACCTACTAATTTAACCTACTAAGAGCTTATGAACCACCATTCTACAGTCTGTAATTGTAGAACTACAAAGTGCACCTATATAGTAAGTGGAGCCGATAAAATGGACAATGAGGGTAGAAACAAGGAGGTGGTCATAATGATATGCCTGATAGATGTATGTACATACACATATGTATGCATACATACATACATACATACATACATATATACATAGTAAACTGGCACCTAGTAAACTGGCATCTCAGCATATAAACATACTAGTAAGCAGTGGCTTGGTTGACTGCTGACTATTGTCCCAAGAGGGGACCCCTCTAAATGAACCCCTCTATGGTGGCTCACCCCCTCCTCCTTAAACACCACCACAGGGTTCAGAGAAAAGCTAATGGCCACGCCATGCCTGTCACTGCTTTCAAAAGCGTAGCTTTTGTGCCAGCGCCGCATGGCGCGCCCCCTCCCTCTAGCCCAGCCCTTACTAAAAATGTCAGCGAATATTGATTTGGTGGGGTGCAACAAAGACTTAACTAAAAGATAGCTCCCTTTGTGCTAGCCAGATGAAAAGGCTCAACCTCTCTCCCCTGGCCCAGCAGTCTGCAATGGTTTGGCTATCAATATTTCATATGAGTGTCATACCACACACTGCAGACAAATTGATAGGATGCAGGCCAAATCAGAGTGAAAAATGAGAGCTATGGGATAGCTTATATGTTCAATCAATCCTCATGGCTTTTTTTTTGGCTACCCTCTGTTCTGAGGTCTAATGAAGTTGTTATTAAAGAAGACTGAATACTGGCTACGATGAACACTCAATTAATCAGAATAATGCAGTTAATGGATGTCAAAGACATGGTCGAATCAATTCTTGCTAAATGTTTAGCAAGTCCTGCAATTAACAGACGTAAAATCAGGGCCACTTCTGACTATTTCCATCATCCTTGACCTCTCCTCTTTTGTACAATGCAGGATATACTGAAGTCTGCCAGTCACAGCTCTTAAAGCCACACCCAGTTTGACAGCAAGAGACACAGGGGAGGTGGTATCTTATGCAAACTCAACATGTTGCACCTCAACCATAAAACTAGAATGTCTTTCGTCCTTGACTGCCCACTGGGTGTGTATATTTGTGTACAGTCATGCAAATGTTTGAGCACCCCTGGTTAAATTACATGTTTTGTTCATTTTCAGAGCAAAAATAATTTACACATTCTCTACAGAGAATACACTTCTGCACATTTTAATACACAATTATTGTTTATTTGCTCAATTTAACATTTTGGGAAAAAATAAAACATAAAATGTGGCCTGTGCGAAAGTTATGGTACATTTTGCAATTATTTTTTCTTCCAATACGATAAACTCAGCAAATAAATTGTGCAGTAAAATTAGTAGAAAAACATATTTAAGACTGTTCCCTGTAGAAGATGTGTAACTTATTTTTATTTAGAAAACCTACAAAACATAATTTGACTGGGGGTGTTCAAATTTTTGCATACAACTATATGGAAGCAAATAAGCTTATTTTATATTGGAGGCCTAGGCAGAACTGTTTGGTGCAGTATTTGTTGACCATATGCATATATATGCTTTATCACAGCCTAATTGTGAATGATTTGCTGTCACAAACACAGATACAAAAATGTAGTGATTTGTATAAAGACAACTTCTTTGCAAAGATACTGTACACTCACATAAATTGAAATTCGAAATGAATTTGACGCCTGCAATAATGTTACACTTGCTTTTGTGATGTTTAAAGGTAAGTTTCTCATCAGGCCAGCTGCCAAGGTACTTGTATTTAGTCACTTTTTCAATAATGGATCCCTTCAAAGTAAAAAACATTTATCACACCATAATCAACAACAGCAGCAAAAACAGTTTAGGCTTCATTTTATTTGCATTTGAAAATAATTTATGGTTTTGAAAAGTAACCTGTATGGCCTGTATGGAGTTTGTAGTGCAGTGTAAAATTAGATGTACTCTACAATTTGTTACTATTGTGGCAATGTCAGTGATATAAATAAAAAAAAATAAAACAACCTAAAATTGAACTTTGTGGCACACCTTTCGTTACCGGAAGAAATTCAGAATTACAGCTCCCTAAGGCTACATGGTGGCATCCGTGTTTTCAGTCAACATAATTATCTCCCAAACCCATCCAAATCCAATCCATTTTTTACCCAACTATTTTAATAATCTCCTGTTAGATGTGTGTGTATATCTGTTCATTGCCTATCTAGTGTGGACCAGTAGTAAAAACTACTATATGATTGTATGTAACTATTGTAAGCTTCCGCACAATACACCAAAGTACATTTCTGTACAGAAGAAAAAAGATCACTGGTACTAGTTCCATTCATACTTCATTTGCAAAAATGGTGAAAGCTTTACTGGTGTGCCCTGCAACAGGCTCTGTGACAGAATGCCTCCTCACTAATGTTTTGCATGAGTGGCATCCAATTATTCCCCCTGCGTTGGAAATTTCATTAAGAATCAGTCGAGCAGAAATAGGTCCTTTCCTATTAATGGCAGAGGCTCCATTACCTAAAATAGAATCATACAGCTTAATTGCAAAGTTTCAGAGAGCTTTCTTTCCGAGTTAGATCTCCTGTCACATTCAGTCTTACATGTAAAGCCCGTAAAGACAGTGCTCATTTACTACAGTAACCACCACACCCACAAAAAATAAAAGAACATTTTTTTGCCTGCTTTCCACAAGAAGCCACAAATGAATGTGAAGTTACAAAACACTCAATAAAACAAATGATCACCACTTAAAGAAAATCTGGCTGCTTCAATTACTTTGCAAATCATTTCACCAGCACACACAACCATACAGCGTATTCTTCAGTGGGGGTGTTCAAGAGCAAGTGAAATACACAGTTAAAGCTAGCAATAAGAAGATGGACAGTGGCTCTGGTAAAACAGTCTGAACTGGACTAGGAGACTGCCTGGGAGGCAGGTAATGAACAGAGACAAATGGAGCAGCTACAATCTGTATTGGTTAAGGTGGACATGCCATAGTGCCACTGATAAACTGCACTGAAATCAAGAGCCTGTAATAGGAGCGCTTAACAACTTAAAGCATGCTTTACAGAAAATGGCCTGCATACAGCTGAGGAATTTGGGGTCTTCTAAGAGTACATCACATCATCTTACCTCCATTTATATTCCTACCCCTATTCTATGTCAAAAAGTATCCATAAACAGGCTGGCACCAAATATTCAATAAAATTTAAACAATTTGATCATGAAAATATTTCACAACAGAAAAACAATTAGAATAACTGGGACATTTATTCATTTTTATGAAAGCAGAAGTTTTATAGGTTTTTATGAAGCTAAATAGTGAGGCACAGCAGCACACCGTAGCAGCACATCTAAATAGAGCAAGATAATCTGCTTGCACGTCACACAAAAACAACGATTTACTGAGCATACACGTCTGGGGAGAACGGTGAGACTTTCTGGCCTAAAAATGGGCAGGACTGTAGACTTACTGAGTGAACACTACAGTGGTCGACAAGACCTTATGCACAGTACAATTAAAATGCGACACAAACTCCCTGCAAAGGCCCTGCAAATTCAGAAAACACACATCAACATGACGATGAAATTGTTCATGATGATCTGAACTATATTTCACAAACGCAAAAACAGGAAACACATGTAACTTCATAAATGCTGCAAAGCACATCACATCACAATTGAACTAAGCTACAATATAACGGAAAGGTTTCTGAAAGACACTTACAAGAGATGGAATAACTGTGATGGGAAATCACTGACAGAAGCTGGTAAGACCCCAGAGACTCATACTCCACTAAGCTCATGGCTAACTTGAGCTGGCTCGTTAGCTATCTGACCCATCTTAGCTATGCTACAGTTATCAGCTGTATCTGATATTGCTATTTGAAATTTTACACTTACGCTCCTCAGCTAATTCCCATCATGATATGGCAATCTTAGTCATCTGTTCAAATAAAGGTTAACTTATTTTTAGCCTTATGTTGTGTAGAATTTAAAAGTTAAAACTCTGAGTGTCCTCCGGAAACATTTCCATCATGTTGTGACTCTGCAGTGTTTCTGAAGGCGCATGCGTTTTCTGTTTTTGCAGTACATTTGTAAAATGTAGCACTGGTGTCATCATTTTAATAAAAATGTTTGAGTTTGCAGAACGTCTTTGCAGCACATTTTATTATTTTGTGGAATGTTTGTAAAATAAACAGCATATTTTGGGGGTGAACCCTTGTTTACAATGGATTGCACCTCAGTCCAGCAATAGTTAACATTTTGACCCCAGAAGTGTATTCTCCGCATGATAACGTCTAGCCTCGTGAGACTAGTCCTGTTAAAGCCACAGTGATTTCTCGTCAGAGAAGTAGTCAGAGGTGGGACCAACAACTGTCTGTATTAGAGCTTTAATTTGATGTCGATTTTAATTAACCTATGTAGTCCAAATGCTTTTCCTACCACTCTTGACTGCTAGCTAACCTGCTCTCAACTACATTCATTTCTGAGAATAAATGAGAGTGCAGGGTTATTATAGTTAACTAAAAATATTTCTAAAACAAAAAGCTAGCAGTGAATAAAATGTGCTAGTTAACTGTAATGAAAATAAAAATAACATTTTCCAAAACATAGAAACAAATCAAAATTATGTCCACTGCAAAACTAACATAAAAAATGGAATTTCTGAGAAAAACCCTTTAGTTTTTTACTTTTCAGTGTGTGAATGAGAGTTTAGAAGTAGATCCCTTTCTGTGCCTGTGTTTAAGGGAGGTTCAGTCCACTGTTATGTAAATTTTATTCTACCCCTACCAAATACCTACTATCACAGCATTCATAATACTAAATACTAAAACAGAAACTAAATAAAAACTAAACAAAAACTATTACTTTTCAGACTTCATCCATGTACTCTTAACATGAACTGAAACTAAACTGGAATCAAAAAACTATAATAACTCCACTCAGCTGGCCATGGAGCATGAAGCAGAAACATCAGTGAACTTCAGGTGTAAATAATTAGACAGAATATTTAAAAATGTAAATATTTGACAGTTGCTATCCTACTAATTAGTGAATTCAGCTACTTTATTGTACACCTACTGTTGATTCTCTAGAGAAAAAAAAAGAGATCTGAGTGTGTGAAGAACCTTTTAAAGGCTTAAAGAACCGTTATGTAATGTAAACGTTCTATACTAGGTTCTTCCCAGTATCTTTTTCATTATGTGAAGGTTCTTTAAACTTGGAAAAGGTTCTTCACACTCATATCTCACATCTCATATACTAAAACAGTTCTCTAAAGAACCATCTGTTGAAGGATTACTTTCACAGAATTGTCAGTTTTTGTTACATAAATGCACAAAAGCATCATAAATGGACAAAAATAAAATCCCCAAAAAATGTAGGATATGGACCTTTTGAGAATTATTTTGGAATTTCTGCCTTCAATTTATGATGGCTGCTGACCAGCTAGCGAACATCACTATCTGGACAGTCATGTAGGTCAGGAGAGACTTTGAGTTTCAGCTGATAGAGAAGGGACAGGCTCCATCGTAACCAATTAGATACCACCATGTTCAGTTCCATAAAAGTTTCCCAATAATCAGAACTCCTGCGAAACCCAAGATGTCAGCATCTTCCCACGAAACAAAGAAAGAAAATCAAAATTCATTAAAATGTTGAAGGAATGAATTTAATACAAAATGTGTGTTTCAGCAGAACACATCAACCCAAACTCAATTTAGCAGTTGTTTTTCGCCTCCCAATTTAATTGCTGATCTAATTTTCCTGAGTCAAAGGCACAGCGTGTCCTGAGGGGATCTGAAACCCTGCTGAGGCTTTTGTAGTCTTAGCTGCCTAAATTCTCTTCTTCCATACAGAGCAGTTCAACAGCATGTGAACATTAAAGATGCGTTTATTCTCTTAAATGGAGTGTCAAGCTAAAAAAATTCATTATCGGCCTTAAGATGCTGTTCGAATGGCTATTTTCTCACTAGGGAGAGTTACTAATGGTTCCATTTTCCCGCTTTGCTCTAGAACGTGTTGATGCCCTGTTTTTGAAGTTAAGATGCAAACTGCGTCCTCTGATGAATGTACATTAGCATTTGCAAGTGTAATAGTGCGAGGGTGCAGCAGTAAAGCATTTTAGTGAAACCGCGCCGCCACATCCTGGTTTCATTATCATTTGTTAGAGTTACGGTAGGAGACATATTCACCATTTTGACCCAAAGCTCTGTCACATCTGCATCGCAGCAGCATTTATCCCAGACATCACTTTGGCTGCATTTGCATACTATGTGTTATGTGTTATATATGTGTGCGCTGTGCAGGTCTGAATAAGCTTTCTAGAACTGAACCATGGTGCGCTGAGGCCTGCCATCAATGGCAGTCATAGTTAATTATCAGTCTGAAGAGGTGGACATGAGCCCTCTACATGACAGGCTTCATTTTTTTCAGCAGGGTGCCAGTCCTCTCGAGAGATGCTGGATTTCATGGTAGCTCATCCCGCAGAGCACCGTGGGAGCTTCTCATTATTAATCTATTATTCATCTACCCTTTATTTGATGTAGAATAATCACTTGCATTGTATTCTCCTCAGTGTGAGAGAAGGCAGACTGCGATACCTGACAGAGAGAAAAACCTTTCATACCCGTATTCTGTATGAGAGATTATATAAGGAAATTATTTTATAATTTAATTCCATTATTCTCACCATTACCGTGTTTAATATATGACTGTCCACATTAAAATAATTTGAAAATGTTAATTGTTTAAGTTAAAATTTCTCAAGCTTATAGCTGACAGTATATGGATTATTCTACACATTTCAGACTTTAGACTACAATCTTGTTGCTTTGAGTGACCTTAAACCTTAAATGACTGAACAATCCATTTTGTCACTACCAAAACAATAACACTACTGAAACTTCAAAAATGTTTCAGTAGTGACAATTTTTGCTCATTTTGAGCAGAACTCAAAAATGCCAGCCAATACACGACTAGCAAACACAGCTTTGAACAGCTGTACACACATACAATCATATTTTTTATTAAAAGGTTTACTTATCTGCAGAAAATGTGTGTTTCAGTAATAACAATGCTTAAGGTTGCAGACAGAACTGCAGACTTTGGGACACACATAAAAAAAATGGGATCTTACTACTCATCATGCGGCCATGAGGGACAGGGATGCAGTCTCACTTCCTCCTCTAAAATGCAGGGGTGGGGCTACGAAGGCTCTACCTGCGGCCTTATAAACTGTGTTTCAGTAGTGACGTGAAAACATGGCACAGCAAGTTTTTTTTATTATTATTTAAAATTTAAACTCATGAAAAACCTTTTAATTTCATTTTTTAAAAAAATGCAAAAAAGATCTTTAAAAAAACATAAGTATTATTTTCATAAGTCTCCTGATAGAAAGTTCCTTAGAAATTATGATTTTGTATGTATTTCGTTTATTGCTTTCTCAATTTAATGCCTTGGGTTTAAATAAAAATCACATTTTTTTTTATTGTTGGACTTTTTTTACCTTTTGTTTTTATTGCTTTAACTATTTCAGTATGAATGTACAGTAGAGTACAGTATTAGTTAGACACCACTTCACTTCATTTATTTAGTTTCCAGTTAAAATGGTCATTAAGTGCAAACGATTCATTTTTAGCATCAGGAATATGTATTTGACAGATACAGATTTAACAGAAAATTACGCAAAAGCCTCAGCAACTAAATATAACCACATTTTTTCAATTTAGTGTGTCTACTCTTCACCTTCATTACAGCTTACATTCTTTTCAGAAGACTCGCTTTCAGTTTTTCAAAGAAATCTACAGGGATGTTTTTCCACACATCCAAAGTTCAGTCTTAGATTCAGAAGCTTAGAACTTTTTTGCTTTTTCTGCTTATGATCCAAATAATCACAAACACATTCAGTGATCTTGAGGTCTGGACTCTAGGGTGGTCAGTCCATTGTTCTGAGAACACTAATAGCATCTTTGCTTGATTTGCAATTTTTTGTTTGTCTATTTCCTTTTCTGAGTAATGGCTTCTTGACAGCTATACATACTTTTTTAGATCTGACGCAAGAGTGGAGCTGGATTTTCTTTCAAAGATGAAAGCTTGATGAAAGTCAAACGTTTTGGTGGTCTATCAGGTATTGCGCAGCTGTGAAAAGTCACATTTTCTTAACATCTTTTAGTTTTGGAAGTTCCTGATTTTCACTTATTTTCCTTTGACTTATGTACGAGGATTATCCTATATTTAATGCCCTCAGAAATGTCTCCGTAAAATAAACAAATATAAGGCTGTTTTGAATGGAATTTTAGTAAATGAAGGGTGGTCTCTGGCCAGTACTGCATATAATCTAACAAGGAGTATGAAAATACTTTGTTTCTAGCAAAACTACGTTACTAACTACTAATCTTTCAAACACTGGTGGAAATTAGTACACAAAAGCAAACAGGTAATAT
Organism: Colossoma macropomum; assembly: GCF_904425465.1. Classification (NCBI taxonomy): domain Eukaryota; kingdom Metazoa; phylum Chordata; class Actinopteri; order Characiformes; family Serrasalmidae; genus Colossoma; species Colossoma macropomum. The sequence goes on along the minus strand of NW_023495267.1, from coordinate 2,598,186 downwards.
TTCCAAAGACTGCACATAAAGTATTTTGTCCTTTATGTATATTTATGGTTGTTGTGGTAAAAAAGGACCCAATTGAATGTGACATTACAGATACATTGGGCCCATTCTTGCATAAACAAAATGCAAAAATTATAAAATTACCATATTTTAATTTTTTCAAAAATTGTATCAAAATATTCAAAATTTACATGCAAGCAGTGAGACGCTGTTCATTCATGAAACATAAAACACAACGAGTGAGTGCATACTTACATTAAGCCAGAACCTGTTACATACTTCATTTCACTTGTCCATATTATTAACATCAAGATCACACCAGGGATAACAGAGTCTTTAAATCTACTGCACCACATCTTTGTTGGTAGTCTACTGTGAAAGTGCAGTGGAAGAATTTGAAATGTGCCATTCAACAGACAACCGTCTAATAAAATCAATAACATTTCATGATACAAGATGTACTGTGGTTCTTGCACTATGATATGATATATTTTTTGATACAGAATTACATTTTTGATTTTCCATCATCTCTAAAAGATTACAGTGCTTGTTGAAGGGATAACTGGCACAAGCCATTTTATTAAAAGATAAATAAATAAATAAATAAAAGATGAATATAAACAAAAGTGCTATTTCTACACGTAAGTAAACAAAATATAAACTATGAGGCTACATCTCAATATGGCATGAACTGAACATTACAGCTTCATTTACAATCTGATCTTGTGTTTCTACATAAAAATGTCTTTTACCTTTTGGCTAAAATGAGGAAGAGGATTTTCTTACAAGGCACAATCACTCCCAGCAAACTGTGGAATTCACAACCGAACAGAGGGGGACTCCACAACCGAACAGAGGTTGGAATCTGTAGCTATCAACATCCCTGTGAAGCAAGTCATTTGTTTTGCCCGTTCAGAACTGGCACTTAGCTGCTGCTTCAATCCTGTGGGGAGAAGTAGCTGCGGAGATTTTCCATTCCACCTTAAATGGAACAAATTTGAATAAGAAGCTGGCTAACTTTGGCTTTGCGGTTTCCCCTCAGTCTGGTAACTGATACATTTGGGTAATGTCTTCACAAATGAGTAGCATATTTGAGGTTTTAGCGCAGGTATTTGATCCTCACATTAAGCGATACCAGCACACTGTCACCATTCGATCTACCACTCTTTGTACATCATTGTTGGACTCAACCGAGAAACCTCACAGTTTAAAACAGCTTGGTCAAATCAACCAATCAAGGTCTAATCAGACCAAGTTTTTGATTAACAGCATGCATTGTCTAACGACCCCCCTACTGAAAAAAAATTATATTAACATGCATAATGTGACACTCCTAATAGCTGAGTATATCAAGAATAGTCTCAATAACTGAGTAAAGTGGAGCATAATTCATGATCATTAATCAGAAGGAAGCATGATGGTGAAAAAGTAAAGCAGAACACCTGCGCTTTTGTCCATTTTAAGCTTCAGCATTCTTTTGTATTTAGCCATAAAGAGGTAGACTAGGAGGTGTAGAAGCTTACGAGAGAGAGAGAGAGGGAGAGAAAGAGAGAGAGAGAGAGAGAGAGAGAGAGCGCTGCAGTGCTGACAGTGTAATCAAACTGCTGCTTGCCAGCATTAAATTTCAGTTGTGCAAGTGCCAGTGACTGTTCTTAGAGCCAGGTGGCAGCGAGGGCCTCGGTGGAGGTAGATATCCACCGAACACAAGCCTAATGAATCCTTAACTGCACTGCTAAAATCAATGGCACACTAAATAAATGGTGTTGTACAGCATGATGTTGGCATTAGTTTTAATTTAATGAGAGGGAGTCGCCCTGTGGTGGAACTGGAATTGATCTTTTTAATTGCCCTTGAGAAACATACTGAGAAGAAAGCCTTTTCTCACAGCACTAGAAACTTTCTGTATAGATTTTTTTTTCCTTTTTTTTAAACTGGTGTTCCCACTGCAGGTTGGCGGGACTGTTGATGTGTAGCGATAGGAACAGTACAGGAGGGCCGTTGGGGGTTTGAGAGAACAAAGCAGTGAGAGGGAGGGGGAGAGAGAGTTGGCGATGAGTGTTAAGGCTTAGTGTGCTATGCTATCACTGTGTTTTAGCATGCTGGAAATGCTGCCCTTTACTTCGTGGTGCATTTAATAATATGTGAGTTAGAGGGAGAGTGAAAGGGAGGGAGGGAGAGAGAGCAACACTCCATATGAAGTCACACTATTCTAACACTTCACCTCCAAATCTCTCACCTCCCTCAGCACCACCTGAACACTCCACCACATTTATCATTTAAACATTCTGGATTGGAAAGAATACTCCAGCATCTTCCAACCAATCTCTAACCATTCCACCATCTCTGTACAACATGGTCAGTTACCACAGACAGTAATTTTGACATGTCTTAACTTGAAACCCTCAGAATAAAATGCATTATTATAGTGGTAATTTGCATTAATACAACCTTTTTTCTGTTTATTTCCAACTACAGAAAATAATCATCATCACTCACCAAAAAACATCTCCTGTAAAAACATCTCCTTCTTTCTACAGTCATTGTCCATTTTATCAGCTCCACTTACCATACAGGTGCACTTTGTTCTACCATTACAGACTGGAGTCCATACTTGCATAGTTTGTTAGCCCACTTTCACCCTGTTCTTCAGTGGACAGGACCACCACAGGACCACCACAGTGCAGGAATTATTTGGGTGGTGGATCATTCTCAGCACTGCAAGGATACTGATGTCTTAGCGTGGCTGCACTGGTACGAGTAGATCAGATACAGTTTTTTGACACATCAGTGTCACTGCTTGACTGAGAATAGCCCACCAACCAATAATATCCAGCTAACAGTGATCTGTGGGCAGCATCCTGTGACCACTTATAAAGGAGCAATAGATGAGCTACTGTCTCTGACTTTACATTTACAAGTAGGGTCAACAAGGTAGGAGTGTATAACAAAGTGGACAGTAGACACAGTGTTTAAAAACTCCAGCAGCACTGCTGTGTCTGATCCACTCGTACCAGCGGAACACACTAACACACCTCAACCACATCAGTGTCACTACAGTGCTGTGAATGATCTACCACCCAAATAATAGCTGCTCTGTGCTGGTCCTGACCACTGGAGAACAGGTTAAAGGGGGCTAACAAAGCATGAAGAGAAACAGATGGACTACAGTCTGTAATTGTAGAAATACATAGTGCACCTGTATGGTAAGTGGAGCTAAAAAAAATGGACACTGTAGAAACAAGGAGGTGGTTTAATGTTATGGCTGATTGGTGTAACTAAAGATGGCACAACACCACGTTTTCCTTTACCAATACCGGAATATTAAGTATCAGCTAGAGATGTGCTGATACCACTTGTTCACCGATTCAGTGCCAATATCTGATCCTTAGGTATCTTCTGATATGAGTACCCAAACCAATACAAACTAACCTAGCTACTTGGCAGGTGTTATCAATCCTGAAATCTATAAAAAAACACTTTTTAAATATTTTATTTTGATAAAAGAAGGGTTGTGTGTCACAAATAAAATATTCCAACCTTGAGTAAACGGCATCGTTTGATGCTTGTTGGATAAAATAAATACAAGATGTTTAGCTGAAAAATAGTAAAAACAGAGCTGAACAATATATAGCACGCAGCAGCTCAGGGAAAATGGTGCTAAATATTATAGTTAAATATGAATTTCACAAGTTCTTTGTCTCATATGCGCATCTTTTAAATGATATGATGAATCATGCTTAATGTGAGCAGGGATATAAATGAACAAGATGGAAAGAAAAACGTTCAAAAGCACATCAACACTAAGACACAAAAAAACAATCCACAACAAGGCCTGATGACAACACTGAGAAACAATGCAAAACACTGCACCTCAACACAAAAACATTAAGACGAAATACATCAAGTTAAATAAATCAAAAAAAGGTCTCCAGCTGTTATTAATGCGCCTTTCCAGAAACATACAGGTGAATGAGATCAGAGCCTCGTAATTCCAGTTCTGAGCTCAGAAAATCACCTGGTATAGAAACCTCAAGGCAGTAAAATTACCTTGCACAGCAGCTTTTTCCCCACCTAGTCACAATTACTCCAACCAATTACATGCTGAGCATAATCCTTTTACAAAGGTATGTGAAAACCTAACATTGGCAGATTAGAGTCTGACAGCCTGTGGGGTAGCAACAACGTTCTTTGTCAGCCGATCAGACGGCCTCCTCTGCCTCCTTCGTCTCCTCCATCACTTCAGCGTTCCCTCCCACTGGGCTCGCACCACTGAGGGATTGAGATGCTGGATTCGAGCGGTGAAGTGATGCCATGCGAATACTTGAGATGAGCGCAAAGGAGTTGACGGGACGTCTTCCCCACCCCTCCATCCCCTGCTACGCGAGACATGTAAACAAATCAGTCTCCCTACTGTCTACACTCGCTCCCTGAGATGCAGCATGAGGGTGTCGGCATGGCGGCTGCCGGAGGGACAGGAGCTCCTGTCTGGAACCTGGAGAAGTGGTGTGAAATGATGGCAGCAGACTATGATTTTCCCCCTCTCTGACTCATTGAAGAACGTTTCGCTCTTTGAGTCGATTTGTGGAACCCTGAAGATCAGTTACTGCCTTCCAACCTCCTTTGTAAAGTATTTATTTTGGCATTTCTCTAGAGCTGAAGTTAAAGGTCAAGTCTGACTTTACAGACAGGGAGACGAGTAATTCCAGTCCTACAGCAGTTACCTCAGGCTCAAACTAAGGCCTGACTGATACAGTGCCTTGCAAAAGTATTCAATCCCCTCAAAACTCAACAGATTTGTCTGGATTACAAATTGTACTTTTTTTCCTGTGTTCTCCCCAATTTGGTCGCATCCAATTCCACCCACTGGTTAGGTCCCCCCAACCACTCTGATGTGTTTTTTCTAAAGTAATGGCTTGTTTCTAGCCATTCTCTCATAGAGATCAGGTGTACAAAGACCTCTTGATATCACTGACTGGTGACTGGCACCTTCTCTTCAGTCTCAGCCACTGAACTCTCAAACTCCTTTAAAGCAATTGTTGGCCTCTCTGGGGCTTCCCTACCAAATCCCCTTCTTGATCTTATGCTGAGTTTTGAGGGACGGTCTTGTCCAGGCAGTGCCTGGGTTGTATAGTGCAGCTCCCAAAATGGATCCTGCAGACCTCACTGGGAAATCCAAATATCTGGATATTATTTTGTCACCTTTTCATATCTTCTGCACATCTATGATTTTAATTTTAATCTTAGAATGCTCTTTGGTCTTCATTTCCACAGCTTTTCCTTCAGATTCACAGTGGTCAACGGTACTTTAATTAAGATGATCTTTTATCCAGTAAAGGTGAACTTTTTTAATGATTCACAGGTAAAAGCCAATTGTAAAATTGTGTCCTGGTTATGGCAATATCTATGTAAACTTGGAGCTTCCACACCACAGAGACTGAATATATATGCAAAAGGGATTTCTCCAGTTAGTGATTTTCATCACAGAATATTTTCTTATATAAAACTAATATCATTTTAATCAAGGTTGAGGATCAGTCTTTCAAAATGAAATATGACAGCACAAAATATCAAAGTGTCATTTGTAATACAGACAAATCTGATGACATATGGGGGTTGAATACTTTTGCAAAGCACTGTCTACCATTTAGAAGATAAAGTCAGTTGATGTTAAGGTCTGTGACTGAAAATCCTGCATATAATTCACCAATATGTGTAAATTACTTGATTGTTAGTAGCGTAGTCACTATGGATTATATTAGCAATCTAGTAATCTAGCAATTGTTTTTATGATAAACAATAAAAATGGACAACATACCAGGCACAGCCATTTAAAGAGTCCTAAATGCTTCACTGTAAAAGAAAAAAGAATGTTTGGAAAACACTATTTGGAAAAAAATCTATAAATATTTGTGTCTATTGGGCTCTTACTGACTGAAAAAACAGAAGGAGATTTGGAAAATATACATTATGAAGGTATCTGCAAGGAGAGTCACTTGTTTCTGAGAACTGTTTCTTGCTCTTTACATCACTTTCTATATTGACTATTAAACATATATAAGCTTTACTGGTCAAAACAAGGGTACTTGGTTAACCATTAGAGGTTCCAGTATTCAAATACTGAATAACTATTGGAGTATTCATTATGATCCATCATGGGAAGAAAACCAACAGTTTAGTGAAACACTGCTTTCATAATTTAACGTGACTGAAAGGTAACAGTTTTGCTCAAATTCGTGAGTATGTATGTATTATACTTTGCTACTACACAGCACAAGTGTTATAACATGAGCACTTTGGCAGGGACGTGTTAAGAATGTGACAGAGAAGATAGGCTACTAACTTCTCTAGCTGATGTGAGCTAGATCCAGAAACAGTGAAAATAGATCTCTCTGATGAACACATTGGCACACCCTGTCTAGCTGACGAGACCTAGAGCACAGTACAACGTAAAACACGCTGCAAACTCAAACATGATGCAAATTCATAAAACACTTTTTTTAACATGCATACACCAGAGTTACATTTCACAGATGAGCTGCAGACTCAAAACACATGCAACTGCAAACTCTGAAAACAATGCTTTTCGAAAACTTTCGAACCTCTGCAAAGCCAGTCAACTCTACTCTCAGAACTCTCAAAGGAGATGGAATATCTGCGATGGAAAATCACTGACAGAAGTTGATAAGGTTGCGGAGTTCATGGTTATCTTGGCTGGCTAGTTAGCTATGTGATCTGTAATAGCTGTACTAAGGTTATCAGATAAATCTGACATTGTGATAACTTACTTTTACCAGTGAATGTTTATGCTGCATAGAAATTAAAGTTTGAATAGCTCCATCCTGTTTGAGTGTCGTTAGTGTAGTCATTTTGATGAGAGTTGAGTTTACAGAGCATCTATGAATTTGTGGCTTTTGCTAATGTTTGTGAAATGCAGCACATATGTTGTCATTTTGATGAAAGTGTTTTATGAGGTGGCAGGAAACAATGAGTATCCGTTAGCATCTAACATAGCACATTAGCTCATCTTAAGAGACAGCCTCTATTACTCTACATGAAAATCTACCAAATTCTCTCAGCTATTTTTAAATACTTATACAGGTGTTGAAATGTATTCCTCTGCAGGCTGCTAAATTGTGTCATCACCTAAAAAGGTAAGCCTACAGCCTTTTTACTGTTTTTTCCCCTGTTTAACCAAATATCCATTCTTTAACTTTACAGATAAACAAGTATCAAATCAGAACCTAAACTTTAGATTGAGAACAGCATGTTGTGACAGAAAAAACTGTGAAGAGAACTAATGAAACATAAAAGCCAATTACCAGAAACCAAGAAAACTGCTAAGAATGTTGGGAAGCTCTGCCGGAAGCTCTGCATGCAATGAGTTTCTGTTTAAGTTCTAAAAAATATGACAACTAAGAATTTAAAATCATATTTGACAATTCATAGAAAATAATATAGTCAGTAAAGCACTGTTTAACTAAAACTACTGGAGTCTAATTTTTAACCATGTCAATATTATCAAATATTAGAAATTTAGCTCCTTAAAATTGGTATCAGTGACAATTTTTACATCAATCTGGCTGAAACATCTCATTCAACTCAAGTGATTAGCTGGTTAACTACTACTGCTAAAAACAATTCTGAACTTGCTCTGAACTAACTCATTTGAACACAGTAAAGACCTATATATGCTTGTTCTAGAGTGCAGTTTGTAGTATTTTCAGTACAGTGAGCTGAACCTCTTCCCTCACCTACAGCTGGCCACACAACTAAAACACATGCAGGTTGAAGTGCAAAGATAGACAAGGTGAGCAGAGCTGTTGGCCATTTCAGAGCCCCACAGTGGCATAATATTGCTTTTTAAACTTTTTTTTTTTTTAAATTAACCGTTATATCTCTCATTTGATGTGCATTCGAGTGTGTGACTGTAGGAGTGACATAATTGAAGAGTTTAATTTGCAAAAACAGAGATTTCTAAGCCGCTTATCCTTCTGGGTCATGGGGGAAAACATCTCTACTTTAATGAATTTTCATGAATCATGTTTTTTATTGTGTATTCCAGGTAATATCAATCAAACTGCTGTTGGGTTGTTTCAATTAAATAAAAATAACAACATACAGGTAACTTTATTGAAAAGCAGATAACTCCAATGGTCATTTCATGTTTCAGAGTGTCGTTTAAAGTGCAATCTTTAACATTCTTTAACAGAAAACAAGTAGATAAAGTGTTGAGAATTGCAACAAAAACAGCCCATTAATGGGTAATATTAAACATCAATAAGATCAGACCACAGAAAATCCTAAAGCTGAATCTGAGATGGCTCACTGTTCTCTATACAGTGCACTATGCAAGTTATTACATTTTTGCTTTTAAACCTAAATATTACACTTTATGTCCAGTGTGGAATTGTGCACACATGGCTGAATCCAAAGTGGTAGTTTGTTAGACACACTGTGCACTGTTTAGATACAGTAGTCGCTATATTGAGACCTACGTGCTGCACTTTGTAGGGAGATGGGAGCCATTTGTGATTCTGCCTAAAACAGTTCTCGGCAGTTTTGCATCACCTGACCGGAATACTGCACACTGATTCGCTGAATGGATTTATCGGCTTCTGCTGGAGAACAGCGCCAGCGTTTTACTGTTTCTATTGTAAAACGTGAACTTTCAGTGCCTTGAGGATTGACAGTAACGATACTGTGACAAAACGTATTTGGGTTCAGAATGTGCTACGTGTTAAGAATAACTCACCACAGTGTATTTTGAAAGAATGACGTTTATCATTTTTCGCAAATGAACTCTCCAATTGGTTACCGTGCTACACATCAACAATCTGATTGGACGACACACAACTTATTTGGATAAAGATTGTCCAGAAAGAGAAAGCAGAGAAATCAGTGTGTGCATCAGCGGCGTGATGGGTCAGTTATTTGGGTTTAATGTCATCTCTCGCCATGTTACGGCATGTCATGATACATTCTGTATAATGTAAGTGATCAAAAAAAAAATCAAATGAAAAAAGGCAAATAAGTTTGCATGACGTTACCATTTACATCATGCATATACTTACATATACTATAAAATATAGTACATACAGTACATATACTGTAAAATTTCAGTACCCCCAACTTACAACACCTTCCTGCGTCCCTGGGCTATTCATATATGAACAAGCACAGCACATGCCGTGCAGTGACGTGGCCCACCAGGACTGGAACTGTCTATCACCGATGCAGAAGAATGACATGACACTCCCTTGCTGTCAGTTTGCGTGCCATCACTGTGGGAACAGGTACGCTTTTCACTTTAAGTTCTTTGTTCAGAAAAGAATTGGTGATGATGCCCAACAGGTGCTGCCAATCATACACAAAACCAAGATCCATCTGTGCAGACTTCTGCCTTTCCACCATGTGTTAAATCAAACCTCTTTTAGTCCCTGAATAAACTGATATCAGCCGTGTGCTATTTTCTGGAGACCTAAGCAGAATTTGCTCCAGAGCCATTTCTCCACTTTAGGACTTTTTGGGTTATTCTCCAAGATCTTATCCCCTCACCACCATAAATAATGCAGGCAGCTTTCAGTACTGCTTAGGCAGAGGGATTTCATGTCTTGCCTGCGACAAACTGGTTTGTTTTTGTTTTTCCACTGCTGTTGTTCAGTGGCTGTGTCAGTTTTGTCAGTCAGCAGGGCGTTTGAAGACACTATAGTGTGTCACACGAGTGCAGGCTTCAAACAACGAATCTAAATATTCAAAGATGTGAGCACCAAGTGTGTGGGTTGTTTACAATACTGTCACATACTGCTCCTCAAGGTAATGCAGGCATAATATAGCATACCAGCATTTCAAACACCTAATTTCACTGCCTGTTCAGAATACTTAATCCTGCTAAACACTTGGGACACAATTTAGCCACAAATAATCTCAAATGGCAGTTAAACTAACTTATTTTCATGCATATTCTAGATCAGTCTGCCGGTGAAGGTAGTAATTCCTGTATGCAGAGACTTAAGCCAAGTCCTACCAGCAAGAGAACATGTAAATGAAGTATCACATCATGTCACAAAGTCTTCAGGATGTCTACAATGGAAACGTCTGTGCACATCAAGCCTGAACATAAACAAACCACAGACCTATCAGAACATAGCTGCTTTACTAACAGAGCTGTGCAGCTGTGGGACACTGAATTAATAGAGTGTATAACAGGTTGTGTTTTATTCCCACATTTAACATCAGCACTCGGTGTTGGGCAGTTTAGTGTCGGGCAGCTGCTAAGAATCCTTATCAATCTGTGACAGAAACCATTTAAATTTCACCTCTAACTTTCAGCACTCTGGCAATTTCTCTCCAATTTGTTGACTGGAAGCATTGTGAAGATTCCTCCTTTTCTCCACTTCATGGATGAGTTTTTCCTCATCAGTTTAAGGTGAAATTGTAGAACAATGTGGTGAAGACAGAGACTGGACATCCATCAAAAACAGTGTGCACTGTGTTCTGCTACTTGTAGACAGCTTCATTGATTGTCACTTTTTGTATAATTAAAGGCTCATTATTTGAAGCTGAATCAAATCTGACATCTGTAGGAGCTGTAGATGAAGTGGTACTGCAGTAAAGAACGTGTATAACCGCAGCAAAACTGACACATGAAAACACACACACACACACACACACACACACACTTTCTAAGCCACTTATCCTTCTGGGTCGCAGGGGGAGCTGCAAATGCAGCAATTTTTTTATTGTTGTCTACTTCAAAAACTTTGACCTAAAAACAGTGGGCTTGTAAACTGCCTATAGATGAGGTCATGCACTGATTGGTCTACAATACATACAAAATCACTGCCGGTCTGGCAAACAACATTCAGCACTTGAGTCTCAAGTCAGAAAAATGGATATGCTGTTGCAATTTAAATGCAAGCACAATATTGTTATGAAAAATCATTCAGCCCTATAGTTACAATATAACACACAAGGTAAACTAACTTAATGCTCTGTATCACAGTACAGCAACAGCAATACTTCAGTTGCAAAAGGGCTAATCAGTGTTTACGTTCCCCTGGTGTGACCAGCAGCATGAAAGGTCAGTTATTCAGCAGCCTTCAGTTATTTGCCTACAGGCTGCAAGTCATCCATCTCTGCTGGTGTCAATCTTTTCCCCTCTCTCCTTTTCATATACTTGTCAATGGACTCTCTCTCCCTCCCTCTCTCTCTCCCCCTCTCTCTCTCCCTCTTTCTTCTCCCTCTCTCCCTCTATTTTCTTTCCCCTCAGTTACTGCACTTCTGTCTACCACCTTTAAAATTACTCAAAGCAATGTGGCCATCTACAACATGGTGGTCTGTCTTAAAATGAGCTTAAAAGAAGCCGAGACAAAGAAGGGCATCAGAGCCACAGGTCCAACATTATCAGGGTTCAAGGAATTTGTGACCTTGTTTAGGGCTCAGAGAAGTATGAGAACTACATGCATAAATGATGTATTGTCAGCAAGTAATTGCACCTTTCCTGCAGCCTTAGCCCTTTCTTTCTGCCTGCTGTTAAGCTCTTGTGAATGCTTTGAAAAAAAATCCCCCAATCCTCTACTACTCTTTACCTCTTTTTTTCTAACCAGCTTTTGTTTGGCTGTGAAAAGTACCTACTTGCAGAGAAATAATTAGCTGTATTATGTCTTCAGGGTTATGTTTGCACTCCTAGCTCTGCAGTGGCGCAGCTCCACAAAAGCCCACACACATCCATCTGCCCTCCTCATTAGCAGCTCAGCACTTGACAAGCATGTCTCCAAGAAAGCAGGGAGTTTGTATTGGTGCAACTGAACACACCTTGTCAGTGTATTCATGAAACACTGTTCACTCTATAGAACTCATGAATGATCACAAGTGGGTTACTAGGTAGCTGGTTAAAACAGTTTCTGACAATTAGCCACTTAAAGGTTTTGCATGGAAGAAATACTTGGTTGATGCTCTACAGCCAATGTGCAACATATAAATAATAGGATTTCTTTGCTGTGGTGGTGAGGAATCAGCAGTCGTGATGTATGCATCACAAATATAGCCATTTTATTTACCATCCAAAATGACCAGTGAACATGTCTGAGGTTTTATATATAATGATAATGGAGTTTGGGTATTAATTTACCATACATTGCCCTGTGTTTACCTCTCCACCCTGCATGTATTTATAAAATTAGGTTCTAAGCCAAAACCTTCTCAAAGCTATTGTAATAGCTTCTGTGAGGTAGCTTTAGGAGGCAGTAAACACCTAAGATGTTCGGTTCCGGTTCATCTTTCACCATGTTATGGCACATCAGGGCATGCTTTGTTTAATGTAAATTATAAAAAATTCTAATAAAAAGGTAAATAATTTTCCATGACGTCACAGTTCACGTTACGAATATGCTGCACAAAATTTCAGCACCCAGAATGGGAAGAAAACATCTTCCCGTCTCCCTGCATTTTTCAATACATCAACATAAGGAGTGGCTGAAAAAGTGCCCTACATTAATATGTTAGTGTTTCAGTTTATTAGAGCATTCAACATTATGAACAGGTACAATATTTGAAACAAACGTTTTGTAGTGTCCTGATCTAACGCTCTAGCCACAAGCTAACAGAAGGGTCACAACACAATACAATACAATACCTAGTTATGTTGTCACATGCCTGGTAAAAATGTATTACGACATCACTTACTAGCAATTTCAGTTAAGTTAATGCAATTTCAGTGCTGGGTCACTTGACTGTGCTGAAACAGCCATTCAAAAGGGATTCACATGCAAACAGAATTGCAGGATATGAAAGCAAATATTCTTAAGTTAGTTTTTTTCCCTCTCTCCCTACTGTGACACCACAAAGCTAAGTCTGATAATCAACAGCATCCTTATTTCAACACTGACTGATTAACTGATTAATTAATCCAATTAATTCAATTCAATTGATTCAATACTTTGATGTGATGGTCACTTAAGGTTCAAGATGTTAACATGTATAATTTAGCAGACGCCTCCTTGTTCAGGAGTTGATAAATAATAATGGCCAGTGATTCACAGTACAACTTAATAAGAGGAAAATATCACAGCCTAATGAAACTGACCACTGTACGGACGCAATTGCCTTGTCCACAATGGAATCCACATAAATTAAACTTCAGCTAGTTTTGCAACTGTTAGTCTGCACACCAGACATTGTGCCTATCATCAGAGTTTAATAGGTTTCTTCACTCAACATGGCCAAGAACCACCTACTGTGACATGAAAGGAACATTAGACTGACCCTCAAAACAACAAACAGCTGCTGCTAAAAGTTTTCAAGAAAACTGTGCCACTGGTTCATCTGCTATACCGGTTAAAAAGTATCTTCTTAAAGTAAGTTTTGTCCTGTATACCAGTATTCCACAAACAAGCACAAGATGACGCAACATACTTCCCATACAAAACCTGTCAAGTCTTACCTTCTGTGAAGTCAACTGTAGTGTGCAGCATGATAAACAATTATAGCTGATTCATTTTTGATAGTTAACTCATTTTACCACCTTGTAGCCTACTTTACAATGTAGCTCTCAGAGCAGCACTGCTGAAGGGACCCAGTGCACATTCACATGCCTGTTTCCTTAGCAGATTAGCCTATAACAATAAGACACACCAAATCACTAAATGCTGTGCCATCAGACGCTTATAACTGACTGATAACCTGATGATAGATTTTCATCATAAAGCATAACTGATGCTTTATTGGTGACGGCTGACTGTCTCACTTTCCAGAAATGAGGTGGCTTAAAGGGTGGCTGTGCTTCATTCTAGGCCTGCAGTGTCTCACTCGTAGATGAAAGCTTGGGTGTAAGAGACGTACACATGAATATACACACAGACACAAGTGCTTGACAAACTTTGTTTCCCATTCCCAGATCAAACAATGAATGTATGTGCATACAGAGCTGCATGGATAACCAATAAGGGCAAGACTGGCAAAATTTTAACAGTTGCAGCATCCTTAGTGTACAAAAAACATGAATTGTGTAGCTCACACTTTTAAAACAAAGTGATCATTCATGTAGTTTAAGTCAGCATAAGTGAGGACACAGATTTCCACAATAGTTAGAAATAAAAAAATACCAGAATATGATTCTCTATATCCATTCCACAGATTCCTCATCTCAGTCTCTCCCATATCCACTTAATATCAGGTGTTCTCATCACTCTGCATTCTTAAAGCTCACACACACACACACACACACACACACACACACACACACACTCATACACACACACACACACACACACTCCAGATGGCCCGGAAAACTGAAGAAAAAAAAATCCAATATTTATTATCCTTTTTGTTTTCTCAGCTTGGAAGCAGGAATGCATTTGTGTCTTGTCCTAGCTTGGTGTGTTTGTGTTTATCCACTACAAATATGCGCCTTAAACCACTTTCGAAAGCTTGCAGCGTTGTGCAATAGAGCAACACCACCAATGTAGAAAAAAAAAAACTGAATTAACACTTAATGTATGTGTCATTACTACAGGAGTATAATGTATTATATCAACACAGTTTGTTTCAGTTTACTTATTTTTGGCAAGGACTGTTCTTGTAATACATTTTATTCCCATGCAAATGATGTACGTATATAAATCATGTAAATTCAATACTATGCTTTTTTTCCAGTGTACACATTCATACTTCACAGTAACATTAATGGTTCAAATCAAGGATGAATTCAAACAATTTTCCAAAAGATGTAAACAAAGTCAGTCAGAGTGGTTTGATGTAAAATGCTCTGCTCTAGAGAAAAGTCAGAATTGTTCACAGTGGTGGTGATGGGAGCCACATGTGCAAAGAGTTTAATGCCTCTGTAGACACCTCACGCTGCTTGATGACCGAGACATTGTTTTACAATAGTTTTAGATATAATTTTGGCCTAACATTTATTTTTTAATCCATTCATGAAGGAGAGGTACATTCTGGGTGCTGTAAGGCAAAACAGGCCCCAGAGAAACTCATTTTTCAGATACACCACCATTGCCTCATTACATTACTTATGACGGTTAAAATGACTGGTTCCCATTGCCATTAATTTTGAAAAATCAGTGGAATTCCCCTTTAATAGTGAAACGGTGATGAAAGCACACAAAGTACAAAAATCCTTACAACACTTCATCACATCTATAAAAGCTGATTATTCTTCCTTGATGTATGAGCTCCCCAGATGACACTTTTCTTTCACCCGGGCTTTGTTTACAAATCTCAAGGACGGCAGTTTCTTTTCAGTGTTTCTTCTTCTAATGTTTTACGTCTTACTGGAAAAGTTCTGTTTTAAAACACTAAACCGTCAGACAGACACCTTTGATTGTGGGCGGCTTGAACTTATTAACGCCTCGGCCTCTTGCAGACTTGGCTGATTTATCCGCAAGGAGTCTCCGTTAATAGCCCCAGTGGGGTACTGTCACAACACGAAGGTTGCTGAGCTATTGTCGGGCGCGGCGCCCCCTTCCCCCCCGGGCTTCTTACTTTGCAGATAAAGGACAGTGCGAGTGACCCTGTGTGCCTGTTTGTTCCCCAATTTGTTCTGCAGGATCTCTGGCTCCCACAAGGTGCCTTTGGCCAGAGCCGTGGCCTCAGCCCATGCTTTCTCTGCTTCTTAACCGGCCGACAAAAATGAAGATTTATCGGCACATCTGGTGAGCACTCCCCTGGCTCATGCCATGCTGTCTAGCTTAACTCCTTTCATACGTATTCACACACAATGGCGAGACGTGGATCACGTCTCGTGCTTTAGGCAGGTTTAATGTTATTTTAACCGTATCAGCCATTTATCATATGCAGTAACACGAACAGGATCCTGATCTGCTATCACGGCTTTCTTTCAGTTTTGACAGAATTAGACTTTACATGAGTACACAGGGTCCTCTTATTTGGGTAATCATATGGAAAATAATCACGGCTGAGCCGTGGGGGGCTGTATGGTGCATTAATTGTGCTTATTGTGACTGTTCCAGTTGTCTCACAAGCAGAAGAAAAATTAACTAGAACAAGAATTATAAGTCTCATTGGTTCCTGTTTGGGTCAGTTCTTGTTTTTGAATGCGCGGTGGAAAAATTCCCATTGTGTCTATTACTATGCCAAATGTCCCATCAACTGGGAATTCTCACTGGGAAAGTCAGGAAGGTGTCCTCAAGTCCAGGTTCAGCATTAGACATCATATGAACACTGATGATCACACTACATTTATAAAAAAAAAAAAAAAAAGTTATAAAGGACCACTTCTATACTTTTATAGTAGCATTTGTATTAGGACAGTCAACACAGACACAGTAGGTCCTTAAATCTATAACGCTGACCATAAAGTTCTCAGTTTTGAAAAGGTAAATGCATAACAAATGTTAAAATTATCACTCCTATCAATAACATTATCTGGCTAGCTTGTTGCTAATAATACTCGCCGTCATGAAGGTGTCCATTTTTGTCCCTAGTTTGTAGCTTGAACATATTAGGTCCAACTAAGCATTATGCAGACATTTAGTCAAGTCATTCTGGTCTATTTTGATAAGTATAATACTGTTCATAATTTCTTCTTATTTGAAGAAAAAATTTTATTGATTTTTACAAAGTTAGTGTTATGTTCAAACTTTGGGCCTGTAGTCCAGCCCAGTCTGTTTATGTGGCTAATAGTTGCCCTTGGGGCCGACACCACCTCCATTTCCTGCCCCTCCACCTCCTCTCCCTCCCCCAGTGACCCGTCACACAGTGGACCCTATGAATGGACAATGGTGGCCTTCACTTGGGCTCCCAAGATGGCCAAGTCTGCAGCTGGAGCTGCTAGCCGCTAGCTTTGCAGTGACCCTTGGGGGATATGAGACAGCTGAGGGGATCTCCAGAATCTTTTGGGAGGGCTGAACAGATGTGTGAGCATGCTGGGAGAGGTCTCCCACCGGACCCTCTACCAAGCTGTGTGTCAGATGCCTGAGAGGAATTCACTTTAACAGGTGCAACAGGAGAGAAAAAAAAAAACAAAACTCAGTGGTTGTTTGCACTTTAACTTCTAAACTTTGATACAATATACTCATATTTGTCTATTACAACGTACAAATCTACTGCTCAGTCACAAAATGAGTAAGCTGGTGCCAAATACACAATGGAGGACAAAGTACCCAAGTCCTGTACTGGAGTCATAGTTGAGTTCTCCTTTGTTAAATACTACTCGAGTAAAAGTAGAAGTTCTCTATGGTTTTACTAGTACTTGACATCAATATTTTAAAAATTCTACATGATTATATTATTAAGACGTAAACAAAGTCATTCAATGGTTTGATGTTTATTGTGAGAAACTTGACAAACCGTTCACAATAGTGGTAATAGGAACCAGACGTCTGAAATGTTTTATGTCTCTAAAAGTCACCTCACAGAAAGGTATTACATGAATGGCGACTATATACAGACCCAAAGAAAACATATTTTTGGATTTACCTCTACTTTGCCAATATCAGCTTTACACATAAAACTCAGAAGAAGACGTGTAGGTTCACTGGCCATTTGGGATAGTAAACAAAATGGTCTATATTTGTATTACAGACATCGCAACCTCTGCTTCCCATCGCTGTAAAGAAAGTCAGAGTCTGTACGTTTCTCGGCAATACACTATTTCACATCAAACCACTCGGAATGACTGTTTACATTGAAATGATTGAGCCTCTCCAATGAAAAAACCATAACCGTTCCACCTTATATTGGATTATTAGTTGTTTGCCAAACTTTATTCACATTTTAGTGACCCCTTTATTTTAAATACAGGGCATCAAACAATGCCTTAACATGCCAATATGATTTTTATGAAAAAACATCACACATACTGTTAAAATACTGGTTTTCTAGTAATTATATAATAATATATAACTGTATTGTTTTTATACCTTGTGTGGCTGCCGGCTTGAAAAATAGAACAGGCAAATGTTAATGTTTATTAAAAGTGGTTTCAATCAGAAACAAATTTCCATCTGCATATTTCAGAATAGCTCATACTGCTTCTGATACTCTTGTGAAGACCAAACCTCCAGTCCATTTATAGTGCTTTCCTAGGAACACAACACAGTGGCAAAAGAGCAGACACATACAGCACTGGAGCACAGCCTCGATCTGCACAGGCAGTGCAACTTCTCTGGCACTTTATAGCTGTATGGCTACAGCTATAGCTGTCTAGCTTCTACATGTGTGCAACTGGTCAAACAGAACAGTTAATAACATAAGTTGAAGTATGACTTAAGTAAGTTATTTTATTCATGTTTTAAAAGTACATGCTCATAAATTGTACTTAAAGTAGAGGTACACATCCAGAAAACCACATAATTTTATACTAGAACTGCATACATCATCCACAAAAATCCACTTGTCTAGAGCACCCAAACACATGTTTGATTTCCAATACAAGAATTTGAGATGGACATTGTTGGAATCTCTACCAAGAAAAAAAAAGCTGATTTTTATTTTAGCAGTCTATACTGAACACCACATCAAATAATTCCACTAAGTAAGGCCAGGGCCAGAATGCGACTTGTTTTCAGACACACTCACACATACACAACATCCGCCAATGTCCTACAATGTCATTACATCAGGCTATAGGCTGTTCCTAACAGCCGTGCAGTCATCATCCTACACTTCCACCCTGATTCAAAACAAAAGCAACCAGTCAGAAAGCTGGACTCACATAAACACAACCAACACTGCAGCACCTTCACTATAAAGCATGCGTTTGCTCAGCACAGATACAACTTGAAGATGCCGTGAAAGCAGCCAATCACAGACTTAGTGACAGATGTAATATGGTTGGTTTGCTTCAAAATTAAAGTCCTTCTTATGTATGTGCATACATGTATGTATATACAGTATGTATGTATGTATGGAAGGTTCAACAGAAACAGT
Organism: Colossoma macropomum; assembly: GCF_904425465.1. Taxonomy (NCBI): domain Eukaryota; kingdom Metazoa; phylum Chordata; class Actinopteri; order Characiformes; family Serrasalmidae; genus Colossoma; species Colossoma macropomum. Next base: position 2,579,286 of record NW_023495267.1, on the reverse strand, counting down.
TCTTCTTACTTCAGAGTGACTTTAATACAAAGAGTTGCACTGAGACCACCTACTCCACTACCAGGTTAGGTTGAAAAACTTGGTGGGGTAGGTTGTAACAGTAATAGAAACAAAGTAATATTTATCAGATAATTAATTTAGATACACGATAAATGTATTTTTGGCATCACATTAAAACGAGATAAACTGATTTAGACTACCACGACCCGGGAGGATTAGCGGCTTAGATAATGTGTGAGTGTTTGTGTGTGTGATTTAGGTTAAATTAGTAATAACATTCAACCTCCATTGAAATGACCATTAACCAAATTATAACTATGTAAAATTTAACTTTTTTACATCTTTTTTGTTTTCTGCTTTCTCTAAACATGTCGTCTTGGGAAGCTTGGGAAGGTGGTGGGTATCACAGTGATGTCATCTGTAGCTTATTTCTGTTGCAACCCTCTCAGTCTCCTCTGCATGGAAAAAAGTTGCACTTCAGAAACAGCCTTGAAGAAACTTCTAAAGTCATTACAGTGGAAAGCAATTAGAATACATTTAAGCAGCTCTCAAGGCCAGCGCATCTTCACTTCAGATTCCGCATCATGTCCTTTAGCGAATTTGGATATCAATAGAAAAACTCACAGTGCTGATGAAGTGGGCAGATTTTCCATTATCTTGATGTACTAACAAAAATTGTGATAAATTACACAGAAAAAAATAAGATAATGGCTTTTCTAATTGTATTTATAGTGATTCACTACCTTCAGCTTCTATCTGAGGGTGATAGTTTGTCATTGTAGCCCATTGTCATGCACAGGATATCTCTCCTTTCCTCCAAATATATTACCTCGTGATATGCCTTTGAAAATTCCATACCTATTACTATGCTTATTTGCCATACGATGAGTAGCCCATGTCCCTGAAAGAGAAAAGTGCCTGTCCAGTGAACCGTGGATAGCTCTAACTGGCCAAAGCAGCACATCCTTATCATATAAAGCTGTCCTTTCTTTTCTCGTTCTCACCATTCACTGAGCGGCTGTAATTCATGATGAAAAACATGTGCATAAAGGGGCTTACACAGAGGGCGTCCTGAAAGGCCAAAGGAGCAGGCAGAGTGGTAAGAGATTCTTTTCAGTCAGTGGATTAAAGGGCTATAGGGCTGATAAGTACCAACAAAGTCTTCTGTTCTGATGTCACTGAATGTAAAGGCATTGTTCTGCACACAGGTGGAGAGTCGAGATAAAAATCTGAAGTGAAACATGAACACAAATATCTAGGAACCGCTACAGCAAAGTAGATGTTTGTGCTTTGTACTAAAGCATGCGTCTGTGCATGCGTGTGTGCCTTCTGACATGGACACATGGAGATGGAATACCTCCATTAAACAGTATTTATTGACTTTGTCAAAGAGAGGAAAAAGCTTCTCCATTTTTCATCCAGCCTTGCCTAACCAGAGTAAACAGTATGGGTGTGAACTCCATACAGTGTGTGTTCCGGACTGCTGATAGCTAACTGATTGTATCCGTGTGTGGTGGTGGTTTGCACATGCTAAGACTTTCTCTCATTTCCTCTTTGTTTACTTGCCTCTGGCCTCTGATGGAATCGCACCAGTGAGCCAGCAGTAACAGCTCCTCTTATCTCAAAACGAGTCATTCAGCTTTATCCAGCTGCATGCATTTGCCCTAAAGCATTAAATGTTGTGCTTGTTTGCTTTGATAGACCAAAAAATTGAAAGATATTTAAAAGAGACAGATTACGGTGGTTTATGCTGCCTGTTTTTTCAGTCCCTTGGCCAAATGTTAATTGACTGAACAATACAGAGACTGACTGAACAGAACAGAGCAGCACAGCAGTCATGCTGCACCACGTAGCATTGACGGCTAGTACAAAGTGCAGCTACACCACGTAGAATGTGCCGATAAACAACGAACAGGGTCTGGTGCAAGTATTCAGAATACATATTCATAATACAAAAATTACCTGTATTGGGTCCAAGCTATGTTTTGTAATGGCCGTATGCAGAATACATTTCATTTTAATGACCCTTATTTTGAAAAATTATATATATTTTTTAAAAGAAGACCATTAATGCTTCATTAACTAAAGCAGCACATGGGTTTTAAACTCACTAACAGCTTCTTTACAAACACTGGAATTCCTGCTAAAGACTGAATAGACTGATGAATGAATGTCATAATTAATTATTCTTCTTAGTGTAACTGAGCTCTGCTAAAGCGTGAGTAGACTGATAAATCATTGTGATGTGTCAGTTATTAATTTTAGTGTTACTGAGCTCTGCAGAAGTCTGAGTAGACTTATAAATTAAAGTGATAATCAATTATTATTCTCAGTGTTACTGAGCTCTGCTAAAGCGTAAGTAGACTGATAAATTAATATGATCATCAGTTATTATTCCATATTAATAGAATAAAACTTCATCATTATTTAGTGAATTTATCATGTTTAGTATCAGCTAATTAACTCTTTGCAAACTTGTTTTTATTGTAAAGATGAAGTGAACAAAGTTAACTATCCAAATGATTGGAACCATTCAAACAAAAGGAGTCATTTGCTCTGATCTGATTCGAAGTTTTGAAACCCAGGTTTCACATATGACCTGATGTCAGATAGTCTAACAGTGTCAGGAATGTTATATATTTAGTGCAGACTGACAGGAAATATGTTCAGTTTCTCTCCTGGACACCACATACATATATTTCATTCATAGAATTCATAAGATGTGTGTGCATACATAGAGAGGTAAAAATGATCTATTTTTATAAGCTTAGCCTATTTATAAGTGAAACCTCAGTTGGATTGAGACCCAAAAGGGTCGAAAACGCCAATTAATGTCTCGGTCCCTCCTTCTGTCTTGACAAATCGCAAAAAAAAATCTCTGTTTTAATTTCAGCATCGGTCATATGCAATAATAAGATGCAAGTAATCAGTATAATTGTATCTATGAGCAGCCAAGGTTGAAGTCATTCTGATTGGAGCGAGCTGAATCCTATACATGATGATGCAGAGAACATGCATTTTGAACTGCTTGAAAAACTGCTTTGAAAGAGTCTAAATGTAGATTGTCTCACTGGTTTCTACCATCACTAGCTAGCATAGGTACCAGACTATAATGCTGCTGTGGCGCGGGGGTTTTCTCAAGGGAGGGGCTCGTTCACCCACTGTGTGTGTTCATATGGTCTACGTGAGAGATAAACAGAACACTGAGGATGTGAAATGAGCGTAGAGATTCTGTTCCAACAGCGACGATCTGTTATTCTAAAGCTCTTCAGATAGACTTTCTTCATGCCAGGTAGAAACCATAAGTGAAATACATACAGAAAGATGGATGTGCTTACGCTTTGGCTCGGTCATCAATGGAAACGCAGAGGCAACGGAGATAGGCCAGTTTGATTATTTGCTTTGTCTTTTGTGTGAGGTGTTCTGCCTCTTGGCTAAGAGTGAATAGGCCTGATTTCTTATTGTCTCTCTCTTTGTATGAGTGTCAGAGTTGCAGACGGCTGTATTTATTTCTGATCGAACATTTCATGCCTGGTTTAACTTACCTAATGGGACACTTTCTTTCATTGTTTTTTCCTTAAGCTTCAATGTGTGGCTGAAAGACAGGAGTGCACAGCAAATGCTAGGGACGTGCACGGTGTGTAACTTTTGCAGTTGTGGAAAATGAGGAACTACATTTATATTAACAATAGCAATAAACCTTATTTATACATTCATTTTCATACATTTCAGCAGGTATTTTAAACAACACACAAAAACAAAAAAAATGAACACATGCAGTTGTTAAATTAATGAAATTATAGGTACTAAAACATATCTGGACAGTCTGAGAGGGGAAAATGAAGACCAAGAACAACAGTAGGCAAACATACATATAAATTATAGCTGTGTTTAAAAAACTGGATTTAAAAGATATAGAGAAAATGAGATTCCTAACAAAACAAGGTAGACCACTAAAAGTGTCACCTTGAGATAAACAGAATGTAAAGCTTTCATCTTTGAGAGATTAGAAAAGTATGCCGTCAAATAGAAGAAGATATTCTACAGTCCAGTTTCGATGGTTATAACTAGAAGTTTGTCAAGTTCTGGAGCATTGGATCTGATATTTCTCCTGCCCTTCACTGGGATTGTAATGTGAAGTTTGTGGAACCAATGACGAGTTGGAGCAGATGGTTAGACTCGACTCTTTGTCTTTCTATTGCTTTGGGTCTGTGTTCCAGCACATTTGGTTTGAAATAAACAATGGTCATGACGTCAGCTTTAATTCAAGAGTATTTAATATTATATTGGGTGGTTTACACACAATGTCATATGTCAGAGGATTAAGAGTAATTAGCCCAAAAAAAAACACACCCAAAATCATTGGCCCAAAGAACCACAGTTGCTTTAGCAGTATGTTTGGGGTATTTGTTCTCTTGCAGGGTAAAGTGTTGTCCAGTAATTCTTGAGATTATTTGGTTGTGTTTGAGCAGCTACAATTCATCTGTACTTTTCATAATACTTGTTTAAAATAAACATTACTGTATATATCATAGTTGAGCTTTCCATTTACTTCTTATTATACAATAATGAATTGGTGCAGTTAACCACAAATTACTGCTATATTCACAATGCAGAGTCTCAGTCTGTATATGAAGTTGTCTGAGAGTTCTCTGAGTTAGTCACAGTTATTTAGTATATGCTATGAGCAAAGCCACATATCTATGCCACTAAATTTTACAGATGAGGTGGTACACTTTAGATCATTAGCAGTCTACCTAATGTGTAGGCTATGTCTGTGATTGATTTATTCTTATGTTTTAGCTCATGATGGTCTGTTTTACTTGAATGAACAACTTTTTTCTGTTTAGAGGCAACAGTTTCACTTTTAGACCTGTTGTTAGCATTTTTTGACCATACTATATTAAACACAGTTATTTGAGGCTTGTAACAGACATTCAGTGTTTTATTTAAAGCTTGCAAACATAATAGCATATATTTTACTTTATTAGATTTACAGTGACTCAGTAAAGAGTCATAGTCCACCAACCAAAAATATCCAGCCAACAGTGTCCTGTGGGCAGCATTCTGTGACTACCGATGAAGGACTAGAGCATGACCAACACAAACTGTGCAGCAGCAGATGAGCTATTGTCTCTGACTTTACATCTACTCGGTGGACTGACAAGGTAGGAGTGTCTAATAGAGTGGATAGTGAGTGGACACAGTGTTTAAAAGCTCCATATATATATATAACAAAAAAAACATAAAAAACAGAAAACATAAAAAGCACAATGTAAGCATGTTGCTACATAGACCTTTGGCTAGGAAAAATCAAATTGTATTTCTTATTGCTTTCATGTACTGCGTAAGCCATGAATACAAGCAGGTCCTGGGAATAACAGACACATTCTTCAATAAAAATTTATGGAAAATAAAGCTGATGCATTCACAATGTACCTTATTCACAAGTCCCTACTTATTAGTCATATGTAGACTTCCATGATTGCTTATGTAGACAACTGGAGGCAGTATAGATCACCACACACTGTGATGTGCCTGTGGTTGTTTGCATAAGCAATCGTACTTGTCTGTATAGGATTTATGAGTGAGAGAGATTTATGAGCCTCTCTTAGGAATCTCAAGGTCTTCAAGTAGGAACCATCCAGTAATGTGTTACCAAAGGACTTCATGACACACCTGACTATTTACAGTTCAAATTAAAAGTCACACCATGGCATTACAAAACCCAGCCCACAGTCACAGTAGAGATGAATAGTTCTGAGCTTGGATGAACAAATCCAGGAAAAAAAATGTATATATATATATACAGGCAGCACGGGGGACGCAGTGGGTAGCGCTGTTGCCTCACAGCGAGAATGGCCTGGGTTCGATTCCCAGCTGGGTGACCAGGGTCGTTTCTGTGTGGAGTTTGCATGTTCTCCCCTTGTCTGCATGGGTTTCCTCTGGGTACTCCGGTTTCCCCCCACGGTCCAAAAAACATGCAGTTAAGCTAATTGGACATGCTGAATTGCCCCTAGGAGTGAGTGTGTGAATGTGTATGTCTGGCTGCGATGGACTGGCGACCTGTCCAGGGTGTATCCTGCCTTCTGCCCAATGACAGCTGGGATAGGCTCCAGCACTGTGACCCAGAAGGATGAGATGGATGGATGGATGGATGGATGGATGGATAGATAGATAGATAGATAGATAGATAGATAGATAGATAGATAGATAGATAGATAGATAGATAGATAGATAGATAGATAGAGAGCCAGGTTTTGGTTAGCTAATAGATGCTGGTGTTTGACTGGTAAACCTCACAAGACCAGTTAATTAAAGTCCTGCATGGCACAAAGTCAAATGACGTCCTTGTAAAATTTTAGTAATAAAATTCTGCATATAGTTAGGAGACCGCCCATGGACCGCCACTGATTGAATGCTCTGCAGTTCAGTTTATGACCCTTTTTAAGTTCTGTAATCCAACTTCAGTAGCCTAATGTCAGCCTATGGACTGAGATATTTAATTAAATGAAGCTCCTGTTTGGTTTATATTAGCTTCACTTCATTATTTACCCCTACTGTTTGGAAGGTATTTCAGCATGTATTTCAATGTATTTGACACTCAGTGTATTTCAAATATACAAAATTATATGTCCATGACTTTTTTCCACTAGAATTGTTTTCAATCAAACTGCCTCCATTTTGTAATGAATATAGGAATATGCTGAAGGAAATAATGTAGGTTTCAGCTTTTAACAGTAGTCAACAGCTAGGATAGGCTATTGGAAGTCATTGTTAGTCATGAGTTAGCTCATATTCCCTCTGACAAACAGTTATTAATAGCTATGTTTCAGTGTTGTCCACATAACCTTTATTCGATCTTTTATACATGTTCTGATGTTCTGATGTTCATATACTGTTCTGATGGTCAATAAAGACATTTACTCATTATTTACTTTTTTCAGGTTAAAAACTCAAGCTTAACTCAATATGCTGAGAAACTCTGAGTCAGCAACAGCCATGAAGACAGAAAATAAAACACTCTCAGCATCCATGCCAACAAACGTTTCCTTTAGAACGTAGAATAGAGTTTTATTTAAGGCTGTTGGAGAAAATATGGTAGGTACATGATGTTGTTATGTTATAATACAGCAAGGATTATGTGCAACATGTGCACAAATAATGTTATATGACCAGAATGCTACTCACTTGTCCAGCAAGCTGAATCATTCCCGTATACTGTAACCAGTACCAAAAATTCCTAATGGAGACTCTGAAATAAGGCTATGGAACTTTTATGTTTTGTGGAAAGGTTTTTCGACCTCTTCACACATTTCTTTTACAAACATAGGGAACCAAAAGTGCTTCTTCTAGGGCAGCGCTGTCCAAACAGTGGCAAGTGAGGAAGTTCGATTTGACCTGCTAGAAAGTTACACTAACAAACCTTTTTATACTCTATATAACTTTTTAAATTAGTATTTTCCTTTAAATTTTTTATTTTGAAGTATTTAAGTTACAAAAAATAATGTCAAATACATTTTTAAAAACTCAATTTGAAACCTACCAATGTTTTTTATTTGTATACTGTTTTGGCCTTCAGCCCACCACAAAGATTGCTCTTTGGCCCCCTAAAACAAAACATTTGAGCACCTCTGTTCTATGATATCATTTCACAAACAAGTTTATTTCTAAGACTGCTGGAGAAAGCAATCCCTGCTCCACTGGAAATTAAGCCAGCAGCTATATTGTGAAGCAAGGTGACATTAAAGGCCAACAAACACTCATCCATCATCTCTAGAATACATTTTAGTCCAACTGTAGCCAATAACAAGTCTCCAAAACAGTCATCTCAGCCAGACTGGAGCACACTTCACTTCCCAAAATCCACGGAAGGCCACAAGATCCTGATACCCCTGAATGAGCCATCATTAGCATAATGCTGCGCGCTACTGCTTGGCGATGTCTTTTAATCAACCACAGAGTCAGTGGTAATTAGCGGCCTTCCTCTAATAGATTCGGACTGACATTACTGTGTTGCGCAACGCGGTCTGACATTATTGCCTTCTGCCTGGGTGCTGATTTGCATGTAACCTTTCATTCCAAACCCCATGCTCTTATGACCACAGCTAATGGGATTCTTCCTTCTCATTTGTGTGCTGGCCTGTACTGCGGGCTGTGCTAGCATTCTGCTGTTATGCTGCTGGTAATAAACACTGTCTATGCTTGTAGCATCTGATTAAAGAGTCACTGATGTGGGTCATTGACAGGTGTGATATTGAGGCTGGCATGCATTGATTGAAAATTGTTTTTTCAAAGCAATTTAGGATTTGCCCCCCGCATTTTGTGTGTTCAATTAGTATGCTAATTTCTGACGCCTCCTTTTTCTACCTTCTGTCTATTCCACTGTGCTCTGCATCTGTCTGGCAATTAGTTTAAATGAGTTATTTGTGATTAGTTGTTTCTTTCATTGTAGCTTTGTTTTTTTTCATAACCATCCCTGCGGGGATTGTTAGTCACTAATGCTTCAGAAATGCTAGCACAATTTAAAACTTTCAGCATCTATTGCACAACACTCAGCGTCCCATCAATCAGACCTCCAGGCAGCCCCGAATCTCCGCTATCCTGACGTTCATTTGTCAAAGAACTAATTTCCCCCTGAGCCGGAGGAAATTGTCATTCAGCGCGGCGCTCCGCTTCTCAGACGCCACGCCGAAGCTTTGTTTCTCCACAGGACATGTCGGAATTGGAGTTTCTGAAAGATAATAACAAGAATAATTTCCAGCAGGGCTGGGACACAGTGGCCCAAGATGCACTGAAATGGAGGATAGGAAAGGAAGGGAGGCGGAAAAATGTTGTTAAAATTCATTGCGTGAGAAAAAGGCATCAACTGATGAATATATTTGGAGACGTACAAGGACGCCCAGAGGTCGGAGTGTGTGTCTGGCTCGGCTCTCTGGGGCTTAATGTCAGAGAAACTCTGTGTACGTGTGTGTGGGGGTGTGTTTTCATACATTTTCAGGAAAAAATGTTCTGACTCTGGAAAAAAAAGGACTAACCAATAGTATCTGGACAAACAAAACACTGACTCTTTTAACATTTTACATCTTAAAGTCTTATAAGTTGGTTGCATTTTCTACATTTCTGAAGTGAAAAGAAGTAAACACAACCTCTGCAGCAAACTATTTTTTTCTGCAAATGTGGATGCACAGCTACTTCATATTTGATTGACTTAAAAAATAAAAATAAATAACAATTAACAATATAAAAAAATAGTTATTGTTTTATGTGCGAAAGCTTGGACTCTATTAAGTCAGTATTTAGTAATACCACTTTGACAGATCTCACACCTAGGAATCTTTCCAGCCAGCTAGGAATCTTTCATTTCCTGTTTAATGTATTTTCACCCACGCTTCCTCAAAGAACGCTTCTAATAGCGTTTGATATTCTTTTAGCAGAGCACCTGTTTTCAGGAAGCATGAGTTCATAACCTTTACTAAGAGAAACTGAAATGTCATCAAATGTCATGAATAGAGATTAACTAATACAGGGAATTGTAGGCTGAAATCTGATATTTCTCATGTTATTGTCTGTCAATGCTATTGGTGAAATATATGCATTTATAAAATGTAGACATTTGTTGAGGTTTACAAATGCAGCACAATGAATAAAATGCAGATATTTTAGCATAGTTGCCTTCAAATCTACCGATAAAACCTATTTAACAATTATCTGCTGATACTGATATGATTCCAATATCATTGTGCATTGCTAAATAAAAATCATGATGCATTTCATTCTACTGAACTTAAAATACATTGTGATGTTGAAATGTATTGATACTGCCCAGCTGTAGTGTGATGAAAGTCAGGCGCTCATGAGTCTGTTTACGAAGAGCCTGTTTAATGCTAACCCATCTGAGAGCGTGAAGGAAGTAGCCCACATCTAAGACAAATGTTATGGGAAGTAGCATTTGCATTGGGATTCCATTAAAGCTGATGAACAGTCGCTTTGCAAACCCCCTAATCGTGTATCTGGGTATCGACTGAAACATTACTTGCTCAGGAAATGCCAGACCTTCAGCCTACAAATAAGCATCGGTCTCTCTGAGTCTTCGTGCTTGTCTCTCTTGCTAACACCCAGACATTCACGTACAAACACAGAGTCGTTTCAATCTTTCATTAGGCATTTTGCTTTCTCTTTCACCAGCCTGGTCTGTTGTTACTCTGCAAGGCAAACACACTCCCAAGTACTTTAGCACCCTCCCACACCCTCCCATACACACAATATCACACAAGGTATCCTCCCCGAGGACCTGTCATGTCATTGATGTAAGAATGTGTGCTGGTCTCACCGGTACTCCTCCCAGCAGCTGTGCACCTGGAGGTGCTCTCATTCCTGCACTGCAGTGAACCCATGCACCTGTTCACACCTCCACACACAAACTTTTCACACCTCATCAGCCATATATTCCTTTACCCGTGAAAATGGGTACACTTCAACACACGTGTACATTTGTACATTATACAAACAGAAGTCTCACGGGGCCAGACGTGATCTCATGAAGGTCTGGGGGTAACCATGAGAAATTTTGGTCTAAGTGAGGGTGGGAACCTAGACTTATATGGTGTAGGGGTTTCACAATCAGACCTGGATCACCAAGTTATCGCCCTCTGGGCACAAATATGGGCTCCTACCTGGCCCCTTTTAGATGGTCAGTGGATTTTTTTATGATATCACAGCAGGTTATACGTGGCCTATGCAGCACCACAATGGCAACAAACAAACTGCGGTGTTGGGCACGTCACCAATAAAACAAACATTAGACATTAAAGAGAGCACATGTTAACATAACAACCGATGCAACACTTTCCAATAAAGCATGTTGTCAAAGACATGCCTAAGAAAGTGATTTTGAGAGCAAATACTTGTTAAATGGTGTTTGGGTGCCACAGTTACGTTCTTGAAATGTCTAGTCCGTCTAATCAGGAAATGTATCAAATCGGCCAAGCAAGCTCTTCCATTGGTTAAGACTTCAGGAGCTGAACTAAAGGTCCAAAGTGTCAGATAAGCCATCAATGTGATTAGGAACTAACAGTGGAATCAACCAATTATGCTTTGATTCACAATGGGTGGGACCAATTTTGTGGGAAAACATCACTTTAAGCCTTCTTTAAGTCCTAAATACATCACTAAATACAAGTACAAATGGTAGCCTGATATCTTTCAGTCAGTTGTTAGAAAAGGTAAACAGTGGCAGCTGTATGCCAAGCCTCTTTACTGAAATAGTCACTATGAAGTTGATATGTTAATGTCTGTTACAAACTTCAAATAAAATATGTCTGTTCAAAGCACCAAAAGTCTGTCTGAGCTAGCAAAAAATGTTCACATGAATCACTGTTATCTTAGCACTAACATAGTACTAGAATAGCAGAAACTAGCAGAAATGAGCACTGCTGTAGAGTATTATTTCTTGCTTTGACATGCATGGTCTGAACTGAAGGCCTAGCAGCGCTCACTGCTGCAGTAAAGACACCTGAATGAACACACTGAAGGCAGAGACATTAGCAAGACAAGAACATACACACACACACACACACACACACACACACACACCAAATCAGTGGCTTGTAAAATCCACCTTGTGTTGTCACTGGAGGACTGGGAGGTTCACACGGAGTTTAAAGAAACAACATGTCAACTCCAGATTCTTCGGTTCTTCAAGGTGTTTGAATTACCCATAGCAATACATGACAATGACTAACCAGCTCTTTTTAGGACACCCATATTCATGCTGAAGTAGATCAGGTTTCCCCACTTGTACCCGCTGAAATTCTTGACAACTACAAACTCTATTATGCACAGATACTTCCTTGAGGTGTGAAGTGCACACAAACTCATAAATACCTTTTTTCAGTAACCTTAGTAGTCTCACCTATGTTTTGTTTTTAGACAACAGTGGCATACTATTGCTGTTTTTTCATGCATTTTGACAAAACCAGCTGCCCTTTATATTGAAATGCATGCATTTCAGAAACAATGGAGTAATAGAAATGGTCCAAAATGACATACTATTGCTATTGACATAAATGACTATACTCATTGACATAAAATTGACATAAAATATGTTAACATGTTAACCTAAACAAAACGTTTGCTTTGCATTGTTTCATTCAAAGTATTTATTTGAGTTGAACTGAAGAGTTAAATCCTTCTCCTGTGAAGTTACCATATCAGTCCAGTGCACGGAAGTGTGTACATGTGAATGCCAAATGAAAATAGAGTTGACCAAATTCCAACAATTGTGACCAGATGTTGGTGTAACTTTAAAGACTGAGACTAGTTTTGACATCTGTTCTTTGTGTTGGTGAACCATGCCAAAATTTAAACCTGTTAAATAGCTAAAACAATCAAGCAAATAATTATGAAAAACTTGACACAAATGTATGTGATAGACTGGGATGAATGCATGTGGTCCAAAAAAAGGGTTCTTTGGACAATTACGTTTGTAATTCAGTTGATTAAAACAGATGAAAGCTTTGGTTAACGCTCTACACTCCAACAGTTGCCATGCTTTTGCTCATGTACCCCCATTGTTTGCTAACAGCAGTTGCCACTAGATAATCTCCATCACCTGTGGCCTCGATTCTGACAGGCAGGACCTAACGCCTGACAGCAGTCTTCTAACATACCATGCACTGCTAATTTTAGACAGGTGTGCAAGTGTGTGTGTGCTCAAAAAAAAACAGCCAAACACTGATTTGTTCTTCACAAAGAGGAATTTCTATCCCCTTCTGGTCAAGGGCTTCTAAAGCTCTGAAACAAGTGTTGTTTTTGTAGGGTGGTTATTGATGTTGCAACTATTTCACAGCCTTTTAATTGCGTGAACATATTTCATGCTTTCAAAACAAAGTTTTGAAAGCAAACCCCCGAACACAGTATATTTCCCCAATAGATATTTTCTACAAAAGGCCTGAATTTTTCAAAGCAAGTAAATAAATCAACATGGCCTGCCGCAAATATTTGCTTGAAAGTATTGGTGTGGCACGCTATAATATTTCTACAACAAACCCATAAAAGCATCCAGGATATGTTCTTAAAGATATTTTGTGTTGAATATGGGGTACAATCCAAAGAAGAAATGTCTGTCATCAATCAAATGTGATCTGAATGTTCAAGTCTTATAATAGGTAATGTAAGCAGTTAGGAAAGTTTTCATTTTCAAATAATTCTAACAAATCCCACCATGTGGCAAATAACAAGTAATAATCACTACTGTATTAATCACTTGTGGCATGCTAATATAAAGACTACCAAACTGTGTTTCTAAACAATAACAGTTCAATGTGGTATAGCATGGGAAGAGCAGCATTGGTAAAAACATAAGCCTGATAAGTGGACATAATGTTTTTTAGTTACTTAACTACTTCTTAACTACATCTAAGCAGCTAGTTATATTTATCACTTATCATTATTTTTTTCACCAATCCACATATTTGGCCATGAACCACTGCCAATTAATTTAGCCGTATGTTTCAGGTCATTGCCCTGCTGCAAAGTGAGATGATTTCCAATGGGTATTCATGCATTTGGTTGGATCTGAGCACCTAAAACGGTTCACAAATGAGGTAAAATGGTCCTCATTCCATTTCTCTGGTACAGGTTCATTTTCATCTGTTCTGTCCACAAGACTTTGTCCTTTCTTCTCTTGACTCTTAGCAGCGGCTTGCTTCTTGTGGTAAACTGGGGTCATGCTGGTGTATTCTTCTCTCTACGTAGATTAAATAAGATCACTGGACAAGATCATGCATTCTTTTCAAATACTTGTTTATTTGTTTATTGCTTATTTTGACATTTTACTTGCTGTTTCAAATTGAGAACTGGGGTTGAGGTCTTGGTGGTGGTCAGTCAAAGTGTTCCAGTGTTCCATCATGTCACATACAGACACCCTAGTGGACCTGAAATGTGGAGATGTCAATGTTGTGTTCTACTCAAAAAGTACAAAGACAGAGTCAGCACAAAAGTGGGCTAAAATGGACCAGAACTCTCAAGTGTTATCCTTACCTGACAGGATTAGTGCAGCAACGGAACACTCAACCCAGTGAGAAGAAATAATGCATACAACTGATTATTTGTCTAGGGACCTTATATTATTCCTTTATATCAGGGGTCACATCTTATTCACAAAAGGCCATTGTGGCTGCAGGTTTTCATTCCAATCAAACAGAAGCACACTTGATTCAACTTGTTCAATCAGTTGGTCTTAGGCCCCATTCACACTTCCATCTCAAGTGATGTGATCCTAAATTAGCCATTTATACCTGGCATTTCCATGCGTCGAATGATTAAGGCGGCCCTTAGACACTGTCAGTGTGGTCATATGCGTCCCTGACCACCTCCAGAGGGGGTATGAGTGATCAGATCACAGTGTGTTTCCTGGATGCAGTGTACCCTGTTCACACCTGCTCTTAGCTCTGTTCACTTATGAATAGATCACCCAAGATGCATATTAATGTCAAATGGGAACGAGGCCTGGTTAGTCATATGCAGGCCTGTGCACAGACATTTGGGGGGGCAGGAGCTCAAGGGGAAAAAAGGGCAATATGAACATGAATTAAATTTAATTTTAATGTGTATTGCAATCAGTCTTACTAGAAGAGACAGTGCCATCATGTTTCAGATCAAACCAGATGTGAGGTTAGGAGTTTTTCCAAAGGCAGCACTTAATGCTAACAGTACTATCTATGCATGGATTTGAATCCAAATTGGCAGTTTGGAAAGCAACATTATTTAGTATTGAGTCATAACTATATAAAAGCTTCACAGAGTCACAGAGTTTAAATCCCTGTTTAATACAACAGTGAAAACTTTAAAGTTGTTAACATTATTATTGCCAGCATAATGTTTGATTTGTTCAAAATAACCACATTATGGCATGTACCACTTTCTTAAAGAGATTATCAGCACTTTATTGGTGGGATTTCCAGCACTGTGGTGATGCATGACAGGTCAGAGTTACTGAGGAGGTCCACAGGTGGTCACTACATCCCCCAGGGGGGACAGAGGCACATCTCGCTGAAACAGATCTTGAAGGTCATATAAAATAGTTATTTAACACAACAACTAAGCGGGCACTTGTACAGACTGAGGGCAAAGGGACAAGGGCTCAAGCCCCCCCAGGGTCGATCTGCGCACATGCCTGATTATATGAGTTGTGCCCTGCTTGGCTTGAATGAAAAACCTCCAGCCACAACAGGCCTTTCTGGATATGATTGGTGACCCCAAAGTAGAGGGACAATATATTTATGTTCCCACTTTAGCCTCCACTTTGCATCCTGGACAACCTGGTATGTTGGCCATCATGCTGTTTGAGAAAGCTCAGGGAAGAGCCTTAAATTTGTGAGAACATCCATAACAAACTGTCCCACGGTGACAACATAGATAATTGTGGCCTTTATGAGTGCTTGCGCCCTTTTGCCGAATTCGGGAATATGTCACGTATGTATGAACTCAAGCATAACCACAAACCGCAAGTGTGGACTTTGGGACAGGCTGTAACTCTTTCTCTCTTTCTCCTTCTGTCTTGCTTGTCCAATAACTTACAAACACACTTGTTGCTTTTGTGATGACTTGCACACTTAGGACTCTTGATGAATGACACTCAGCAAAAAAGCAGGAGGTCCATCCTTCACCCATCCTTCATCTCTCTCTCACTGGAACAGTGTGCAGCTGCTGACAGGTAGCTTTACCATCTGCTCTGCTCTATCACGGTCCATCCTGCCCACAAGAATTAACACTTTAAACCAAACTGAATCAGCGTGGCTCAACGGTGCATCTGCTGAGGATGAGTGGTGAATACCAGACAGCCCAAGCGACCGCAGTGTTTCACCACAGACATGTGGACTTTACGGCACAAAGGATTAGTTTCCTACCCTGTTGTTTTTACGTGCTGTGATTGATCCCAGTGACATAGCTCGCATTATGATGTGTTCATCAAGGCTATTTGGAATGTCTTTACGGCGCTGTGTGCAGTGTGGCTCGGCAAGAGATTAAAAGTCGGGCAACTGGAGGCTTTCCCATCCAGGCGGAATGAATAAGGCTGTAGACCATTTGTTGCGACTCAAAAGGAGGAATTTCCAAAGAGAAAGAATGGAGGAGAGCTCTCCAGCCCAGCCTCATAGAATGATAAAGTTTTCTCACACCGGTCGAGCCTTGTGAACACAATGCTGCGTATTAGCCCAGTCTGTCACTTGTGAGGGCCCAATTAGAGGCCTATTGTCATCAGCATGGCCCCCGGGGCAGGCTTCCGTCTCTGTGTTTTGAGCTTGCTAGTTGCCTAGCGCTGCAGCATTCAACGCGTCTATTGGGAGCTCTCTGGAATCTTGCTTCCCCTTCTCCACCTTGCTACCTTCATTCCTTTTTTTTGTCATTGCTGAATTGATGAGTGGGTCAAGCTTGGGGATAATAAGGCCTGGCTTGTTGGCTGCCTAGGGGTCTCCTACCCTCATGATCTTTCTGCGGCTCCCTGGGCCCAGGTGCTATGCCGTTGATGGCTCTTAGGCACGGACCCCACATCAAAGCATCCACAGTCTGTGCCTAATTGGCAGGCTGATTTATTTCGGTGTGGGCTGCTCTCTCGCTCCTCCCATCCACGATTCAGCCCTCTGCATCCCTGCGGTCCCGCCAAGTGTGTGACTGCGCATCCACAGATGCACATTAGCAGAGACAAGATGCAAAGCCCTGTTGGGCCGCTCCACAGAGCCAGGCTGCAACCATAAACAAGAAACACATCTGGTTCCTAATGCATGCGCAAAGCCAAAGCACTTTCTTTTTTCATTAGAGTCTATTGCTTTGTCCCCAGTGTGTGAAACTCTTTAAGTGTTAATGCTGGTGGTGTTACTTATATTTTATTTCTGCCATTATTCAAACGTTTTGATGGTGTAAAAGATTGGAAGGAGTAGATCATGAACCAGGTTATTCAATCTCTCTCTCTCTCTTGCTGTCTCCCACTCTTTCTCTCTGGTGAGAATGCAGCATATGGCCTGAGTAAGTAGACACAGTGGGATCCGAAAAAGAAAGAGGCAGAATAAAAGGTCTGACCTTTATTAATCAGCAAAGGTTTACAGGGGTGTCCTAACTGGGGGCCATGAAAATCAGAAGAGAATGAAGCACTGGGTGTCTGCATAAATTATGTGAATAAAAACCATACTTAATGTACAGTGCTATGATGACGGGCCATTCACATTCTAATAGTGTTAAGAAGAATGCTTTGGATAGACTTAATTCCATTTACACACATATCATCACTGTTGGAACAAAGCCATGTATTTCCTTTTTCTGAGATTTTTCATTTTTTTCACATAACTTGAAAAGACCAGCTGTTGTTCACAAAATAACATTTTGTTAAATTAACTTGCTCTGAAAGCTAAGAAGGTTCTTTCCTTCTCCTGTAAAGTTAATTTTTGAAGATTTTGTGGTTATGATCAATGATGTGAACCAATCAAAATGATCTACCATTAATAGTATCAAAGCAAATCTTTTCAACATGAAGCATGAGGACAATTGCTGTGCTTCATGTTGGAAAGATTTGCTTTGATACTATTAATGGGTTGTTTACAAGAGGATTTGAGTGTGATTGACCCCATGTCCACATAACTAACTGCACACTACAAAATGCCATTTCAGTGTCTTTCTTTGTTGGATGCTTGTGTTAAGAATGTCTCATTCATAGGTTAATATAGAGGATACTCCAACAAACAGTGTACCACTGAAGTAATGTTAACAAAACTTATGCACAAACACACACACACACACACACACACACACACACATACACAACCATCCACATGTGCAACTCCAAGACCATTTGTCCATCTACTTGTAGTATGGAAAAGCAATTCTTTTTCTTGGCCCCTCTCCACTGGGGATCATTTTCCACATTTCAGCATCTGCTTAACAGTCCTGTCAGCTGGAAAAGTAAAATTTCCCTGGTTCCACAAAAATCTGCCAGTGGTCATACAAAATTCTGACCTTTAGCAAATTCACTTTGAAAATAAAAAAATGAAGGAAGAGAATAATAGATGAACATAGGTAGACTAGATAGACAGTTAGATAAGATGGATTTTTAAGATGACCAATGTGAATTGGGTGCATTTTCATTTATTGGTCTGGAGGGAAATATATGTAAATAAAAGAAAACTGAAAACACATTTATTTACATGCACCACAAAAATGGATGTTTGTTTGTTTATTTGAGGTCAAGATGTTTTTTGTCATCAATTGGGAGCTACTTCATTTCAACAGCTAGGAAGAAAGACAGCTAATCAGCCAATATGGTCACTTTAAGTTTGTACTTTAATAGCTGCATACAATTAAAGACAATTATATATATAACAATTACTCATCAGCTAAAATGTCATCGTAGTGACAGGCCTAGCTTCAGTAGTTTGGCTATAGACCTTTGAATTTTAGTCTAATTTTAGTTGTACCGGTTTGAGAGAACAATCTTTAATCTTCAACTGCTCAAATTGATGTTGTCCACACAAAAACATTTGATTTCTTAGTAATAAGATATTTATATTGGCTTGGTTTTTATTGCAACAAGAAGCAGTATTTCTCTCATGACTTAATTACCATGAACTAAATCAATTATCACTACAACAGGGATTTCTAATTAAATTTGCCCTGGACTGCGGCGAGATGTTCCTTTGCAATTACGGTCCCGTGAGATATGCAGAAGACGTACTCTAATGTTACCATAGGGGCAAAGTAAAATTCACATCCAATTAAAATCAAAAGCACCTTGATGAAGCTGCTCTGCCACACAAATCGTTTTCACTCGCAATGATCACTGGCACTTTTGAAATCCGGCGAGGAGGGTGGATTTATCACAGGAGCCTGTTGTCATGTTTACGATCGCTACCACGGCTGGCAGCTCTTCGTCACACTAATCTTCATGCTTGGTAATGCCTCCATCTTGCTCTACCACAGAACAAAAGCAAAAAGGGAAAGGGGAAATGAGTGAAAACAGCCACAGGACGCGGATATTCCTGTTAGGCCTTTCCCTGCAGCTGAATGGGGAAGAGATTAAGATCTGGCAACTCGGCATCTCAAGCACAATCAAGCGGGAATCGTATTGTCATGCATTCGCTCGGCTGCAAAGGCAGACGAGGGTTTCATATAAACACCCGGGGAGGATTATCTCCTTCCCTCACACACACTCCCTTTCTTACTGTGTCTGCAGGTGAGAAGCAGCTACCTTCATCCAGCAAGCGCTTTTTTTATAAGTAGTGCGGGATTGTGTTTTTTTCCTTTTCTTTTTTGTAGACTGGGTTCGGGGGTCACCCTATTCCCAGCAGGGAGTTCTTTGGCAACTCCAGAACGTCTCTCATGCATTGAGGCCTCTGAAATACCCCTCCCCTCCTCCTACTCCCATCCTTCTTCTCTCTCTACATTCCTTCCCAAGCCTCTGTTCTTTCCACCGCCTTTTCCCAATGAAAAATCAGCATCTCTATTAAAATGTCCCTTTATGTGCACCTCATTCACTTCCTCCTCCCTCTCCTCCCTGTCCTCTCCTCTCCTCCCACCAACTTGGCCTTCTCTGTGAAGTTTGGAATCCATAGGAGGTTTTTATTTAAGAAGTTGCTGCTAAACTCATGAAAAATAAAGAGTCCTTTAGAATGATGAAGAACCACTTTTAGTTTCCTGAAGAACCTTTCAATGGATGGTTCTTCAAAGAATTTTTGGTAAAATTTTCTTTGAGCCCTGCTACGTAACATTGAGATAATCATGCCATAAACATGTCATGGCAGATGCCATGTGCTGTCATGAGTTTTCAGTGACTGATTATGTCCGGTAATGTAACAGTGTCATGTAAATGTCATCGTAATTGTCAAGACAGGTGTCATAATGGTTGATGGCATGACGGCTAACTAGAGCACATATGGTACGCTACCAAAAAATGTCAAGGGCAGCATTTCTAAGGCTACATGACACCTACATAAACCTATATAAACATTTATAAAAGCTTATTCCAAGTGACAGTTGTCATAAAGACTGCTTTGGTCAATTTTGCTGTCATTTCACCTCAGTGAGCGTTATGACAACTGACGCTTGTGAGAATAAGCCAATAAACCATCACAATTAGCAGTAATGGTAACATGAACCTGTTATATTGCTGAGGAAAATCTGTTATGACAGCATTTGACATCTGCCATGACATGTTTATGGCATGAGTATGTCACTGTTATGTTGCAAGGTTCACAAAGTGTTACAGTGTTTTCTAAACAAGATGAACATTTTTAAAGCTTAAAGAACCTTCACATAATGTAAATCTTTTATACCAGTTAAAGTGTTGTCCTACAACCATTTTTAAGAGTGCAAATGTGAGAATAGACAGCTTGGGAAAATTCCCCCCATAGAATTCTGAATAGGGAGGCACTGAACAACACAGCGCCACTCCGTCATTCCAAGACCGGATGTGTCCCAGGCCTTTTCTGTAGCCCCGCTCCCTCCATAATGGAGTTTGTTCTCAGTCAGGCCTAACAAAACCAGCTGTCGTCCATACAAAATCCTACGTGCCTCGCTCATAGAGCCCCTTGGTGGTGTCACTGGAGGCCTTTTGTCTACATCTTCTGTTTGCTGTCCTTATTTCCTTGTCTAAATATGATATTTGTGACATTCTGTGTGTGGACAGTGAGGAACTGGCTATGGACATGAAACACTGTGCGGTAGCCCAGAACGGATGCTTTCTCGAAGGCTCAGCGAACGCTTAGCTACTGCTCTGTGGAAATGAAAGGAGCAGAGGCCCATCACACAATGAGACCCAGCAGTTTTATTCACTTCTAGCCTCATTTGGATTTTCTACGAGGACTATGACATCAAAGTCAGGGCCGAGTTAAAGAATGAGGGAGCAGAACAAAGTTGTTTTTCCCCCTTTTCTGGAACTCAACCCAGAGTGGCCTTTAATGAGGGCCAATACAACTGTCACCAGGATGAATAATTCATACTGGACTTCACTTATGAAGTCAATTTGTTGTTGGGTTTCTGTGTGATTATTCATGAGAAACATTTGCATTTCAAATGCAAAGTTCCTGGTGCCTTTAATGCCACCATTGAAATTGCATTCTAAGTGCTTTCAAAACCACCGTGTTGTTTTATGCTGGTGATTGGGTGAGCTTCAACAACAACCTCTAACAAGCCCCCGCATCTGACCGTAAGCTTGACTTCTTTGTATCCTTGGTTGGTGATCCACCTTTGTCTATGTGTTGCTCCAGCATGTACTGTACTATGTAAAAGTCAGAGACCATCCTGCATTTATTTAATTTCACTCAAGTACAATTTATTCATTTCTCAGGAGATATTTCTGAGGCGATTAGATAAATGTTAACAAGAATATACCTTCCAAAACTGGAGTTCAAAGAATTATTAAAAGATAATGGGATGCCTAACAATCGTGCAAGACCTGGTAGACCACCAAAACTCTCACCAACAGTACTTAAATCTTTCATCTTTGAGAGAGAGGAGAAAATCAAGCTCCACTCTTGATTCAGATCTGAAAAAGTCCACAAGTGTTTCTGTTCATCCTTCTACTTCCTGTATGGGTCTCATCAAGCCGTCAGGAAGCCGTTAATGAGAAAAGGAAATAGACAAAAAAGAAGAAAATGTGCAAACCAAAGAAAAAAGCTGCTGCTGTTCTCAGAAAAATGGACTGACCATCCCAGAGTCCAGAACTCAACATCACTGAATGTGTTTGGGATTGCTTGGATTGTGAGAAGCAGAAAATGCAACCAGCTTCTAAGACTGAACTTTGGAGGTGTGGAAAAGCATCCCTGCAGATTTCTTTAAAAAACTGAAAACAAGACTCCTGAAAAGAATAGAAACTATAATAAAGGCAAAGAGTGAACACACTTAATTTTGAAAAAATGATATACTCCCTTTTTCTAGTTTTGGTGTCATTTTCTGTTAAACAAGTTTCCTGCTTTTTTTCTGATGCATTTTTTCAACTGGAAATTAAATAAATGAAGACTTCTGCACCGTACATCAATTCTTGATCTTGCTCTTGGCATCCAGCAAAAATAATGCTCTATTTCTCAGAAACTGAAGCCTACTGCTTCAAGCGCTGTGCACTGAATTTATGAAAGCAGTGTTTCAGATTGTGATTGCTTTAAACCAAGCCATTACAACTGTAATGAATAAACATGTGGTTGGGTAACGAAGCCCCAGTCAGGAAAACAGTGATCCGACTGTGAGACTGGATTTAAAAATCACGCTATAGCACTGAGTAAGAGCTGCTCCATTGATAAGCCAATGGATGCGATGCTACACTCATGGTATTCTTCTGACTCACAGTCATGATTCATCCCCAAGCCATCTATGTGGACATCCATTGTCCAACCCCTCTCGCATAAGGATACCATTGTGCTGAGAGCAGTGGCCAGCCAAGGTACGTTTAATGAAATTTATTAAAATTGACATGACATTAATCCTCTCAGCAATGCACTATCCTAACCTTCTTCTTTTTCTTTTTGTCTTCCTCCTCACGAAATGTGCACTGACATGCAGCTTGAATGGTAGCCTCCTCGAAAATGTAGAAAAGCAACTCCCTTACGCCCTGCCCCACTTCTCTCTGCTTACGTTCTATCCATCATTAAACATTTCATGGCTGACAGACATTCAGGCAGGCTTTGTTTCTGTCCTTTGTATAAAGTGAGGAAAAACTACAATGGATAAGAATCTCACACAGTATATGAACAGTGAGTCTTTTCTGTGATCTGTAATTTGGTTAAAATATCACATTCTAATATTTTCAATACATGGCTAGTTAGCAATAGCGCTAATATCTGTAACGTCTGCACATCTTCTCTTAGCACCCATAGAAATGCAATCTAATTACTCAGAGCTGATCACTGTTCGGAAATTATTCTTCACAGACATTCATTGTTCACAGATTCTTTCAAATGAAGACTCTTTGAAATCTCTTTCACTGATGAACAGAATAGCAAGTCAGCCAGAAGATGAACTGCTTGCTAATTTAAAGGGACATTCTGGACAAAATGAAAAACATAACCACTGCTACATTGTTGTAAACATGTCTATGTGTATCCTAAAGCAGTGCCACAGTAGTCACTAGAGCAAGATTTCCTGAGACCCCTGTGGCATATTTTGAAGGTAGGAGGAGTTTTGAAAAATACAACTACTTTACAGTGGATTTTGGGGGGCTAGCTTTTTGCCATGTTAAAGCTAGCTTGATTATATTTATTATGGTGTGGCTTAGTGGCTATGCTAGCAGCCTAGCAGTCAGCAGTGGTTGAGCATCACATGAATTCCTAACAGACCACTAAAGCCGTGTTATCATTCTGTAATTAGCATCATTCCCATTTTAGAAACTCTGGGTCTAAGCTAGACTTCTCTATGACAAAAATGGACGAGATTTTCGAAAATTGCTGCTATCACATTCAACAAAATGGCTCCAAACCTGGGTTATTTTGTCCCATGTACAGGCAGAAGCCTCCCAGAACTCCAGCCCTGAGTTCCCGGAGTTCTCCCCCCACTTCCCTCATACCACCACATGTTGAAGGCACAGTCCAAACTTGCAAAATGAATATAAAATCATGAATTCTGTCAAACTGATGAGGCTGAGAGAAACAATGTTGTGCTACAAAACACTGCATAACACAACAACATCTTAAACACTGGTTTTAGGCCACAATGCCCCTTTAAATGAAATTATAGATAACAAAGATGAAATATATTCTTATATTTAGTCCCTTTAAACGCGGAAGCTGATTTTAAACCATTCACACAGACTAGATCATAAATGATGGAAATGTTGAAATCTAGTGTTGTGGTTCATAAATAATGAACTTGCATCCTGTTAATTTAAGCTAGACATTTAAGA
This sequence comes from Colossoma macropomum, assembly GCF_904425465.1. NCBI lineage: Eukaryota > Metazoa > Chordata > Actinopteri > Characiformes > Serrasalmidae > Colossoma > Colossoma macropomum. The sequence goes on along the minus strand of NW_023495267.1, from coordinate 2,555,408 downwards.
TAAAAAGATGAATATGCACAGAGTGTTCGCTTTTACAGAATGTAGTTCTTTCTGGGTATCATGAACGTTTTATCGTTTTAAAAGTCTAGTCATACGCTCCTTGTTTTAAGCAGATAAGAATTTGCAATTCACATAATAAACACAACAAAAGCATCTGTATTTCCACTGTGAGCCTCTCTGCCTGTAGATCCGATTGGATCAAAGCTGCATAACAGATGTGCCTCACCTCACTGAATAATGTAATTACAGCTTCCCGCAACAGTCTTGCGAGATCAGATTTTCACCAATGCAGTTGTGCCGGCCCTCAAGCATTTGTTTATTTCTGGCTTGTTTGGGCAAATTACTGATAATTGCATTCTACTGATTATCACATTTTGCCTCTTAACAGCCTCTCCACTTCACTCTTATTAACAATGTTCAGTCATTTAAAGACAGCTTTTCTTTGAGTGATTTGGAGTGTTCTTTATTTTTCAAATCTATTTCTCTGCTTTTCTGTGAGCGTGACATTCACAGTCTTCTCATCACTGAAACGCACACAACTTCATGCTAATTCTACCCTAAAACGATGACGGCCAGAGAATAGCCTATCATCTTGGCCAAAAGCATTTGTCACTCGCATTCGCGATGGATTTAACATGCCTCAAATGGCATTCATCCACCGTGCCAAAACTGATGCTTCACGCCAAAAGTGACATTTGCTAGCCCGTCCATGGCGCCTGCAGCCGGGGCAGGAAATACTTTGACGTTATTATGCAGAGCCACGCCAGGGCACAGTGGGAATGCATGTGGTGGGCTAGCTTTAATTAAAGCTGAGGGCGAAACTGACAGCCAGATGCAGCGGCGGGGCTGTAGGATGAGAGCCAGTCGCAGGTGTTGGAGGGGAAGAGCCATGGCCCGGCCGAATGGAGGACAGAAGCAACTGTGGCCAAGGAATTGAACTGACAGGTGGACTGGACTGAGCTGGACCTCCAGGGAAACACAGTGGCACTAATGAAATGCCACTGCCAGAATTAACAAATCTCGGCAACAAGGAGTGGCCAATATGATTATATGTTATCATTATTGTGGTAAATTATGTCACAGTATGCTTTTCTGAGTATATCATGAATGTCATCAGTGCTTCTAGAACAGTGAACAGCTGCATGTATCATAAAATGATTTAAACCAGTTATTAAGAGCCTGTACACAACAATCGGTGCTAGACTTAGAGTCATATGCAAGGGTTTGAAGACAATAAAAAGATCAAAATAAAAGATCAATGACCAAGTGGAATAAATAAACTTTTTTTTCCACCAAAACATTCTTCAGGCGTGCAATGGAACTCATAAGACAATAAAGCATACTGCAGCTACATGACAGCATATTTTACACTGCGTCTTCTCACACACGTACATATCCTCCTGAATGCTGAAATAATGTTATTCTGTTGATAATTACTCTTTTGATGTGTATTGGAGGCTCATGCCTCTGTTCAGTTGCTGTATCTGTGCCATTGTTAAAGAAAGTCTCCCAATAACACTTTCAGAAATTGACACCTGGTTTTAAAAGGCAGAGAAAAATCCACACAAAACCAGTTGCACCTAGTTACAGAATACAGTCGTATGCAAAAGTTTGAACAGTGAACTTACATGTTTTTTTGATTGTCAAAATAAGTTCACATCCTCTACAGAGTCAAGAGGCTTTTATTGTCATTATTGTCATTCATTGTCATACAAGTACACAGTGGAGCGAAATTACGTTCTTCCAGGACCATGGTGCAACATGGAACAAAAAAGACAGTACAGACAAAGTGCAAATGTGCAGCCGTGCAGAGACAATACAATAAATACGATAAATAAAACAGACATTAGACACAGTATACACAGTATATATTCCACAGTATATATTCCATAAGTCCATACTTAATGTTTATTTGCTGAATTTAACATTGTTCGATGCCCTGTGTTCATCAAGGGATCTCTAAAACATAAATAAGGCATAGTTTGGCTTTTTAATGTAAAAGGTTGTACAAAATAAAATAGAAAACAGAATAACTGATGATCCAAACAAACGGTGGAATGATTAATATATTGGTTTTGTTGCTGTTTAAAAGTTATGGCACATTTTATATTTTGTGTTTTCTAATATGTTAAACTCACTAAAATGTACAAACAAATATCATATTTAAGATTGTTGTCTGTAGAGGATGTAAACAGCTGCACTTCCAGTATCGCCTCACATTGTCTGCAGGATCCTCTCACATTTTTTCATGATCCACCCTGAAATGCATATACAACCCTGTTTCCAAAACATTTGCTGTACAAAATGTGAATAAAACCAGACTGTAATGCTGTGCAAATCATTTAAACCCTATATTTAATTGGCAATAGTACAAAGACAACATATCAAATGTTGAAACTGAGAAATGTATATATATGCCCATTTTGAATTTCATTTCAGAAAAGTTGGGACTGGGGCAACAAAAGTCTGGTAAAGTTGTGTAATGCTAAAAGAAAAACACCTGGTGGTTAATTGGCAACAAGTCAGTAACATGATAGGGTATAAAAAGAGCATCCCAGAAGCTGATTCTTTTAGAAGTGGCAGGGAGGGGTTCACTAGTCTGTGAAAGACTGCACGAGCTAGTAGTGCAACAAGTGAAGAATAATGTTTCTCAAAGTAAAATAGCAATGAACTTGGGGATTCTCTGTAAGCAAGGTACAAGGCGAAAAACCAATACTGGCTAGTCATGATTTTCAGGCCCTCAGGCAGCACTGCATTAAATACAGACACAGAAAATCACAGCATGAGCTCAGAAACACTTCCAAAAACCACTCTCTGTGAACACAGTTCATCACTGCATCCACAAATGCAAGTTAAAACTCAACCATGCAAAGAAGAAACCATATATATATAGAGAGAGAGGATCCAGAAATGCCGCTGCCTTCTCTGGGCCTGAGCTCATGTAAGACTCAGTAAGACTGAGCCTGGACTGAGGCAAAGTGAAAAACTGCCTTGTTGTCTGATGAATCAATTAAAAAATTTCAATTTAAAATTCTTTTTGGAAATCATGGATGCCGTGTCCCACAGGCTAAAGACCACTCAGCTTGTTATTAGCGCACAGTTCAGAAGCCAGTATCCATGAAGGTATAGGGGTGCATTAGTGCACTTGACATGGGCACTTGCATCTGTAAAGGCAATATTAATGCTAAATCATATAGAGGTTTTGGCAACACATTCTGCCATCTAGACAATGTCTTTTTAAGGGAAGGCCTTGCTTATTTCAGCAAGACAATCCCAACTTTTTTGGAAAGTGTGACTGTTATCAAAATCAAAATGGGTATATATTTTCCAAATAACAATGAAATTTCTCAGTTTCAACACTTTATATGTTGCCTTCGTGCTATTATTAATTAAATATAGAGCTTACATGATTTGCACATAATTGCATTCTATTTTTAATTACATTTTGCCCAGCGTCCCCACTTTTTGGAAACGTACATTTAGACTTCATTAGACCAGTTTCATATATAAAACACAGGCAGAATGCATATAATTTGCACTGAAAAATGCCAGGAGGGCTTGGTACATGCCCTCCCTTTACAACTGCATGAAAAAAAAAAAATAATTATTGTAAGTGAAAATAAGCTAACACATCCTCTACAGAGAACACACTTCTGCACATTTCAAAAAATACAATTTTTTGTCTGATGCAGTTCGTCTTCTCCGACTCGTTCACAAACCCAAAAAAGTGATACATTGTGAAAAAGTCTTCATGTATTGCAGCAGGTTTCTTGTCATTTTTAAGACATGTTTCTTACTGAGGTGATGGAACTCTCAGGAACCTATAGAAGTGCTCTCCTGAAAGCAAATTTCCATTTTCTTGAAAAGCACTTCCTGACATCTCGAGGCACAGTGCAATATATCACGGAAAGAAAGAGGGACGATTTGCTGCATATATGACTCTTGCCAGGGCTTAAGGGTGAATGATTGCTCTTCTTATCATTACATTTTGTGCGAGAGCTGTTGGGATTTGCTCTGCTTCTCGTCTGGCCGTACATCATCGCTTTAATAATTTAGACAGATGACACGGCTTTATCTCTGTTGTTTTCTTCTCTATGAATACCTGAATATCCTGAAGGACATATATTTCGGAGCGCATAGTGTGTGTGTGTGTGTGTATAAAACCTTGTCTCTTCTCATCACAAGGATCTAGAACCCATGTGTCAAACAAAAGGCCTGCACAATCCTATCCGGCCTGCAAAAGTATTTTAATTTTCTATCAATATTAGCCCGTTTCACAATGTGCTACACTACAGTCCCCAGCATGCACTGTAATTTAATGTGCATACTGACTCTCCTGCCCCAACAACAACCTATGGGACAATGGTTGCACCTTAATTCTACACAATTCCACGCTGGTCATATCACTAAATGCATTTCAGCTGCAGTTTAACCAATAACACTTAACATTAGCTCAGCAGCTTGGAAACTACGCCCGAGTCTTAATGAACTTGCAGCAAAGAAAGATGCCAGGTGTCTAGTAGCATATAGGTAGGTTTAAAAGACTGAGCTCCTGGGGACATTTACATTTTGAATACATGTGTCCATGTAATATTTCAATGCCTACTAAAAGTGTCTATATTTGAACTGTTGAACTTTTTGCATATTTTGAATAAACAATGGCCAGTCCAGGTTACAGCACAACATTGATTAAAAATAAAAAAAAATTCTCTGGCCCACAGATTTGTTGAGATTTTTAATATGGCCCCTTTAGTAGTTGAGTTTGATACCCCTGATCTAGAAGCTGCACTTGTGGAACAAATGGGGTTGTAGTTACAACTCGTCCCGCTCTGACTTCTCCCCATCTGCCAGCTCTAGCCTGAAGTGTTGAAGCCACAGAGCTGCAGGTATTTTATGTTTTAGCTTTGAGGTCTGCAGGAAGTTTGGAAGGACGGACACCCTCAGGTGCATACGTGTCAAACACACACACACACACACACATACACACACTGTTGAGGTGAGGAGATGGAGGAACAGAACAAAAACAAGGCTGAGTTTAGTTGGCTTTGATGAGTGATCTTTCAACAGCTAAGTTTGTTTCTTTCCCCGCTAACCATAACACCCAGTCCAGCTCCAAAGCTTTAAAAAAATCCATATTATCCGCATACTTACTCAATTCCCATCCAAAAATAAGAAGAGGGTGAAGAAAAACACGCTCAAACCTGAAGCAATACCAGTCTTCCTCAGAAACAATCAAGTATCAGTTCTTAAGGTGAATATGATCTCTAGTTGTACTCTGAGGCATGTTCAAGACCAAAATAGTTGTGCTTTGAAGCTCCCCTTGAGCTTTGTCTGTGTTTTCAGACTGTCAGACTGTGGGGCCTCACTCTCTCTCACTCTTTCCCCTCCAGCTTATGCCCCCTTTGACACACCCCTACTTCAGCAGACAGGTCAGGGGGGCAAAGCCGGCTCACACCTGTGGGCTTTCCTTTGTTTTGGCGTTTGCTTTCACCAGTGGGCAGGGAACAGTTTGAAACTACTTCTACACCCATTAAACAGCACAGAAATGTATTTCACTGTATAATAACTACACATGTGCCAATATAAAAATGTAGTATCATGACAGGTACCTTATTTTTCATCACAGTTTATGATAGTCCACAATATTGTATTTGAAACAAAAACCCGCATGTGTCACGGTCACATGAAAACTCTGTATCTCCGTTTTTGCTGTTTTTCTTTTTTGCATAATTTAAGTCCAGTTCATCTCGGCCTTGTTTTAAAATTTCATGATGGACAGACCAATAGAAATGCTCCAAAATTACTTAGGAAAAAAATGTGTTATTTTAATTTCATTATTAGTTAGGAAAGTTTTTCTTCTCCTGTAATGCTTCTGTTTTAGAGGTACAAAGTTTGATTTGAAACTTGGACTCGGAGTCGTGTCATAAGGCACAACTCAGACTCGGCCTGAAATGACTCGTGACTCGAATCAGACTCACCCTTAAATGACTCGTGACTCAACTCAGACTCACCCTTAGATGATTCGTGACTCGACTCAGACTCACCCTTAAATGATTTGTGACTCGACTCAGACTGACCTTTAAATGACTCATGACTCAACTCGGACTTGCCCTTAAATGACTCATAACTTGACTCGGACTTACACTTAAATGACTTGAGGCTTGACTGAGATTCGTCCTGAAATTACTCATGATTTGACTCAGACTCACCCTTAAATGACTAGTGGTTTGATTCAACCTCGAATTAAATGACGCATGATTCGACTTGGACTCACCCTTAAATGACTTGCAGCTCGACTTAGACTCAACCTTAAATGACTTGCAGCTCGACTTAGACTCAACCTTAAATGACTTGTGACTTGATTTAGATTCGCCCTTAAATGGCTTGCAGCTCAACTTGGACTCAAATAAATAAAGCGGTTTGTTTCCAATCTCACATGTGAGACTTTGCCTGTCAGTTTTGCCACGGTCATGTGCAGTGATTACTGCAGTGCCGTTCTCTCACAGCTTGCTGCGGTGCCAGTTATGGCTTCAAATAACAAGCCTTTCATTTTATAAAAATATTGTGTGTGTTGAATTTTGCAATATACCTTTCTATTGAATATCAGCACAACTCGTTCCAGAGCATGAGCTATAACTTAAAGCATATAAATATATACTCTTATTCTGATATATTTTCACTGGTTGGTACTACCTGTGGGAATGTCACCAGTGTTTTTCTCCCAAAATCCACATAATACAAGCTAAAATTTTTGAACATGGATGTTGAGTTGGCTGGGCTGACCCTTGCTCTAATCAGTGAAGCAGTTAATCTAGATTAGCATCTTAGCCAAGATTTTTACAACAACTACAGGGACTTTTACTGCAGATGATAATCCTTTAAAAGAGCATTGGAGTCAAAATGCTAATTTTCCTAAAAATGAATAGTGCTAATTCATGGTTAGCTCCCAGTACATTTGTTGGTTGAGCTCTTTAACACTTCATAATAAGAAGGTAAAACCTAAAAATGAATGTTACAGTTTTAAACAACTTGAAATCTCAACCGTGCTTCTCCAATGCTCACTGCTTCCACACCAGCGTCGCCCCCCCAAGTACCCTTATCACTACCAGCATCACCACCATGCTGTTGGTAGAGATATCTCTGCTGTAACCCAAGAATCCATACCTGCCACAGTGTTACCGCTGCTGCACACAAAGGGAGGCCGGCATGCCGTGGCTTGCTCTCCAAGCCTGCTATTCTGACACATACAAAAGGCCGTGCTCATCTAGGCTTTGTGTTCAGGATTAGGTGAGCAGATATGCTAAAGCCACAAAGAGCAGCCAAAGCGAGATTAGGGTTTCCGTTTTTCCCAGGCGAACTCAAACTCTAAACTCCTGTTTCCAGGCAATGCATAGGTGTTTGTTGTGTTATTAAATTCCGGCGAACTGGAGATGTTTCTCAGCAAGGACAATCAGGGAAGATGGAGCTAGGGGCCACTAAGTCACTGGGATAACATGATTTCACTGGGATAACACCTACTTATTACTCAGAATTTGGAAGGGCGTGGAAGGATGAAGGTTTGAGCATAATGCACAATCCATACATAAACACGTCTTAATGTTCGCGTAACTCGTGTTCACGTTTAAGCTGAATTGGTGCCATTGAAATTAAGCCTCTTAAATGCCCACACCATGATTGCAACATCACAACAGACATACAATCAAAACAAAGACACCATACAAACCGTAGGGATCAGGTAGGTTGTGAGGGCCCAATTTTTAATCAGGCTAGGGCATCTTTTGATTTGAGATTTGAGTTGCGGTACTTTTGATGTATTTTTCTTAGGCCTTGGGGAAAACTGAGGCAGCCATCATTAATCCACCACAGCTTCAGGATATTGACTTTGTGTCTAAAAAATGTAATACCTAATTAAATCTAATCTCAGCATCTGTGTGAATCATTATCCAGCAATATGGCATTAGTTCCTCCAAAAGAACTACTAAATTCTGTTCATTTGTATCCTCCACTGTCGGTCACTACTGCACTGCAGCAAATATGGACATCTGCTAGAAGGATACACAGTTGGGCAGTTCTCATAATCTATAACACACTGTGTATCTTTGGCTCTCACGGCTAATTCACACTGTTTTTATTTGCAATTCCATTACCAAGTTACCAAGACACCCTGTGAGTTTGCATGTATGCAATTCAGAGTCAATAATTATGACTCTACTGGCCTTTTGCTAATTGGTCCCTCCCCACTCTCACTTCATTATGGAGTGTCGCTCCAAATGAAGTTACACCCGTAGCTGTGGAGCATTCTCCTAATTAAGGGAGAGGGATTCAATATATGAGTAAACTTTGGGATGCCCTTGTGAAGCTTCAGTGGAAAAAGGAAGCTGCCATCCCCATTGCTTACTGAACTGGGTCAGATTTGACTTAAAACAAGGAGCTTACAGAAAAAGAAAGCATCTGCAACATCTTGCATTTAAAACAACATATGAAATACATATATCATAGATCTACAATCATCCTTGTATGTTGGGTATTATGGAAACAAGTTAAACCAGTCAACACATTGCAAATATATTGTACTTCTGTACAAACTCAATGTAAGTTCTTATATTACTGTGGCAGTTAAACACAGTACTCAAAGTGAATGATAAAGGAAAAATCAGAAGGATCTACTGTTGTTTCCACAGCCATAACAACTAAACTACAGAAGGTACAGAAGGCAGACTTCATTTCAGCCCTCGCATCCTTCCATTCACTACACTTTCTGGCGCTGACGGAGACCTGGATCACTCCCATGAATTCAGTGACTCCAGGACCCTGTCCTCTGCCTTTCACTTCTCTCATTCTCCGAGACAGTCTGGCAGGGGTGGTGGCACAGGTTTGCTTTTGTCCAGAAAGTGGCTTTTCACTCCACTTGCTTTTTCTCATCTTTCAATTTCCTCCTTTGAGTACCATGCTGTCACTGTATCTTTCCCCACTAAACTTCACATCATTGTCCTTTATCGTCCTCCTTCTCCTCTAGGCTACTTCAGTGAAGAGTTAGACACTCTTCTGAGTCTCTTCCCCATTGATGGAACACCGCTCATACTTCTGAGTGACTTCAACCTGCCATCGGACAAGCTGCAGTCATCCTGCCTGTTACCACTGCTATCATCCTTCGACCTCACCCTCAACCAGACTCCTCCGATGCACAGAGCAGGCAACGCTTTGGACCTGATATTCACCAGACCTACCTCCGCGCTGGATGTCACAGTAACTCCTCTTCACCTCTCTGATCACCACTTCCTATCTTTCTCACTCTTCCTACCTGCTGCTCCTGTCCATTCCACCCCTTCACGCTCCTCCTCTCGACGCAACCTGCACACCACTCCTTCCTCCTCTATCGCTTCAACTATCCTGACCACTCTTCCCCATCCTGATTCATTTTCTTCTCTCTCACTGGACACAGCTACAGATGCTTTCCTCTCTTCACTCTCATCTGCAATTAACTTTCTGTGTCCTCTCTCCTCCAGGCCAGCAAGATCTTCCCCACCTGCCCCCTGGCTGACAGGTGTCCTGCGCAGCAACCGGCAAGAACTAAGGAAGGCTGAGAGAAGGTTAAACTGTTTTTCTTCTCTTTCCACAGATGCTGTCCTTCAACTGATCAAATCCAGTAACCCAACCACCTGCCCACTGGATCCCATTCCATCCACATTGTTCCAGTCAATCTCGAAGGATCTACTGCCCTACATCACTTTTCTCATTAACAAGTCTTTGTCATCAGGTGAAGTTCCATCAACGTTGAAGGCTGCAAGAGTACTTCCCATCCTGAAGAAGCCCACGCTTGACAGCTCTGATGTCAACAACTACAGACCGGTATCACTCCTTTCTTTCCTTTCAAAAATTCTTGAACGTGCAGTCTATAATCAACTGTCTCTCTTTCTCACACAGAACCAGCTCCAGGACCCCAACCAGTCTGGCTTCAAACTAGCACACTCAACAGAAACTGCTCTTATAGCAGTGACCGAGAAGCTCCAGTCAGCAAGATCAGCCTGTCATCTGTCCTGATTCTTCTAGACCTCTCGGCAGCTTTTGACACGGTCAACCACACAATCCTTCTGGACGTCCTCACCAACCTTGGAATCACTGGCTCTGCGTGGAAGTGGTTCAAGTCCTATCTGGAGGATCGCTCATATCGGTGGTGTCCCACAAGGCTCGGTGCTAGGTCCTCTTCTCTTTTCTCTTTACACTAGCTCTCTTGGCAATGTAATATCCTTTCATGGCTTCTCTTATCACTGCTATGCCGACAAAACTCAACTAATGCTTTCTTTCTCATCCTCTGACACACAGGTTTCCAGTCGGATCTCGGCATGTCTGTCTGACATCTCATCATGGATGGCAGCTCACCACCTGAAGCTCAATCCTAGCAAGACTGAGCTGCTATTCATCCCTGCAACTACAGGTCCTCATCATGATCTTGCCATCTCATTCGAGAATTCTCTGATTGTCCCGTCTGTAGAGGCAAGAAGTCTTGGTGTGGTTCTGGATGGCCAGTTATCGTTCTCGACTCACATCGCAAACCTAACTCGGTCATGCAGATTTCTCCTGTACAACATCTGGAGGATCTCACCCTTTCTCACTCGAGAGGCCACCCAGGTGCTAGTGCAGTCTCTTGTCATCTCAAGGATTGACTACTGCAACTCGCTCTTGGCTGGTCTTCCAATGCAGGCCATCAAGCCTCTGCAACTCATCCAGAATGCAGCAGTACGGCTCGTCTTCAATCTCCCCAAGTTCAGCCACGTCACCCCACTGCTGTGCTCCCTTCACTGGCTTCCTGTAGCTGCATGCATCAGATTTAAAACCCTTATGCTTGCCTACAAAGCCAAAAATGGACCAGCCCCTCCCTACTTGATGGCAATGGTGAAATCGCAAGCTGTTCCACGAGCCCTTCAAGCTTCAAGTACAGCTTGGTTTGACCCACCATCCTTCAAGGCGCGTGGAAGGCAAGCATCAAGACTGTTCTCTGTGCTGGCACCCAGGTGGTGGAATGAACTCCCACTGGCTGTCCGTACTGCAGAGTCTCTTGCTGTCTTCAAACGCAGACTGAAAACACATCTCTTTATACAGCACTTAAATGAGCATTTTATATTTATATTTGAATTAAGTATTGATTATAATGTATTGTACTGCACTTATGTATTGTATTGTATTGTACTGCTCTGTGTTTAACTCTGTTCCTTTTTCACTAGGTGTCAATGACCTTCTGATTCTAGCAGTATCTGAGCTCAGGACTGGCTTTCTTTCTAACCTATTGGTAACTAGCAAAGATACTTTCTCTGGATAGACAAAGCACTTTTTGTAAGTCACTCTGGATAAGAGCGTCTGCTAAATGCTGTAAATGTAAACTGGTCAACAGTATTGTGTGCTACTTTATTTGTTCTCTTGTAATGAAGAGGCAATGATATCATATATAGTCGCTGTCAGGACAAAATCTTGCATATCCATTTTTGTTGTAGTTTGAAAACGCCATGTGGCCTTAACATTGTGTCTATTTCATGATGAATGGACCAATATAAATGGTCCAGAATTACATGCAATAAATAATCTGTCTATTAACTTCCATTAGACGTTAACATTTTTTCCTTCTCTTGTAAAGTTTCCCTTTTAGGAGATACAAAGTTTTGTTCCAACAGCAACAATATGTTTATGCAAGTGAACCAGTTCTGCGAGAGACTCCTCAGACTGCTGGTCTGCCACGACAGTTGGCTGGACAAAACAGACTGGAGGTACAAGACTGCTTAGCATGGCTTGACTGACGCCTCTTGCTGCAACACTCAGAATGCACTTGTGTTGCATTATGAATTGCGTCATGACACATTTTAGAGCGCAACAATGCATAAAACTATGTTTGCAGAGCTTGAAACATTACATGAAGTATGTTTCTGGCTTTACTGTCACCACATACATTGAGTGATTTTGGATAGATATGTTATATATATTTGGATAACTAACTCGCAGTGAATGGCTGACATTAGCAGGCAAGCTAGCTGGGTTTCCGTCATTACCTAATATCAGAATTCTAAATTACAGTGGACATTTAAACTGAGCTTATTGACTGAAATTGTCTGCAATAAACACACAAATCATCAAATAATTCAAATTACACTAAGCAGACAACATATCCAAAACAAATCCCACCAAGGTTTAAAGAAAATTAGAAAGCGAAACACCACTTTTTTACCGATTGTGGAGTTTCTTGGCTGCATTCATGTTCCAAACACAAAGCGTTCTGACAGTCATTACCATGGAGACAGGGTGGGTGGACTGCAGCACCGTGACTTAATGCGAAGTGTATGTTGAACGCACCTCATGCACACACTTTAAAACAGAGTAAAAGAACTATACGTACTTTCCATATGAAAACAGTTCCCTAGGTTTTCGAGATCTGCACCATTCCTTCTCAACTTTTATTTATTAAACAGGGTTTTGGGTGCAATCTGGCCCATTTCCACCCCGGATTATAATCTGCCATTTAAATGTCAGCTGCTAATGGGCTAATTTGAAGTGTGGATGTGCTAATTGCCCACACAGATCCACTCATACAGAGAACAAAGGAATTCTCTGTAGAAAACTGAAGGTACTGACAGAGGAAATGAGTCCTAGCTGCTAAAAACAAGCAGTCTGGGAAATCACTATGAAGAAAATAAATGCAATTATAGCTTCCAAAAGATCTGTAGATCAGATGAAAAAATGTGCATTAGCACCACCACAAACACTTAATTTCAGAGCACAACCAGAGAGCTCTCTTGGCCTCTTTTCCACTGCAGAGCTAAACATTTCGAAGCACAGAGGGTAATTATTCTAGTAGCATTTCCACACGGACACGGTTTGACACACAGTGCTTAAAAACCGGACTCAGCGTGGCTTTCTGAACATGGTTAGCTAACTGTGTTCAGGGCCATAGAAATATTTGCTGGCTGACATAATGGAGTAATTTGCTGATTGGTTTTATGTTCCATATTGTGCCACCATGTCCTGCATTATTTCAAACTTGAAAACAGTCAAATAAGCTCAGTTTGCTTGTACAGTCATCAAATAAGTGAAAACACGATTTTAAATTCACCATTCAAATTTTAAATCCATTTGACATTCCATGTCAAAGCTTCAATCTTACAATGCTTCTAAATGTTAAATGCTGCTTAGTAAGCTTAGTTAGCATGCTGCCAGCTTTGCTCACCACAGAACAGGTTCGCTTCTGACTAACAAAAGCTTTACTGACACAAGTTTAGATGGAAATGACTCAAATCTGAGTAGGCGAAGTTGACCTGCTGGAACTGATCTGTGATGTTTGGATCTGTAGCCCTGTAGTTAGCTATGGCAATGCTAGCTGGACCCTTTCTCCTAGCTAGCTTTGCTAATGAGTGAGATCCAAACACCTCAGTACAAGCTCAATTTGACTAACTGGTGCTCTGTTATCAGTATGTAAGTAGAGATGATAAAAACTTATATGAGCAAAGTCGACTGTTTGGTTTTGGGGTGACAGCCGAAATCGAACCTGTTCTGTGGTGTTCAAAGCTGCAGTCTGCTGGGCTAAGCTAAAGTGAGCACATGGTGCAACTCACCACAGTACAGGCTGATTTAGCAGTTAGCCACTTTTTTGTGTTGTTTCTTTCAGAATTCCCTTTTTTCTGATTTATCAGCACAACAGATGGGATAAGAAATCGCAACGGGTCTCATGAGCGCAGAACAGCAACGTACGGCCCTGGGAACCATTCGGCTCTATTTTCAGACTCCTGGCCATGGACAGTTGTGTCATCTCTGGGAACTAGACCTGAGATAGAACCAAGAACTGCATTCGCAGAATGTCAAGTTACGACCCAGAAGTCCAGAAAGTATGCTTCCTGCAAATGGATTATAGGATTTAATACATAATCACTTCATGGTGATATTAATGGATACCACAGACCGGAATCAGTAATTATCAGGCCAAAGTCAGCAAGTATTTGGCAACTTCCAAATATTCTCAGTGCTGAAAATTTGACAAATAAATGTAACTAAGAACAAAAGCAGTCCAGAGCAGTAAAACTTACTTGTGTTTTTGTCTTTAGAAAGACAGTCGAATGACAGTCGAATGAATTAAAAACCATAACGCAATTTTCTTTCACACCATGACATCTTTCTGAGACGTCATGGTCTCTGAGCTAGCTGAGTGTTTTGCTCTATGATAGGTGGTGGGAGGGGGAGGAGAAACAGTGAAAATTATTGGTTAATATTCATTTTCCTTGTCCGTTGGTGCACGGTGATGTAAACAAAACTCACATGTTTGAGACGGGTGAAATTAAGTGCATTTCAAAGATTATGGGAAAACAAGATCCGTTGTCTTTTGTGTAATATGGTATGATGAATCATGCTTAATATGAACATTATTATGAACTAATAAGGTCAATCTGACATGAAATTAGAGCTCTAAACAGACAATTAACAACACAGAGACCTATGTTATTCATTTCTGGTGCCATAAAAGTGGTAAAATAATTGATTATTCAAATGATTTCAATTTTCTTATTGAAATCATCAGTTTTTCTAATGTATCAAATATTTGTAGCCATTTTTAAATGTCTTGTATGTGCTAACTAAGGAAAGAACAATCACAAATCTCTTTAGTATTGCTGTAGTTTCTCCTAGACAACAATTAGTTCAGATGAAAATACAAAGATAATTTTAGCTGGTCCCTCCTGCAACTCAGATATTTCTCCTGAGGAAAGAGCCCAGTAATCCAGACACGACGTTTCTCATGTCTCCTTTTTGTCTAATTCTGTTTCTCCTACAGAATTTTGGAAGAATTACCATTAAGTCTTCTGAACCATCAAAGAGCAACATTTGAGCAATTAAATCTCACTCCGGGTTCTTCCTCAACTTCCAACTCCTTCCCATTTTAAGGGGAAAGCCCAGAAAAGATCCCTCAATCTCCTCAAAGTGTGATGAGGAACCACGTGTTCCTAAGTAAGTTTAGTGCCACAATGGAGGGATTCCAGGTGTCACTCCCTTCTCCAGCACTCCACGTGGACTGTCACTCCAAATCAGGCCTTTAACCCCATACACAATGCAGACTAGGTGTATCCCTAGCACTGACTCATGCTTAGCCCCCGCCCAACACTCAAAGAGCTGTTTAAGTTCCCAGCTGAATGGAAAGGGTTAATGCATTTTCTGTATGGAACTTCTTGCAGGTTGGTTCAGCCGCTGGCTCACTTCGGCAGAGGGGGGCTGTCCATATGAGTCATTTCCCAGGTCTCTGACACAGAAGCCCCTGCCATTGCTTTATGTTTCAAAAGAGGAAGGGATTGCAGGAGGTGCCTGCAGTACTACGGCATTAAGAGGAGATGGCTGTCATGTATAATTAGAGATTTGGGTAGCTAGGCTAGATACTTATCAGAGGAAACAGCAACCGTAGCGTGAAGCGTTTGGATGTTTTGAGCATAACTCAGAGGCCGTGTTGTTATCAAAGCCTTAGTTAGATCTCTTAGTGATTTAGTTATGAGGGCCTGCTTTTTGGTTCCGTTAATTTTCAGACCAGGCTTTTTAAGCACATCATGTTTTTCTCTGATAAGCAGCTATTTATTTTAGACCACTGACTAGGCTTTTAATTGAGTCCAACAGTAAGGAACAAGCTAGAACAGAGAGAGAAAGCGAGAGAGAAAACGCCTTTTGCATATTTCATACCTGACCTGCTATTCACCCCTTGCTAATTTCAACCACTTCACGTAGGTCTGACAAAGCAATCTGGTGACGGCTGATTCAATCTATTGGGTTTAACTGTGGCATGAAACCACTGCCGAAACGTAGTAACGAAGAGCTGTGTTATCTTAACACGGCGAATGACTGTAAATTAAACAAACGTGGGGTGGCTCAGAAGCAGGGGCATAGCTAGGATCTGATGAGCCCCAGTGCGGAAAAAAAAAAAAACATTTTTACCTTGTACAAAAAATTACTCTCAGTAAATACAAAAATGACTATGTAATTTGCTTTTTTACTTATTATTGCTGTGTTTCAAACCCATTGATGCTCTCAAGGCATGCAACTCCACCCACTAACATCCCACATTAACCTATATGTTAAATAACGAAGCTGCTGATGTTCTGAGAACAATGGACTGACCGCCCCAGTGTCCAGACCTCAACATCACAGAATATGTTTGGATTACTTGGATCATGAGAAGCAGACTGAAGAAGAAGACTGAACTTTGGAATTGTGGAAAAAATTGTCTCTGCAGATTTCTCTGAAAAACTCATGAAAGTCATGAAACTGAAGTCATGGGTGTGTAATTGTGTCAGTATCTATATCAGGGGGCCAATAAAGATTTTAGGCCGGTGGTCATGGGCCCCCTTGCATCAGTACGAGTGGCCCCACTTGCCCCTCCCCAGGTAGTCACGCCACTGCTTAGGAGCCAAATGAACTTTCAGAAACAGGTGAATTTAGAAGCATCTTTAGCAGTCAAAGCTTGCCTCTCTCTCTCTCTCTCTCCTTTTCTTTTCACTCCCTGATCTCCCTCTTGAGACGGTTGCTTCTATGGTTCCGTTAGATGCCTTTAAAGAATCTCATTTTCTTCTGCATTGTGAGTGAGCTGCAGTGCTCGACAGCTGCCTGAATGAGACTGAAGGCTTCAACTCTTTGTCAGACTGTTGCATTGTGGCAAAGGATTTGCAGGTGCAAAGAGAGTCCTTTGTAAAGGAATGGAAAAAAAGGGGGGGTGGGGGAGGGGAACGTGTGTATGTGTGTGTGCGTGTGTGCGCACACATACGTAAGTGCATGTGTGTGCATAACTATGCTTCTAAACAAGCAGACCAGCCCATCCTAAAACACACATGCAAGTCCTGGCACGTATATTGTGGAAATATTTAGTGTTTGATGGGAGAATAAAAGGCTATCTGCATAACTTTCAGCAGTTCATAATTTCTCATTAAGTCAACATTGAAGGGGGGGTTGGGGTTTTGACATTCATCATCTGTTGAAAACCTAAAAATGTGACAAGCTCCTGCATGAACGAGTGCCTTCTTTCCACACAGCACACAATAGCATGGAGAGAAAAGGAGAGTCATTCCTCATCGACTAAGCATCTCCCCTACTTTAATACTAAGGAAAACAGCCAACACCTTCGCTCAATAT
This sequence comes from Colossoma macropomum, assembly GCF_904425465.1. Lineage (NCBI taxonomy): Eukaryota > Metazoa > Chordata > Actinopteri > Characiformes > Serrasalmidae > Colossoma > Colossoma macropomum. Next base: position 2,538,272 of record NW_023495267.1, on the reverse strand, counting down.
TGATATAGATGCAGCAAAAGAGGCAAGTATGGGCAGCGTCTGCAGCCTGAAAGGTTTTGGCTGGCGGATCTGACAGGAATTGAGCTGTGCGAGTTTCTTATCTAAAACTGCTGGGCGATTTCAAATTTTCCCTGTGTGGGCCAGGGCAGCCAAAAGCCTGGGATTTATTTTCAGAGCAGTCGTACTGACTGATATTGGCAGGAATGCCAATGTGTCACAAGCGCAGCTGCACACACACTGATACACACCCATGCCACAACACTCCCTCGCATACACACACATGCAAAATCAATAGTGCAGTTAGTGGTGACGCTCTCAGATTGTTCACATCGCCTCACATTATTCACACAGGAGTTTGTAAATTGCACACAATACACAAAGTCGCAGAGTTTCACTTTTTCCTTCCTGATTTTTTGATTTCTCTTCTGAGTTTTAAGCCTCCAGGCATTTGTCAGTGTTCTTGCTTTTATAGGTGGTGTTGCTTGTGTGAGAATAAAGCTCTGCCAAATGGAATAAAATTGGGCCTTAATCCCTATTCGAGCTGGATTCTTTTAACCTGGAGAGGTGCTGTAATTTCAGCAATTATCAATGAGATCAACATCATAGTAATGTAAAAGTCAAATAGACCCAAATGGAGTATATATATATATATATATATATATATATATATAATATATATATATATATATATACACACACATTAGATATAGAAACACATTTGTATAAACACAGATATGTGTGCATTTTCATTGTGTGAATTAACAGAATTAACATGACCCTGAACATAAAAATCACATGAATGCTACGTGACAATAAAGTAAAATAAAGTTCAATTCAATTCAAGATATTAGGTGAATGTAGATTCCGGTTTTCATCCCCAATGAAAAAAGTGGCTGCACGTTTCAACTTCTTCATGATTGTAGGCCTCTCGCTCTAACACTGCTATGTTATATCTTGTTTTGAGAGGAACTGTAGTTTTCCACTTTGCAGTTGCTTTTTGTTCTTTACTTGATCATTTATCTATAGGTCTTCCATGAGCACTGTCCAGCATAGTGCGGAATAGGCGTCCTCCAGAGCTAACGTTACTGATATTACTGATATTGAGCTGTTTTCCAAGTTTTCCCACCTTTTTGAGGGAGAGAAAGTTCTCTCTCTGCTCCTCCTTCTGCTGTGCTGTGGCTATGTTTGTTGCGGTTGTTTACAAACTCTGCTCAGAGGAGGGAATGAATCACGTGATCAGAACTGTAATGGGAGCTTGTGAATGCAGAGCTATTGCATGTGTCTAAAAAAAATCAATGAGTAAATTGCAGTGACAGTATTTTAAAGTGTCTACATCATGGATAAACCAAATTTTCTTCATCATTCTAAAAGAAAAGTTAGATGTGGTATGTAAACATTGCTTTTTTTCAAGTTTTAAAATGTTTCATCCACTCCTCGTTTCATTCCATCCTTAGACACTAAGGCCAGGAAACAGTCTGTTTTGAGTTCATTGTTTTTGGGATGTCACAAAAACCAACATTTTTACAAATATCTACCTATTCAGTCAGCAGCAGTTTAACTCCGCCCATTCACGCTGAAGTTATAAGGAATGTTTCAGACTGGACTGCTTTGTGAACGAGCCACTATACAGGGCAGCCAGTCAGAACAAAACTCTTTCACATATATGTCTTAAAGGCACAATAACAAAAATAATGTTTAATTCCAAACAATAAATAGATGCTGGATAATTATCATGTAAAAGTGAAATAAAAGTCTGTTTTGATTTTTAAAAGCACACAAATGTTATAACTGGACCTCAAAAATAAAATGCAAAATAACTATTGGATAGAAGCCCTTTAAACGTTCCAGGATAATGTAACTGTACATGTTAAATATTGTGGTATACTGAATTATCCGAATACCAGCACATGTCTACTGTAGAACTTAGATTTAGCTAATGTGCTGCTGAAACAATTTCACCCACCAAATGCACACATACAGCTGGGAGCAATGGTGCAGATTACCTTACAGTCAGGGACAAAAGGGGAAAAACAGAAGAGCGAGAATGAAAGAAAAAGAGAAAGAGGCAGTGATAGCAGTCGGAAATCAACTAAACATGTGGTGGCCATCTGGGTAAAACAGTGCATCCTTCTCACGCGCTCACAAAAGCCTCATTTTGCTGTTCGAAAACAATTTGGCCTCATATTTAGCATGCTGGGGCAGCTCGCACCCTCCAAAAAGCCACTGCTGTCCTTCTTGGTTGACACAAACAGCCTGGAAAGGCCGCCGGTTACATAACGGCCTTCCTCCTGCTCAGCTTTACAAGGGCTAAAGGCTACATGTGCTGAGAGTATTACTGCTCCACCACTCTGTTTGAACTGGCATTCCGCTCTGGCCTCGGAAAAAGGCAGCTGATGGCCACCTTGGCACCACAATATCCAAACACTTGTTTTAAGAAACGCGTGGAGCGCGGCCCGAAAAAAGGGAGGCCCGGTCGTAGCGCCGCAGAGTTTTTATTGGCCCAGAGGTCCAGTCTCCCACACTCTTACTTAGGGCTTGGACCACAGAGCCATATTCAAGGAATATGCCAAGTATTGTTTCTGCAAGACAGCCTGAAGCCCACCGCGCTTTCATTTCGTGGAGGATTCCTGGATCTGAGTTTGCCATTCACTTTTTTGCGCACCGCACTTATAAAACAGCTCCCATCCCACTAAGGGAGGAAAACAAAAGCATGCAGACATCTGTTGAAACCATTCCAAGCCTGTTTTACCAGAGCCGGTCTGCTTTTGCACTTGTACATGATGCATGTTTTTACCATTGCACCTACAAACGGAGTGGAAAAAAAGAAAGATTCCTGGACCTGAAAGCACAAAGTCATGTGTTTTCTGCTGCTCATGGGGTAAAAAAGGGGAATCAATCAATCAATTTTATCAATACTGTCCCCTTCTTTGTGTGAAAGCTTAAGGGGCAGGAATTCTGGTGACTATATTTAACGTGTTTAATTAAAGTTCATGGCGAACAGAGCTGGCTGCGTGTGGAGACAAGGAAAGAGAATGCCTGAAGGCAACTATGAGTCATTGGTATGATTTTGGCAGTGGCAGTCGTGTTGGGCTCGGGCCCCTGTCTGCTTCAGCAACTTTTCACTCGGGCCTATTTCTGGGTCTCGGCGCCTTCTGTGCTTTAAATATAGAGATGGTGTTTAAAAAAAATAGGTAACCACTGCAAGAGTGGTTCTTGTGGCAACTGATATGCTGATACAGATTCTGATTTCTTTGGTTATAGGTCATAAAACTATGGCAAAATCTGCCAACATAATGTGTGTATCACATGACATTAACGGAGCAACAAGGTCATAAACACTGTGTAGCTTCAGATTAAAGGAACACTATGCCTTTAGTCAAACAATTCAAGATGGTCCAATGTCAACATGCTGCACACAAACCTAAAAACAAGGGTTATGCAGCTTAACAACTACATATTAACGCACATGGTTGTGGAGGTTTTTGTGAGGCAAGCTTATATAAGTGAGATGGTCAGGTGTCCACATACTTTTGTATGTGTACATGAAACATCCAGCAAAGCTTAAATGAAAAATACAGAGATATAGCAAAACACGGCTTAAAAGCGGCTGATCAGGCCTATCTGAGAACTGTCTGGGTGTGGTCCTAATTCCAATAAACACCTGCAACGCCACCGCAGAACCAAACAGCATAAGCAAAGGGAAATAAGTGAAACAGGTGGACCCTTAACCCTTTAAAATTCCAGGCTTATTACAGTATTACATACTAAGGCTTATTATTTAGTAACTTAACTTGCACTCATCATTAGCTGTCTCACCGTAAGTTTCTCCAGCTAAACATAGAGGGTCTATGTGGGATTCCTGTTTTGTTTTGCTCTGTGGGTGGAACAAATCACATCTCTCTTGTGATTGGTGGAAGGACTGCTTACACAAGCACTACCCATGATTAGAACTGCCCAATTTACACAGAGAGTAGACTGTTGGTGAAATGCAGCAGTCATTTGAAAGTTAGAAAGAAAGAAAACACTGATTTAGGTTCCCTGGGGCTTTCAATATGGGGAGTCATGAGGAAGTATTAAAAACAAATTACAAGCACAATGGAAAATGCAGAAATGTAAAAAGGCTCTGGTTAAATTTTCATTTTAGAGTCATAGCCTTAAGGTGCGATTAAAACTGCATTACATAAAATTTGAAACAGCATACTGAAGTCTTACATATATAGATTATCAAGCCCTGCTCCTAAAAATCCTTTTAAATCAGACCTTTTGAGAACTTTTCTAGTTTTACTAGTTTGCTGGTGTCTGCAGTGTTTAACATTGTAGCAACTCAAGCACAGAGATACAGAGGCCAGAAGTTCTCAGTACTTTGCTCTTGGATTCAAAATAGGGGGTTCAGAAGGAGCGTGACTGACAAAGGCTCAAAAGCAACTGTAAACATGAGAACATCTTCACGTGGGTAATGCAAGGAGACTGAGACTGGAAGTGAAAATAGCATCCTCTACAGAGAACAAACTTAAATATGTCATTTTCTGCAAATAATACTGCACAATTTCTATTTATTTGCTGAGTGTAACATATTGGTAAAACAAAATACACACAGTGCAATAACTTTTGCACAGGTCATATTTTATATATTTTCCTCAATAAGTTAAATTCAGCAAATAAATAGTAGTTGTGTGTTAAAATGTGCAGAAGTGTGTTCTCTGTAGAGGGTGTGTAACCTATTCTTAGATAGAAAATTAACAAAACATGCAATGTGACCAGGGGTGCCCTTTTTTTCATACAACTGTACCATTCACTCTATAGTCCATACAGTCCAAATATGAAAACTAAGCTGTATAACAGCCTGCATTGGATTCTCTGTTTTCAACATCAACACACTTACATACATCCACTTACTCAGTCTGTTATGAGTGAAAAATATAAGAAATACAAGAAAAATATAGGGTATATAGGGTAAATATGAGGCCCTTCAGATGAAAAAACTGACTACTTGGAGTGGATGCAGGTGTGTACATGGGGAGAGGTCAGGGATTCAAAGTCCAGGGAAGCCTAGCACTGACTGGAGGTGGCAGAGGTGGGCATGAAAATATGAAGACATTTACATTTATGGCATTTAGCAGACGCTCTTATCCAGAACGACTTACAAAAGTGCTTTGTTGTGCACTCAGAGAGTACATCCCAGCTAGTATAAATAGGTTAGAGTCCAAACTACCCTTGAGCTCAGACACTGCCGAAACCAGGGCTGATACCCAGAAAGAGGACGTTTTGTCATTCATATTAAATTCTATCCACTCTGTGCATTAAAATTGACATTTTAGCTGAGACTATCAATTTACCTTTAAAAGTATGAACCTTAAGTGGCCAAATTGACTGACTAGCTATCTTGCTTCCTAGGTGTCGTAGCTCCCACTGACAGAAACATACATTACTCATCATTGCCCTCTAAGTGTTATAGAAGATAGATGTTCTGTAGTTTGCCTTGGGAGGTCACTCTGAGGCCTTGGGTATTGCTTCTACCCACTTGTTCCAATGACCTGAGCAGTAAAATCCTGAACGAAAGAGAGAAATGCCAAATTAGCACCACGCTCAAGAAGTAACATGAAAAGTTTGGTGTGTCACCTCTTGTCACCAGCTTGTAGGCTGTAGAACGCCTATAATAGTTAATAAGAAAGTTAAAAAGTAAAGAGCAATTTAAACAAAACATCCTCCATAGTAGGACAGTGTGTGGCAATTTACAAAAAAACAATAAAAGCACATAAAGATAAGTATAAATGACGGAGAAAGGCTCATCTAAACATGTGACACTTCACATTTCCAGCAGATCTGAGAATCAAATTAAAATTTATTTGCATAGCACTTTTTACAACAAATGCTTTTTACAGCAGCTCCTAGTGAGTAGCCAACGGCAACAGTGGTGAGGGAAAGCTTTATAAGAGCAAGAAAAAGAAACAATGAGAGGAACCAAGACTCAAAAAGAGAACGTATCCTCTTCTGGGCAGCACCAGATAGAAAAACAATTACAATGAGAGTAAAGAACTGAGGTGAGCCTCAGCATTAAACAGAAGCATTAAGACCAACCAATAAAAACAATGACTAATGTTTATCAAAGGTTCTCTAAGAACACTGAAAATTAAATCCGGAGGACTAGCATCCTGAGTGTTAGCTTTGACATGTTCTGTGATAAACAAAGCTGAATACAGCTGATCCAGCTAAACAAATACAAATCAAAAATTTATTTGCATAGCGTTTTTACAACAGACGCTTTTTACAACAGCTCCTAGTGAGTAGCCAAGGGCAACAGTGGAGAGGAAAACACTGAGAGGAACCAAGACTCAAAAGGAGAGCCCATCCACCTCTAAGCCACACCAGATTGCAAAGAAATATCCTGAGCTAGTGCTGAGTGCTAGCTCTCATGATTGATTTCCATCAAAAAAAAAGTCAAATTCAAGCAAAAACTACAATCTAATTCATACAACCATGAACAATTTTAAAGCTATAAATAGTTTAGTTATGAAAGTTTAAAGTTTGCCCAATTATGCTCTAAATTACATGTTAAATATTGATTTTAACTGCTTACAGCAGAGATGTCCAGTCCATACATCCATAAATGGCCGATGTGGCTGTTTTCTGAAGTTTTCCATCAAAGCAGGAGCTCACCTGATCAATTGTTTGAAGACTGGGACCAACTGATTAAGTGAGTGGGATCAGCTGTGCTCCTGTTAAGATTAGACTAGACACCCCTGGCTCACGGAATGACTGACCTGAGCTGAAACTGGGCACAAATGCAACATGAAGAATCATATTTCACTTCAAATAACCTCATAGTAATGATTTATAATCACAGGTTTATTCATTGGATGATATGCTTTTTTATGTCAGGCTGTGCAATGTTTCACTACATTTAATCTTTTAGGCACTTAAAAATTATTTCTGCAAAAGATTGAGTTCAAGATGGCTTTACAATTCTAAATCTATTTTATAGGCCTTTTTGAAGCCATAATTTCTAAAGAAAATGAATACATGGACATGCATTTTCTTATATGTGAGATACATTTAAAATACTGATTTGATTCCAAAATGTACTAAACCACTAAAGTGCATTATATTCTTTTCTATATGGGAACACTTATGTCTGATTAACATTAGCATGTAAGCATGTACAGTACTGTGAAAAAGTTTTAGGCACCTAAGCAAATTGCTTAAACCCCAGTATTCTGGCCATAAGTGTGTTTACACAGTAGAAAGTAACAAGAAAAAAAAAAAAAGGTAGTAGAGATCTTGTGAGCTAGTTTAAAGAACAAAGTTTGCTTCCACATTCCTCCTTGATTTCCACTTTTAGTTTCACATAATGAAGAACTAATTTGCCAAACCAGTTTTTGGATGATAACTACAAATAAAACAGGGCTACTCACAGCAAGGTTTGGAAACGGTCATACATAAAATCACTACTGTATTAATGATATTGTATTTGTTCTAATATTAATGTTTTTTTTCTGAGCAAATAAACACTTACTGACTTGATAAACAGCTTTTTAACTGCAATTTTCACAGGTGTGTAAAACTTGTTCACAGTATTGTATACCTTTATCCTCCCCATGCCTCTCTAGTTATATGTTTTGGCAGACACTGTAGAGCAGCACAAGATGACAGACAGCTGCAGTGATACGAGTCCTGTCTGTATCCCTCTCCTCGTGTTATCCACTGTACTATCCTTTAGATGTATTACATTACCGCTTTGCTAATTAGGTTTAACACTTTTATGCTCGCAAGACAAAGAGGGGTGATATCACAGCCACAGTCTCCCTTCAGGAAACCTTAACTTTGCACATAAAATAATGAGATGCACTTAAGTGACTGCAATATTCACAATGTTGCCTAATTTTGTGTTTCTGAACAAAAGTGAAAATATATCGCAAATGTTCAGTACATCACCCAACCACACACTACTGTCTCTAAAAAACAGCATTCTTAATTAATTAACCTTCCTTGGCTTAATTCTACTTTTTTTCCCAATACATCATGGGCATACAGTCATGTGAAGAAGTAAGTACACGCCATAAATTGTATCTCTTTTTGAGATACATGGACAGTATTTGTAAATAAAAATTACATAATCAAACAAAAACAATGATTATTTGACTTTTCAATGATTCATTTTTTAAAAAGATTAACTGAGATGTAATTTTTGTTGGTTGAAAAAAAAAAAGTACACCCCATGGCTCCAGTCAATGGCACTGCCCCCAAACAACTTTATAACTGTTGACCAGTTACCCACAACTACTGGGAAAATAATTTGCCCATTCATCCATGCAGAATTTTTTCAGCTGTGCAATGTTTGAGGGGTTTCTTGCATGTACAGCCTGTTTCAAATCCCCCCTGCTACATGCAGATCTTTTACTTTTTCTATTATGTCACCTATATCTATCAACACTATTGAAATGAAGACTGTATATATCTGCATCTCCAAATATGTTGAAAAAGTCTAAACTTTTCATGGGGTGTACTTACTTCTTCACACACATGTATTTTTGTATTAAACTATTGAATGACTTGATCGTCTATCCTCTTCAATCCAGAGTTGAATGACCAAAGGCGCTTTATTCAGATAAAATGTGTCTTCTGGCTCCAACTATATCAAGCTTCCGATAACTGAATCTCTGAAATCCATCTTTATAGCCTTAAGTGGGAGAATTGTCTGATAAATGAGTCTTACATTTTGTCATCTGTTGCTAACCTTTTATACTGTAATTAAAACAGTATAATCGTGCCAGCTAAGCTGGAGCAATTACAGTCTAATTTCAGTGAGGTTGATCAATAAGAGTGTAATTTAGCTCGTCGGTACAGTCCCTGCGTCGGGGGGTTTTAGGGGGAGGGGGAATGTGCTGGAAGAATATCTGTAAGTCATTTTGCCCGTAATCAGTTGTCTGCGGCCTCTTTAATTAATCCAGACCTCAGCGCTGACATTTCTCCGGCTCATTAACGAGCCAATGGTAAACGAAGAGATCACAGAACAACACATGATCAGCGCTGTGTCCCAATTCAAAAACTCGCACAGCGTCTACACACTTATTAATACATACTTCTTCTGCTTCACATAAATTAGCCATGCAGAACATTTCAGAAATTCAGATGGAGTCTTTTTGAGTCTTTTGAAATGGAGCTGTTTTTAGGGTAAAAAGCCAGAGGGTGATCAGGGTTTGGTAGGCCTACTGCGTACTACACACTTATTAGAACATTGCTGTAATTACCAGATTTTGGGCTTTCATTATTGGATTTTGAGTGAATGCTGTATATCATCCGGGTATTTCTGTTACTTGATGAATGCTATTGTTTCCGGAATACTATTTTGACATGCTACTTAGAGTAGTATTTGATGTTGGACAAGGACATTCCAGAACTCACTTTGGGCAGAGAACTAGCTCTCCAGCTTATCACAATCATGTGCAAAATTTTGAAAACCACCACACACACTTCATAATTCTATGCTTTGTTGATTTTTTAAGTGAAAATAAGTGCACACATCCTCTACAGAGAACGAACAAACTGAAATATGACATTTTTCTGCAGATTTTAGAGCACAAAGTTTATTTGTTATGTTTAGCATATGAAAATGTGAAAATATGAAAATGTGTCATTATGTTTGCACAGGCCACATTTTATGTTTTAGTGTTTTTTTCCCCCAATATGTTCATTTCAGAAAATAAACAGCAATTGTGCCTTTAAATGTGTACTTATTTTCTTTTAGGAAAAACAAAACATGTCATTTGAAAAGGGGTACCAAAACTTTTGCATATAACTGCGTACTGTGTTTACTAAAGGCATAGTTCAGTAAAAAAATTAAAAAATGCAGTTTTTAACTTGCCCCAAATGTAGTCTATCCCATTGTCGAAAGCTATTAAGGAAAGTTATTAAAGAATTAAGTCTCTGAAAATTGAACTGAAATGTTCATAGTAACCTGTTAGCTACTTTGTTAGCTAAGCATTTGCAGTTGTGTCTAATTTAACTTTACTTATATGCTTAGATGTTAATGTTAAACACCACTAACCACCTACAAAATAGTTTATAATGTCCTATAATGACAAATATTGCACTTTATTTGTTCATTTCATGAAAAAAATTATATATTAAATAACATTAGGCCAACCTGCTAACTGCTAATTAGGCCCCTTAAGAAACATTCAGTTACAGGCTTTCAGTTTAAATCTTTACTGAAAAGGTCAGATGAAATGCTACTGAAATGCTAACTGAGTGTCTATTCAGTCATCAGTTGACTGTGTTTCAGCTACAGCTGCCATGAATTGCTTTGGTGAACCATGGTTAGCTTGGCGCTAATGTAATACTGGACAATTCTAGAGCAGTGCTAACAGAAACTAGCATTTAATCGAATAAAGAAAGGTTACATTAAACACTGCTACGTGTGACTGACTGGGACTCACTGTAAACAATATGAAAACATCCATGAAACATTGCGATGTGGGGGGAGGGGTTCTCTGAGGAAACTCAAGCAACTGGAGGTTTGTGCCCGTGACACGACTTTCTTTAGTACTTAAATCAGCAAACAGAGGAAAGTAGCACGCTCTCTGTTAGCTCACGGCTCATACTCTTAGCTGCTCTCACTGCACACTTCACACATGTCACTACTAAAACACAAAGAGTTTTAGTCCATAGGTGGAGCCTTATTTTAGCCACACCCCTGCACTTTAGAGCAGGAAGTGAGACTGCATCCCTGTCCCTCATGGCCACATGATTAGCAGTTACATCCCATTGTTCTTAAGTAAATGTGTCCCAAAGTGAAAATCAATGTTTAATATTAAGAATTGTCACATATGTTTGCAATGAATAAACTTTTTTGTGTGTTAATAAAATATTACTATTTTATGTGTGTACAGCTGTTCAAAGCTGTGTTTTCTAGGCATGTTCTGGCTAACGTTTTTGAGTTCTGCTCAATATTAGCTAAAATGTGGCTGTTTCCCACACAAAGAGTAATAAAATCTGTTTGACACAGACAATATTTATGCCACATGCTTTGATGCATCGGTGTATGTTTTATTCAGAGGGTCACTACATGTTTTAATTACATTATGTCTTGCATGGATATGAATGTTACGAGCCTGCAGCTGTCAGCACTAATGAATATAAATGCCATCTATGTAAGTGTTCAATGTGATCTAAATTCAGAGTTGCTCTTAGTGTTACAATTCTAAAACGTGACATCGTATAATCAGGACACAGTGATTTGTGGAGTTTTTGTGTGTGCATGTATATGCATGTGTGGAGTCTCCTGCGTGTGTGTTTATGCATTAGTGTGTACACTGAGCCTCCTTAAAAAAGCGCCAGTCTCCATCCAAGGGCACGAATCCACCCTCGTAATTAGTCCGGTGTACCTTTCAAAGTGGCTGCCATCCTCTATCTGCCCCGCAGAGGAGCCGTGAGGAGATGGTGAAGGGCCGATAATTGGCTCACAGCTGCAGTAACTTTAGCTGGGTGGCTCTCGCCCCTTTTGTGGCTGGACGCTACAAAGGCAAGAGAGGACCTCGCCGCCACAGCTGTGCACACAAGCCCGCTCTGCAGGACCTTCCTCAAGTCCAACAACACAGCCATTAGACGCTAGAAACAAAGAGAGACCAAAAAAGCCCCTCGCATGAATCAGTGCCTTGTTGCTTGTTTTTTTTCTTCCTCTTTCTAATCTCTGTTCGCCAGATGTCAAACCATCAGTTATGTGGTTCGGAATAAAATTTTAGCTTAAGAAGGTGAACAGAAGTTGATCTGTTTCATCAAAATGATTCTGGAGTGTGCAATTTATGTGTATTCTCCATTAATAAAGCAGTCTATACAATAAGATTGTATATTTGATGTGTGTAAATATGATACACTTAAAGGGCCCATATCCTACATTTCGCTTACGTTTTATTGTTTTCCCTAAGGTCCATTTATAACGTTTGTGTAGTTTTATGTATCAAAAGTAGTCTTTTTATGTGTGCATTTTCTCCCTCTCTTTAACCTTTAGAAATAAAGAAGGTATTTTTCTTACTGTGCCTTCAAGGCAGACATATGTAAATAACCTCTGTTCTAATTGGCTGCCCTGTATTGTGCCTCTCTCAAAAAGCAGTCTTGGCTGAAACATTCCTTAAAACTTCAGCATTAGTGGGCAGAGCTAAACAGCTATAGGGTTAATATACAGATGCTGTAGGCTGAACAGGCAGATATATGTAAATGTGTTGCTTTTTACGACATCACAAAAATAATGAATCCAAAACAGGCCGTTTTTGCGGCTTAGTTTCCATATATGGACTGTATGGACTGGGGATTGGGCAGTATGTTTTGAAACATACACAAACACTGTGTCTTTAAGACGGACATATGCAAATGACCTCTGTTCTGATTGGCTGCCTTGTATTGTGCCTCATTTAAGAAGCAGTCTAGGCTGAAACACTCCTTATAATTGCCATTAATGGGTGGATCTAAAATGCTGTAGGATATATAGATTTAAGTAAATGTGCTGGTATTCAAAACAGCTTAGTTTCCCTATATGGACAGTATGGACTGGGAAGTGAGCAGTATGCTTTAAAACAATGTTTGCATACCACATCAAACTCTTTTACTTCGAAAAAGCAAGAACATTTAGATTTTACATGATATGTGCTCCAAATAATAAAGAAATGGCTTGGAGTTGAGTATTATAAAGTAAGTGCCTTATTTGTATTTGTATTATACTAATTATAGCAATTATGAAGTGCATGTTCAGCACGTAGTGCACTGTTGCACTTGGCTTCATGAGGGATCTTGAATTTGAGGCTCCGCCAGATCCTCCATAAAGAAAAAAAATTAGGCTGTAGACACAGCCGCCTGTTACCATGACAACCAGCCGACAGTGGTCACAGAGTCATCTGAGAGGACATCTTCACGCCATGAGCTGAATCTCTGAGTGTCAATGACATCTCTGTGTTGTCACTCTATTGCAGAAAAAAGGCCTGTACAGACCTGTAAGAAAACCAGGATACAATCCCTAATTCAAATAAAAAACGAGAGCTATAACTTCACTTCCACACAGAATCTGAACGGGCAATTCCAGCAATTGTGCTAAATTTCTGCATCACTATATTATTACATCATTTTAAATGTTCACTGTGGTGGTGATAGGAACCAAACATTCTATGTGTTTAATGCCTTAAGTTCCCTTACAGAAAGTTAGTATATGAAATTGTTACAAATAAACTGCTGAATGCCCAATACATTGTTTTTTGATAGTTTTGAATAGCCTAAAACATACTTTATTCAGTGAAATTCCGCTTTACCCTAGGCCTTTTAAATGATCTAGCGTTTAACAGGACCTAACTGGCCAAAGTGCATAAAGGTGCTACCTGAATATGCTGAAGTGTAACACTGAGGGATGTACAGTCATATGCAAATATGTGGGAGCCCTGGTCAAGTTTGCATTACTTTCCATGTAACAACTGAATAATAAGCTTTGATAAGCTAATACACCTGGGATTTTAAGGCAATATACCAGTTAAACTGATCGTTAGCACATGAAGTACATGTTTAAGCTGAATTACAAATAAATATGTTTTTTAGATTGAAATGAACGTCTTCAGTATTACAGTCCAGTCACCCTGACTTACAGTCATGTGCAAAAGTTTGAACATCCCGGTCAAATAATGTTTTGTCATTTTCTAAATCAAAATAAGTTACATGTCCTCTACAGAGAACACACTTCAGCACATTTTAGTACATAATTACTGTTTAGTTACTAAATTTAACATACTGGGAAAAAAATAAAATAAAATGTGGCTTTTACATATGACTGTATTTGTTTGTTTACATCTGTTTCAATGCTCTGAAGAACTAGAACAGCAGCGGTTTGGCCTCTCTGACCTTCAGAAACTTTCCAATTCTTTACCATTTTCCTCGTGGTCATTCAGTCCACCCATTTGCTATGCAACTTACAACCGGCTGGTCCGCAGCACAGCGATTTTCAATTTGATCATCCTCCATTTTGCCTCTGGGATAGATTGTAATTGCCAAGCGTGCTCCCTCGCTTCTCTCTGAAATGCATGAGGAGAATTATTCTGGGCATTTAACCCTCGACAAATTGATACGTCTGCATAAGAAACATCGAGCCCTTCCCCTGCTTTCCAGCGAGACTGTTTACGTAATGAGGCTCTAAAGCTTCCACTCCAATCTGCCTGCTTTAAAGGATTCTGCATGTTTCCAACTACTTCAGGCTGATTCAGATGGTCTGACAATAATCACAGCCCTCAGGCCTGCACAGGGATGTGCGCTGTAAAGCTCCAGGCAGCAACAGCAACAATCCTGAAGTGAGTGACAAGCTTGAACACACCCTTAATTGCCTCAATCAGCCACATCAGCCTTGTCAGTCAGTCTAGTACTGTGTGTTTGAGAAGCTTCTAGAAGTCTGGCGTTATTATTGTCATTATAATTTTGCTATACTATTTAAATGTTATTACACATTAATTACATAGTTATGCAACTAATTATATTTATATTCAGTTTCTATTTGAATATTTCTAATTGCATAGTTAATTAATTAACTGTATCGACTGCTTCAAATCTGCACTTCATATCCTGATTCAGTGACAAGCAATGACAAAAACACGGCAATTTTTGTTTCAGCAAAAGATAAAATCTCCTCTTCCACTCATGAACAGAAATGTGGTGTAGTTGTATGGAAAAGTTTTGGCACCCCTGGTCAAATGAGTGAAAATCAGTTAACACATCCTCTACAGAGAAGACACTTCTGCACATTTTAATGTACAAGAACTGTTTATTTGCTGAATTTAACACAAAGGAAAGACATGAAATGTGGCCTGTGCAAAATGTATCAAATATTTCATGTTTTTCCAAAATGTAGATACATAAATAAATAGAAATAGAAAACTTAAAAAATGCCTTATTTACGTTTGTGCCCTGTAGAGCCCATGTGTTTTAAAAGTGTTTTAATTTTCTATTAATATTAGCCTGTTTCACAATGCACTGCACTACAGTCCCCAGCATGCACTGCAACGTAATGCGCGCTCTGACTATCCTACCCCAACAACAATCTATGCAACAGTGGTTACACCTCAGTTCTACACAATTCTACGCAATCCCACACCAGTCCTATCACCAAATACACTAGCTGCATTTCAGCTCCAGTTCAACCAATATAAGCACCTAATGTCAGCTCAGCAGCTCAGAATTGGAGCCCTTGTATTGACGAACATGCGGCAAAGAGGTGTCTAGTTCAAGCAAATAGGTAGGTTTAAAAGACTGAGCACCTGGGGACATGTAAATTTAGAATATTTTAAGTATTCATGTAATATTTCAAGGTCTACTACAAGTGCCTATACTTTACTGCTTAAGTTTTTGCGTAACAACGGCCAGTTGGGGTTATAGCACAACATTAATTAAAAATGAAATGAAAACATTTTTTTCTCCCACAGATTTGTTGCGATTTTTAAATATTGCTCTTTAGTGGTTGAGTTTGACACCCCTACTGTAGAGGATGTGTTTCATTTTCATTTTGAAAGTCAACAAAACATGAAATTTGACCACAACCTTTTGCCTATGATTGTATCAGCTGAAAGTACAGGAACTCACCTTCAGCAGAACTCATCCACTGGGTTCAAAGATCCAGAGAGACAGAAAATTAGAACATGCTTTTGCTATTGAAAATGAAACCTGTGACTTTGAAGGTTTAAAGCGTTGCTGAGCTGTCTTTTCATTTATTCTCCGTTTCATTTTTTCTGTTTGCTCTCAGGGTCAGGTATTTCATTTGGAGTTTGATTAGGCAGGAAATTACAGGCCAGTGTGTGTAAGCTGGGGTGACACCAGCGCCGCACGATGATGACTTCTTTCCTCTTTAATCCAGCAGACAGTCCTGATGCAGAATGTATGGCTAATCAGATACCCACAGGGGTCTAGGCACACAGAATCTATGAGTGTGAGTGCATGTTTGTGTGCATGTGTGTGTACGACAATGGAAGGATCCTGCAGTTTTTCAGTCATTGTATCGTTTAGTAGTTGTGAGTCAGGGTGACAAGGCTCATGGTCTAATCCTGAAGATGCTCATTTTGCAATCTGAAAGCTGCAAGCTGAATTTTGTCATTCAGCCCAAATATATACTTAATGTGCTAACAAGCAGTTTAACTGTTTTAATGCCTTATAATCTCAGATTTATTACATCTTATTATTCAGTAATTACCCTGAAGTTTTTAAACACCTCAGTGTCACTGCTGGACTGAGAATAGTCCACCAACCAAAAATATCCAGCCAACAGCGTCCTGTGGGCAGCGTCCTGTGACCACTGATGAAGGACTAGAGGATGACCAACACAAACTGTGCAGCAGATGCGCTATCGTCTCTGACTTTACATCTACAAGGTGGACTGACAAGGTAGGAGTGTCTAATAGAGTGGACAGTGAGTGGACACAGTGTTTAAAAACTCCAGCAGCACTGCTGTGCCTGATCCACTCAGACCAGCGCAACACACACTAACACACCACCACCACGTCAGTGTTACTGCTGTGCTGAGAATGATCCACCACCCAAATAGTACCTGCTCTGTGAAGGTCCATGGGGGTCCTGACCACTGAAGAACAGGGTAAAAGGGGGCTAACAAAGTATGCAGAGAAACAGATGGACTACAGTCTGTAACTGTAGAACTACAAAAGTGCACATATATAGTAAGTGGAGCTGATAAAATGGACAAGGAGGTGATCATAATGATATGCTGATCGGTGTAAGTCGCAGTGGGGAACCAGGGCCTTCTAGATCTAATGTTTTCTCTGCATTAAAAAATACATGTATGTAAAATTTTTCTTTAATATAATCATCCATGTTGTATTGTATCTATTATTTTGGTAAACTCTATGTATTGTAATACCACTCTCATTTCATTGTTAAAGGATATTTCCACTTCTTTTATTTTGTGTATAATTAAATCACTGCAATGTAAACAAAGTCATTCACAGTGTTTTGATGTGAAATGCTGTATTAGGAAAAACTTACTGAGTCAGAATATTCACAGCAGTGCTGATAGGAACCAGACGTCTGAAGAGTTTAATGCATCAAAGCCATTATATGAAATGGCTATAAACAGGCTGCCTTACACCCAAGACATTGTTCTGCAATAGCTTTAAGACAAAGTTTTTTTGCCTAAAACGTAATTTTTATGCATTAATGATTGAGAGGTTTATTTATATCATTTAGTTACGATTTAACACTATTTTCCCTCATCAACATCACATATAAAAACTTAAAAGACACATGTAGGTTCACTGGTCATTTTGGACACTAACTAAATGGCAATATGCAATATGGGCATTCCCGTTCCCATGGCACTCTGTACAGACACAAAGCCACTGAAGACATGCCTTAATACAGGTAGTGATGCAAGGTTGTCTATTGATTTAAGGCTGTTCTAATCTTTCTGTTCTACAGCCCTGTCTCCACCCACAACCCCTACTCTTCCCCTCAATGGAGATGTTAGTTCAGGTCTGAGCTCTTCAAAGGACTCACCTACAACCATTGCCTTAGGCCGGTCAAGCTGAGCCCCTTTGACAGCAAGGAGGGGGAGGGGGGGTTTGAACGATTTCCTCTCGCTGTATTGATTACGCTGAAATCCTCCAGGCACGTCCCTGTGCGGAGCTTCACGGGTAGCAGACGCACAAATTGTCTCGGTAAATAAATAATTAATGAGGCTGTGCTGTATGTGTACACATACAGATTTGAGGAAAAGAGTTTACAATGATCACTCAGGATAATGAGGTAATCATATCCCTGAATTTATATACAAAGTCATACCTGAGTGATTACAGTCACCTGACATCCAGCGTTGCGCAGTGACTTGATGCATAATGCATGAGCTCTAAAAGGAGAGAGGGGATTATCCTTGTCTGTGCTGTGGGAGAGACAGATAAATGAGGGTGCTTATTTCAGTTGGCACTGCAACCACAGGTGGGGGTGTTCTTCACAGCAAGGCCTGACGTACTTAACTTTGTCTGGAGGGAAAAATTTTGGTGTTGTTTCTTGGTTGCTGTTGCTGAATCACTGCATCTACGAAGAGATGCCAGACTAGAGGTTTGAGAGATTTCCTGTTGGAGCTCTCGGTAAGGGATGGCTGATATGATGATATGTTATTATTATCGTGACAAACTATGTCACAATATGCTTTTTGTCCACATTGCAGGTATCATCAGTATTTGTAAAGCACTTCATGCTTTCTAAAAAAAGAGATTTAGACCAGTCTTAGAGATAAATACTATAAACATATACACACTGTGAAATGAAAACTGCACAACAAGAAGTGAATTAGATCATAGCTCATTATGGTGTTTTCTTATTTGATTTCTACCAGTGCTTTTTTTTTATCATGCTCCTTGTCATGTGAAGTAATGGTCATTGTACAGTAGCTGTAAAATGCTACTCTGCCTGTTATAGAAAGCTAAACTATGCACTTTTTCTTCTTTAGGAATGCTGATAGAATATATTTGGATGGAAATGATCATGATAAAGGACCATGCAAACTGGGTTATCATCTTCATAGGTGAGCAAACAAGTCAGCATTTATAAAAAATCAAGATTTAATGAGTTTAAATTTTAGGTTTTTGTAGTGTGGCAGTACAGCTGCAGTTGTGCTGCCTGCCTTTCTCACGGCTCAGTAGTCTTTGTCTCACTGTTCCCAATTTAACCTGCATTGCTCTCTAGCAGCTCAACATAGAGTTACAGCGACAGATGATGAGAAACAGATCGTTGAGTGTAGTTCTAGCCTACAAATGAACTAGTGTAATGTATCATGTAGGTATGAATAAACTATTAAAACAATACCAGAAATGCTCTTTTAGTTAGTCCTTTAAGAGTTATTGAATACTGGTGAATGTCAGACATAACACTAGAGCCTAAAAGAATAGATTCTTGTGCAGTAGGGATAATTATGAAGAAACAGCATTGATATAGGCACACTAATAATGTGTATCTTAATGGAATGCACTCTGCATGTGAATAGGCTTGACACGCTTAATCTTTTTCTTTTGTTTTCATTTCAGCTGCCTCCCATTTGCTCTTTACTGTTGACTGTGCAGCCCTGACAAGGTGACACTTACAAGCCAATGACTATTCTCAAGCTATACGCACTTCATTATAACTGGCTGGAGCTGCAATGAAGATAACATGGCGACAGCACTGTTTAATTCTCCGAGCCGCTATTTAGAGAGCTTAGTGTGGATATTCCCAGACACACACACTGATGCTGATAAGTCCGTGCCTTCACAAAGGGGAAAAGCGCCAACCTAGCCATTCTCTAAGCTTATCTACCTAATTACACTCCGCACAATGGAACTTAGATAAAGCCTCCTTTGATCGCGTCCCCAGCATTGTTGTGTGCTTCCTTCAAATGTGTGAATGAACTTCGGATCATAAGCAGCTGCCCCAGTCATGGAGGTTCATAAAATAAACATCTGCTGGAGTCAAGAGGCCTTTCGCAAGGCCATTCCCAATCCTCTGCCTTTTCATAATACAAATTGGAAAATAAATGGTTGTGCCCAGATCAGGAGCTTGTGATATGTCTAATATGTAATTATTTGCTGAAATGCACCTACTCTCTCCCTGACACTGTCAGCCTCAAACCAATCCCAATCTCACTTTTAGCTCCTATTATAGTGGCCTGGCTTTCAATACAAGCCTAGACCCGCCAGGCCGTATATAATGAATTAAATGAAACATAATGAGATTGGCCTGTCACTATTCAGTGGTGAAGGAAAATGAAAGGAAATCACAGGGTGCCAAGATGCTACAGGGTTATTGATTTCTGTACTGTAGTTTCTGGTAATAACAGTGACATGACTGATTGTGTCTGTTTTTGAATTGTAAATAACAATGACTGAAATGCATAGATCCATTTCACTATATAAGCTTTGTATTTATGGTTGTATTACATTTAATTCATTTTCAGTCAACATTTAATTCACAGAAAATGACACAATAACCAAATATAACATTAATCTTTTCCTTATTTAGTGTGTCCACTGTTTGCCTTTATTGCAGCTTCTATTCCTTTTGGGAGTCTTGCTTTAAATTTTTCAAAGAAACCTGTAGGGCTATTTTTCTACACCTTCAAGTTTCAGTCTTTGAAGTTGGTTACATTTTCTGCTTCTCACAATCCAAGTCGTCCCAAACACATTCAGTGATGTTGAGGTCTGGACTCTAGGGTGGTCAGTCCATTGTTCTGAGAACACCAGCAGCTTCTTTATTTGATTTATTTTCTTATTTTCTGCCTATTTCCTTTTCTCACGGCTTCTTGACAGCTACACATCCTTTCAGACTCACAGTGCTGGGCTGTCTTCTCACAGTGGAAGGATAGACTAAAACACCTGTGGATTTTTTCAGACTGATCAGGAGTGGAGCTCTCATCTCTCTTAAAGATGAAAGTGCTGTTTATTTGAGGGTGACAGTTTTGGTGATCTACCAGGTCTTGAACAGTTGTTAGAAATCCCATTTTCTGGATATCTTTTAATAATTTTTTGAACTCCAGTTTTAAAAACTTGTTTAACTTTTTATTTTTTCTTTGTCTTAGCTCTTCCTAATGCAAATGGATTATCTTATGTCAAATCTCCAGAAACATCTCCTGAAAAATGAGTAACTTGTACCTAAGTGAAGTTTTGACTGGAAATTAAAGAAATAAAGGATAGTCTCAGACTTTTGCACAGAACTGTATGATGTCAGTAATCAATATAAATGGGGAAAATAGTCAAATAGCACAAACCTCAACATCTTTCTCTTTTACTTACATTATTATTCCATCCTATTTTCAGGCTCATCATATTATATTCAGCTGCTGTAAGAATTTTCCATTAATGGCTGCCTTGGATTTTCCATTTCACTCGTCATTACTTTTACCATGAATGACTTTGTCTCAGTACATTATAGCTACTATAGCTTTTCTCCCACCAAAACACGAGTACAACTTATGGTCAGGATCAACACTCTGTTTAACCAGATCATATAATCTGTTGCACAATAAGGAAGCTAACGTCCAGCTTCCTGCCAAGCTGCCCTCTCTGATTCGACTGGGAGCATAGTGTATCACTCAAAAGTCATCCAAATATGTGTGTGTCAACTGAGTATGGTGCTTTAGTAGGCCTGGTCTGTTTGCCCTTATGACCCCCTCCTTTTCTCCCCCCACCAGCTGTGTTTGAGGTAGAGGTCCAGCCCCCTGTTCCCTCTGAAGCCATTCTCTTCACACCAGGGTAGAAGCCACTCCCATGGAAGCTGCCAGATCAATGTAAATGCAATGCATCTCATTCATCCATCATGGCCATGCCAGAGGTCCTACTGCTGATATGAATAACACGCTAATCCCCAAGTGGTGCTGAAAACATTACATGAAATTATAGCTCATGTTCTCAGGTTCATGTTTACAGAACAATTTAGTGTTGGGTGGAACCATGAGCTATAGCTATTACAGAACCTCAATAAAAGGAGCATGGCAAAGAGGTTTTGTCTGAAGCAGCACCATGAAGAGCCTAAGTCTAACACAGTGTGGTGATTTCTCCGTTCGAACTGACCTGAATCAACTCATCTGTAAAACAGCATGTGTAGTATGTGTGTTAGAGCAGGGAAATCAGTAAGCTGCGCTGGACTGCAGCTTTCTGAGACTTGAGTACCCCTACCCTAAAGAGATGTAGATTTGCGTTTTATATGAATTTTTTTCATGCACTATATAGACTAAATGTTAAATGACCTCTTACTGCGAAATACATTCTAACAACTTTACTCATTTCTGCACAATTCATTCTTTAAGATGTAAACAGTCATTCAGAGTGCTTTGATGTTAAATGTTCCAATCTATAGAAACTAACCGAGTGTGTTCACAGTGGTGGTGAAAGGAACCAGACATGTGACGTGTTTAATGCCACTATAAGGTACCTCACAGAAAGTTATTATGTGAAATGGGTATGAATATGCTGCCTGATGCCTGAGACATTTGTGATGGTTTTGAGGTGGTTCTGAGGTACATGCAGGGCGTTTTAAAGCTTAACTGTACCCATAGTAAACCATTTCTCCAACAGTCACTTTGACATATTTAAACTCAGAAGATGTGTATGCTGAGGTTGTTTTGAATAGCAAATAAAATAGCTATTTTTGCGTTGTAGACATAACGACCCTTGTTCTTATGGGGTCCATTGTAAATTAGTCCGAGTTTCTCTAAAACAAACCATATTATATCAAAACCCTCTCAATGACTTCGTGAACATGTCGACTGAATTATACGGAAATGTCTGAAAAATGGGTGGAATTCTCCTTTAAATGCACGAGGTCAAGCTGTGTCCCTAATATAAGTCTATGCTGAATGTAATGTACTAATATAACAGGTTATCTGTGAAGAACCTAAACTGTGTGAGCTCTGGTATTGTGTTTTACGTCATTTGACTGTTCAGATATGGTAACCTGTCCGTGGCCAGTCTTCTCTGAGGCCATGTGTTGTGTTTTGGGGGTCTGAGGCGGCGTCACACAGCGCCCATCATAATGTCTCACACTTTCTAACAACTAGCCATTTCCCAGCAGTGAGGGAGGGAAACGAGCCGGCGCTCTCAGTAGCCTCTCACGGGTCTCCTTCCCCCAAAGTCTGAGCGCCACAAAGCACCGAAAAACACGCGAAAATGAAGGAAAGACTCGGTTTAAAACAGTATGTCAGGTTTTTCTCACCGTCGACGACCACATGAAGAACACGCTTCGCTTGGTTTTCGCCACGAGCCCACCGGAGAGCAGAGCCGGAGAGAGGAGTGAGGAGTGAGGAGTCTGCCCTGCACGGCTGTCTGAACTATCACAGACTTTTATCTGCGGAGGGGACATCTTCACTTTCTTCACGCCTCGTATCTTGGGATAAACCATAGAAGAGGACGCGATGCGGGGAAGACGGCAGGATTTTCCGCCGAGCTAACTGTGCTAATTTGGGATTATCGGTGCGGCTCTGCTCGATTTCGCCTGTGAGCTTTAATTCAGTCCCGGTCTCATACAGCACCTTCCTGAGGAGCCCCATGCATTTCAAAGGGTCAGTATGGTTTAATGTTTTAATATTACAGCTTTTATACAGCCCACAGCTCCAGTCTGTCAGTAGAAATGTTTAATAACGTTGTTATTTCATACGGAGTGAAGCTGTTGGCTCGCCGTCTTGTTGCTGCTGAACCTCCGAACATTTTAACCCTCTGCATTTTCCTGCAAAGATCCGTTTAGCTTTGTTTCCTAGAGCACGTTTAAGATTAGGATACCTTTCATAATGAGTTAGTATCTGCTTTAAACGTCTCTCTATGTCACTAATACGTCCTTTTTCCTGTGAGGGAAACTAGTTTAATTGCACTTTAGATTTCAGTCTATCAGATAAAATCAATCTGACAGAAAGAACCCAAACAGCCCAGACTCACCAGTTATTGACTCTAATTACTAAAATAGATGATGTGACTGTGATATGTTTTTGTCGTCTTTCTATACTGTAAACTGGCTATGCGTTTTCAGTTTTTAATTTACTGTCTGCGGGGCGACCACATCAGATATTTACGATGGCGGGGATGATAATGTCTATTAACCGAGCTCGGCTGATTTAGCCCGGCCACAGTAATATTACCATCTACAGTTTGGTCTCTGTGAGGCTGCAGGCCATGTGCTGATCTGTCTCTGTTTAAAGTGTTTTACGCCTCTGGAATGGTAAAACGGGGTCAGCAGTGGGCAGCATAAATTAATAAAAAGTTGTGTTAATCCTCACGGGGCCATGTGCATAAGACAACTTGCCTCCTCCATCACTCTCTCCCACAGTACAAGCGCCATCTATTGGACGGTTAAAAATGTGATGTAAAAATATGGTTCATGTTGGGTTTTTTGTGGAAAACCTCTTCAGGGTTCACTGAGCAGATCAATGCTTCTGTTAAAGGCTTATTACAAACTATAATTAGTCACTGATTATCCAGCATTTTGACTTTGTATGCAGTTGTTTCTCATCATGTCTGATTATTTTTGACAAATGTGACAGGCCAATGTTTGGATTTGATTCTGAACGTGTTCTCACACTGTTCACATAAATGGGATTTATCAGGACCCTGTTTAGCCAGGAGAGCTGAGTGGATAAACTTTAGAATAAAAAAAGCCCTTATATTCCAAACAGTGCTAAGTTTTTAACCAGACACCCATAATGTTATAACACATATATGACAGAGGTATTATAACTGATACTTTGGCTGTTGTCTGCAGTGTGTACATGTAAACATTTGAAACCTATGACAGTCAAATACACAAGACAAAACAAACTGCAGCAAATCAAATAAGGACTCACTCATGAGCGCTGAACCTGATAACCTCTGTCTCCATTTCATGAAATGGGGTCCTGTGTTACATTTTATAGCGGTGTATTTGTGATTCATTTATGTGGTTATTCTCTGTGTACTTGGATGTAATCAGGGAGTTAAGAGTACATTTAATGACACACTGGGTGCTGTTAATATTATTCCTTTTAACTATGATGATGGGGTGATGGATTGATTGACAGGTTGGTCAATGGTGAGATAACACTGACTCTTCTTTTCAAGCCTTTTGGTTACCTGTTTAAAGTTTCTTCTCAAGTGGAGCACAGTTAATTATTATGTGGCCTAATATGCCTAAACTGTCTGGATAACTGAGTGGTTCCTAATTCCCTGATAAGATTACAGACAGGGATGGGCAAAACGGCAAAAACAGAACATAACATCACGATGCTTCAAGACATTTTGATGATGGATTATGTGCATCACAGTATTTCATTTTCCAAGGTTTGATAAGTCAGGATAAAAAAGACAAAAGATACTATCAAAAACTATGAATACACTGAAATTGGTCTAACGATCTATACACTGTATGGCACTTAATCCAAGTAAACAGGACTGATTATGATTTCTTTGTGATGAAACACACTTCTACAGTGAAGTACCGACAATATTCATGATATGACTAGAAGAACATATTGTGATATGTTGTGACACAAGTAATCATGATCACAATAAATATTGTCATACTGCCCACCCCTTGCTTACTTACAGGTCTGTTAAGCCAGAGGAGAAATGTGTCAACAAAGGAAGCACATGTATCAGTAAAAAAAAGAAGGCACACATGAGCTTTGCAAGGCTGATGTCTGTGTTAAGCCTTTGAGACACTGGTTGTAACCATACCAGTCCAAAGAAGAAAGCGGTGTGGTTTGACGAGTCATTTTAACTCTACCTTTGAACAGGTAGTTTGGTGAAAGCCAGAGGAAGCCGTCAACCCACACCTTGTTGTTTGCCCATTTGTAAACATAATGGTTTATTGGGTTCTTCTTGACTAATGGTCCTACTACTCAAAACCTGTGTGACAACATTTTACAAAGCACTGGAGGCAAAGGGCTGCACTGATATATTGTTTCATTTGTGCGTGTTAGCCTGCCCTGTGTATAATTATGGTCAGATGCAGCAGAGAGCAGGCAGAATGGCAGCCCTGTGGGATGTATAGTGCTTTGTTTCATTTCTGTATATCTCAGAGTACTAGTCGTACTTTACATACACACACACACACACACATATATATATGTGTGTGTGTGTGTGTGTGTGTGTGTGCCTGCTCAGACCTTCAGATGCAAAGATATTCATGTCTATATCTTGTTAGCTTCACATTGACATCATACTTTCTTATTCTTTATTCTGTTCATTTTATTTATTTATTTTTTGTTCCTTAGTTAAATATTGTCAACAGTCAGTGTGCTCATCTGGTCTGTTCAGTATGTTCCATGCCATACTTTGTCACCAAGAGTCCTTGTATGTGTATCATACTTGGCAAAATAAAGTGATTTTGATTCTGGTTATGATAAGGAAGGATTCATCAGGTTTCGGCTGACACTACAAATAATCAAATAATACTGGGCCTATACATAAAAAAATGGTGTTTTCTCTGGAAATAAATGCTTACTGCCCAAATAAATAGCTTTTTAAATATAATTACCTCCTTCTAAACTTTTGCAGAGTACTGTACACTGTAAGAAAGAATTGTAGGCAAAACTAAACAGGTTTTTAAGTCTAAGTGACATAATTATTCCCTATTTATTCCCATAACAAATAGAACATGTTAATTAATCATGTCTAGACCACTGCTGTCTGCATGATCAGCAGCCTTTCCCACCACCAGCTCAGGGTGAAGCAGTGAAGCAGCTACATTTGAAAAAGCAGGGTCGTCATTTGAGACTGCTGAGAGCAGGAGGGGGAGCGGTGGCCGCTCATTGGCTCTGCTCGCGCTGTAGGCTGCGCCGCTGACTCCGCCGCGCTGGAGAGCGTCCGCTCTTCACAACGCGCTCAGGAATTCAGCAGCAGCGCGAGGAGACGTGAGCAGCGGCGCTCGAGCCTGAACTCGGCTAAAACCCTTAAACGGAGTCATGATTTCGGAGCACAGGCTTTCTTCAGCAGCAGCAGCGAGCCAAAACTCTGGAGTCAGCCGCCTAACCAGCCTTTGTTCCCCTCGCTGTTTCTGAGCAGGGAGAGGAGAGCAGCGCTGTCCCGTGCTGGATGGATGGTTATGGGGAAAGGAGCGCGAGCCTCGGCGCTGGAAGTCGCCAAGATCCTCTTCGTGTTTCTCTCCTTCTGTCCAGACGGTGAGTGAGTGACTTCTCCGCCTTTACACACTCATAGCGGGCTGGGCTGTCTTTTCTGAGAACTTTCACACAACTGTTAACTAACTAAAGCTGGCTACAGCGGGCGGCTATGAGCGGGGCTTCGTGTTGTGTGTGCGGTGGGTTTTGTGTTTTAAAGACGGTTTAATGCGGTCCGGTTAGCAACAGCGCGGCCTTAACTAACAACAGGTCAGCACTTCATAACTGCGCTGTGTTCTGCACATGTCGAACTAACTTCGGTCCGTACCTCACAGTCGGCCCTGTGTGTGAAACAGCTTCTCCCGAAAGTCTTCCGGCGCAGATTTCAGTTTTCTTAGCGGGCTTAAATAACACCAACCAGCCGAACGACATCTTAGCGTCGCTGTACGAGAGGGAAATTCAAAACGCAACGTTTACCTGAATGTTAATTTAGCCGTGGCCTTAGTAGACGAGGACACAAAACATGGGATATTTAAACAACCTTAAAAGTGCCAAACGGGGGGCTAGCAGAAATGAAATCGTGTAAATAACACTTTAAAAGCTTTACCGTGGTCTCGGTGTCTCTCCGGGCCTAGTTTTGAAGTGTTTCTGCCGACTGTTGTGTTAGTTCGCCGCTCCAGCATTCCTCCAGAGGCGAAGTGCTGTTTTGTTTGGGGGAGGGGGAAGCAGACCACTCTCCATCACACTCTTCTGCTGCATACTTAACTTTTTACTAACCCGTTAGATTATCAGTCCGTTTAACTGGGTTTGGTTAAAACGGGCTGATTTGTAGATTTAGTTCGGAGGCAAACACGCGCTGAGTGGGTTTAGGTCTGAAAGCAGAGCAGAGGGCCAGTCCTGCATGTTTAATCTGGTTTCACACCTTATCACGTTGTCTGTCATGTTAGTTAACGCCAAACAAAAGGCTTTCACACCAGCGATAGTCGTGACGTTTGAGATGAGTTTATTGCTGTATATCAGATAGGTGATAAATACCCTTTGTTTCCTAGAAGGTGGGAGGTGTGTGAGTGCGGGGGTGTTAGATATTTTTTTAAAAAAAGTCCCTCTGCGCTAATAAAAAAAACTTAAATGCTTTTGAAAATCTTTCACTGTTGTTTTCATACAGCACACATTATAGTAAAACCTATAGGGTCATGTAGAGAGCCCAGAAAATGCTTATATTTAGCACTTGTGGTCTTCATCCAGGCTATAGTTTTAATTAAATACCATAGCAAAGGGAAACTTTTCCCCTTATTATTCCCTTTCTTTTCCCAAAAACTCTACCACGTCTCATACAACAGGTAGTCTACCCTTGTGGCAGCCCCTGTAATCCAATCTGTGTTTGAAATTGCATTTGCCTTTGATTACAGCCCTTTTCTGCAGTGGACAGGTGGCTATCTTATATCCAGTTTGACCTGTGGAATGGTGAGAGCTCCTCTCTGTTCCGCCCTCTGGTCCTGGAGCCAGTTTCTCTCCAGAGATCCTGTTTCTTTAAGGGAGCCGTCGTTACCCCCCCCCCCGGCCTGCACGCCTGATGAAACTCTACCTAATCCCTTTACACAGGGCTAATTTATGACTCTGCTGGTCTCCTCTCAATGGCAAATTACATTGTCTTCATTCAAAGCCCTAAGACCACCCCTTCCACACACCCCCACAGACACTCACTCTCTCTCACACACACACACATCCAAACCTCTGCCCCCTTCCGTTAACGCCAGCAGTGAATTCTTTGAGAGGTGCATTTGTCCTCCGCTTCTAAGGGGGAGGTGACTGACACCCACTGTGTTTTTACTCACAAAGCCCCCCCATAAATCTGCTTAGCAATGCAAAAGAAGGGAGATCTGGGGTGTGAATGTGTGTGAATTTGCAGTAAGATGATTAGGTCCCGTAACTGGCCAACTTATAGCGGCATGTCCGTCCTGCAAATAAGATCTGCATATTAGATTGTGAATGGAAATCCATTGTAGCATTTAGATCATTCATATCAGTCAAAATCATGGTGTTAGCTCATGCAACACTTTGTCTGTATTTGAATTCATGGTGAGGTAATGAAGTTGCAGAAGATGATTGAGGTTGCAGTTCTCTGCAGTGATGTCAGTTTAGATACTTGTTGCATTAGCTACTGCATATCAGAGTTGATATAGGGATGTTTTTCCATACTTTAGTGCTATCAGATAAAGTTTGCAGATATAAGATATTTTGCAAAACACTGCCAACTGATTGATGAATTCAAAGCAAATATTCAGCCGGCTCATATGTTTTCTTAAAACACAGACCACAATGGACTGATTTTGTGTGTAATAAAGTGCACTTACACTTGGTGGATGTTGGCAGCACTGAGAGTCTTGGAGGCACACTTTCACTGGAATGTTTGCTTTTTCATTACACTTAACTCTGCAGTTGCGTGGTGAAGCCTACAATTTGTTTGAAATCTGCACAAAACAGTAAGAGCTTTTTTGACAAGGTCAGGGCATAAATACTAACAGCATAAAGAATCTGAATAGGGAGTAAAAAGTGCAATATTTGATTGAGTTATTGTCTCAGCATTGAAAGAGAAGTAATCAACTTCAGTGTCTCCATTGAAGTAGATCAATCTTTTGAAGAGTAGAATTTATAGGAACTGTTTTATTTAAAAAAAAAAAAAAAAGATTTGCTTAATAATAGATATTGATTTCTATAACATCTTGATCAGAATCATTATTTGGAGCTTTGAAGCTACATACCATGTTTCTTTTTGTTGGCTGTTTTAATATGTGGACCAGGGCTTCGTAATGATTTCATACTGTGCTGTATTTGAAACCGCCTGAAGTCACTGTTGCTACAGACCTGACTGTTTTACTTATGTAAAAATGTATCTGTGCATCTTGATGCCTGAATTTAAAGGTAGTAATTCAGTTGCATTAATTTTGGAATGTTAGAATTGTTTTTTCATTCATTTTTTTTTTTTGACCAATTCATTTTTGATCAAAATAAAAGAATTGAGCTGTTTTTAAATGTAAAAAAAGCTAGGTGTGTTGTTTTTACTCCAGTCCCCATTACTAAGTAGTTCCTTCCATAACATTTTTTAAAAATAATTCTGAATCATACCAAAAAACAATCAGCATGCTTTCATGCAGCACAGTGTTACACACAGCTTTTGCTAGATTTTTGCAGTGAGCCGGTTAATAGCTTGGTCCAGATCAAACCGAATCCAGTCATGGTGGAATTTTAAGATGCACTGAATAGTTACCTAAAAGATCATAATCAAATAGTTCTGAGGTCAGACATTTACACACTTAGTGCTGTCTGGATGTTCATGTTCATTCCGTCTCTCCCACAGTCACGCTGCAGTGCAAGATTCTGAAGTGTAACTCAGAGTTCTGGGCATCCACCCCAAGCTCCGGCCCCAAGGAGGAGTTCTGCACAGCACTGCGCGCCTACAGCAGCTGTGTCCGCCGCACAGCCCGCACCTGCCGGGGCGACCTGGCCTACCACTCTGCCCAGCATGGCATTGAGGACCTCATGACCCAGCACAACTGCTCTAAGGAAGGCCCCACGGCCTCACCCCGTGCCCGTACGCCTCCGCCCCTGGCCCCACCCCTACCACCACAAACTGACGCCCATGTGCCCTCAGATGGCCCCGAGGTGTGCCACTATGAGCGTAGCCTTCCACGCCACTCCGCACCACCCAACTACACACACTGTGGGTTCTTCGGAGACCCACACCTGCGCACCTTCAACGATGACTTCCAGACATGCAAAGTGGAGGGCGCATGGCCGCTCATCCACAACAAGTACCTGTCTGTGCAGGTCACCAACACACCAGTACTGCCCGGCTCTGCAGCCACCGCCACTAGCAAGGTGAGTGTAATACATATGTTGCAGAATGGATGTCCTACATTTGTTTTCCAATTTAACTTAAAAATGCAGAAAGTGCAGGGATTTCTTTGTTTACTTCAAGAAGTCATCTGCAAATGACATATACAGTCTACTGTGGTTTACTGTGTGACATACTGTTATCTATAAAAATAGATACAAGTATGTTACACATGTTGAGCATTTTTTAGTTTTCAAAAAGAGGACACAGAAAATAGTCAATTTTTTCCCCCAAACTACTGCTTTAAAATGTGTCTTTATTTCTTGTTGCTTTTTTGCAGTAGATTCTCCAGTGTATTTTTAAATATAAAAAAAAATAAAACTATGACAGCAAAACTAGGAAACAGATTGTGATTGTACCTAAATCTCATTAGGCACCTTTTGGGGACCTTTTCTAATCTCTGTGCCCTCAAGCAGTACAATGTTACACATAGTTGCTGCTGTACTTCAGCAGTGAGCCAGTTAATAGTATGAATGTGGCTTAGTCCGAAGAGCAGACAGGGTTTATGCGTGCAGAGTCTGGATAGTATTTGGATCTGTTCCCCAGCAGATGAAGCCGTGATAAACACAACAGTTGATGAGCTCTCGATAAGGCCTTTTTTTAATAGAAGGGAATGCCAACAGCAAAAGAGCAGTAATAATTCAGAATGTTACCAGGCTCCAGTCCTCTTGTTTCTTTCTTCTAGCTTTTTTCAGTCTGCCAAGACCAGTGTTACTATATCTGTGACAGTCCTCACCATTGTTTGCATGTGCATTAAGGGCCTTGTTGTTTCAACTAAGTGCTCAGTCCATGCAGGAAACTGCAGATATTTTCTCCGCATTAGCTAGCCCCCATACCTCATAAATTATCATTGTTTTGCTTTACGGTACATTGGATGGGGGCGTGGAGCCGCCTTGGAGTTGGCCAGCTGTAGGGCCTTGAGGTGAAAGCGCAGAACCAGGAGTCTACGTGCGTTGTTGCTGATGGCTAATTCATTTATGTTGCATGCCTCCCACCTCTAGCCACTGCAGCTGGAACTGTGCGACTGCTGACCATGTTGCTCTTGAGTTGTCCCTTGTATGACTTGTTGTATTAGCAGGAGGGCAGGAAGGGGAAGCATAAGAGAACTTTTTGGCTGGGGCCACATTTAGAAACAGACCAATTTTCCATCATCAAGATCCGCTAATGATGCACCATTAAGTAGATTGACCACAGCTCTTTTTTTAGGCGGGGGGGAGGGGGATAATGATATTTTTGTTAAGTTGTGCTCTGGAAACAAATGGCAGGTTAGGAGGCTGCTCAGCCCTTGACAAAAGGGAAAACAAGATTGTGGGCAGATGCCACCTGTGCAAACAAAGATCGTGCTGTTTGTTGATAGGCCCCTTTTGCTTCAAACAACTTCCTGCTGCACTGTGGACAACAGGCCTGGGCTGCAGGCTTGTCGTTTGCCCTGACTAGGGTGATTGCAGGATGATTTGTTTGTTACTCTCACCCCGCCCCCCCCCCACACTGTGCTCCTCTCACAGAAATACACGCACAGCAACACAAACAGGATCGGCAGTCCTGAGGTCACATGGTGACAACAGCCTGCTGGCCCTCCTAATGAAAGCAACGCTAAGCAGAGCCAGAGTCAGGAGCAGCCCTCCCTAATTAGCCCCAGTGCAGGCTGGGCACTCTCTGGCCTGGCGCGAGTCCACTCCCTGGAGCCGAGTCTAGGGTTCACAGGCCGGCCCCCAGCGCCATGAATGGATCGCCTTTGTGTCTGCACACTGAGGCCTGCTGTAACACAGACTGGGAGCTGTGTTTCTCCCGAGTGCGTTTACATTGGGCCTCCCCCTCCGCATGTCCAGCAGCAGCTGAAATGTTACATTACAGAGAGGGCTGGGGGACTGCGACAAGCTGGTGGTTTAATATGAGCCAAAGCACAAAGACAAGCCTCTGTTACAACCAGGCTCCCATCTCTCACCTTATGCAATAGGGCATTAAAAGAAACGTTTCCAAAGTGTCGCTTTGGCTCAGGCTATAGATAGTTTGGATTTAATGCGTTTAATTCATTTTAAGCGTTGAAAAGGTTGCAGAGAAACAAGACGTCTAATTTAAAGGCTTTTACTGGTGCTCTGTTCTGTGCAACACCCGCACTATGTATGTGTAACTGTTTTGGAATATATTTGCATGCATATGCTGTATGGTCACACAGTGCGAGTCATCTTATTAGATTTGCATTTACCTTGTTCCCCTTCTTCTTGAGCACCATGTTGTTCCACTGCTTTTTTGTATTGTTATAAGAACAACTGCAACTGTTTTATGTTTGTCTTTGGTTATATGTTTACTTGGTTATTTCCTTTATTGAATTAATGTTCTGAAACATGCATGTTTTTACAAGTAACTAAATCTAATTTGTTCTTCACTACTACTTTAAATGATCTGCTCAAACCTTCTCTGTTTGTCTTTGCATTGCAGCTTACAATTATCTTCAAGAACTTCCAGGAGTGCGTGGATCAGAAGATGTATCATGCGGAGACAGATGAGCTTCCTGCAGCATTTGCTGACGGCTCAAAGAATGGTGGTGACCGGCATGGGGCCAACACTCTTCGTGTGGTGGAGAAGGTTCCTGGCCAGCACGTTGAGATCCAGGCGCGCTACATTGGCACCACCATCGTGGTCCGGCAAGTGGGCCGTTATCTAACGTTTGCGGTGCGGATGCCCGAGGAGGTGGTAAACTCTGTGGAGGACCAGGAGAATCAGGACCTTTACTTGTGCTTGCACGGTTGCCCTGCCAACCAGCGCATCGACTTCAGGACCTTCCGGGCACGGGCTGCCGAGAGCCACAGCTCAGCAAGAGCAAAACCTGAGAGTCCTTCCCATGGCTTCACTTATCAGTCAGCCATGGCCAAGTGCAAAGAGCGCCTCCCTGTGGAGGACCTGTACTTCCAGTCCTGCGTCTTTGACCTGCTGTCTTCCGGGGACATCAACTTCACCCTGGCTGCCTACTATGCTTTCGAGGATGTTAAAATGCTGCACTCCAACAAGGAGAAGCACCACCTCTTCGAAAGGGATACTGGCATGTTTAACGCAGCCCCCAGGGGATCTAACTTTGGCTTGTTGATTCTCTTTAACCTTGTCGCCATATCTTTGTGGACTGAGTTGTGCTACTTGTGTCTGTAGTTTTCCGTGTGGGTGTCTTTTTGTTGTCTCGTGATGGTTGTTGGAAAGCTTTGTGTTTGTGGAAACACGGCTTTCTCCATTGTCGCGTCCAGAGGCTGAACCTGAGGGCTTTCAGTCTTGTGTGTCATCACACCCACCCTAGCCATGGACTCATCTGTGTGTTGTCATTGAATGGACATCCGTTGAGCCAGAGCAGGAGCAGTTCTGGATCCGTCACAGAGTTCATCCTGCAGGTTTCAGGACTGCTCCATGACTTAGGGAGGCAGTGGTGAGAGACTCCTGGGCTTCTGGAGGCTCAGAGTGGGATTAAAATCCGCCAGCTCCCCCTCCCTACCCACCTCTTGTTCCCACCGAAGCAAGATGCTGCTGGGGGTGGAGGGGGGATGATCCCCTTGCAGAAAGAAGATTGGGCGTTGAAGTTGTTCTCCAGCTGTCCAGTGCCAAGAAGGGAGGCCTAGTATGTGTCTTCTGGAACAGGACTATGAGACATGACAGGAGCTTTTATTAACCTCTGTTGAAGAAGGAAGATCTGCAGGAGCTTCTTGTCTTTGATGAGGTTCCAGCTTTGGAAAAAGTGCAAGCTTTTTCTGGAAGACACCCCCAGCCAAAGCCGTGTCATATCAGTGAGTCGCGTTGACTATGTCGGGATTAATGAGCCATAACGGCAGGTCTTTCTTGTAAAGTGTGTGTGTATCATGCGAGTGTGGTGGTGAAATGTTCTGTGTGTTTGTGTGTGTTTTTGCGAGCTGTAGGACAGAAATATTTCCGAATGTCTTTATATTGCACCCAGGGTCCTAATTTGGTGGTCCATGGGTCAGAAAGCCGATCTTTCTGCCTGCCAAGAGCTGTCTCCTGCATGAATTGGCAGGCAGGTTGGAAAAAAATTCCCATTTCACTGTTTCTGTGTCAGTCATAGTCCAACAGATTTTAAACACACCCACATTGCTTAGGCATTACAATCCTGAGAATATTTCTAACATTTTCTGGTGTTACATTGGCTGTCTAAGTTCATTTGGACTCTGTTTGATTTCGCCTATGAATGCAGCCCAGAATTAATTTGAGGGCACATAGCGAACAAGTATCTCAACGAATGTGTTTACTGAGTAAATGCCATTGTTTAGATGGGAAAGCTCGTAGTCCAAGCCATACGACTGGCGCAGGACTAGACGGACTTGTGTTGAGCACATGTACTTTGGAGGGAAAAATAAAATCCAGTCAGTTGGCAACTCAGCAGCCATGAACACGTAGCAGAGGTGGAGATGCTGAGCCAAGAGGCTGACTTTTGGCGAAAGAGATGGGACCCGCAACCCCCCCACAGGCTGATCCATCAGTCATCTTGACTGCTTCTTAAAGAATAAAGCCTCGCTCTCCATTTCAAAAGGGGTGTCGACGTGGCTGTGCTGTAGGGCCCATTTGACTCGCAAACTCTCAGTAGATCTGTGAATTTATGGTGGCGGCCTTTTGCCAAAGAACGAGCCCCAGTGCCAGTGATTTCCCCGAACAGCTGAATTCTCCCCTGCCTCCCTCTTGGGACGTTTGTGGTTCGCTCAAATATTTGGATTCAAACCAGACGGCCTGGTTGTGTATAATACTGGAAGGTGCTGCTAAAGTAGAATGGGGTGGACGGACTTTTCCTGTGCAGAGAGGCACCGAGACGTATGCCATGCATTTCTTGAGATGGTTAAGGGTTTAAGAGAGGAGTATCCTTTCACCTGCCGCTAGGCTTTTTATAGACGAACAAAAGAAGCATGCACAAATGCACACAGACACTGTTTGTTTTTTTTTGTTGTTGTTGTTTTGGTGGGTCCCAGTTTTTTGTGCCATTTCTCAATAGACAAAGGTTTTTTTTTTTTATCTGGCAGAGATGTGGACAGTAGAGTAAGTAATAGCACCGGGAGGCCTGCTGTATTATGGTTATTTATAACATTCTGAACCACAAGTCTTGCGCTTGGTAGAATTATCGTAGTGAGTAATTCTTAAGATACCAGGAATTCAAAGGCTCTGTTTGCAAAAGCTTTTTTCTTTCTGACCTCTGAAGTCCAGACATGTCCACCATCTTTATAATATATCCCATGACACAGCTAACAACTGTTGAATGTGTTCCTTAACAGTGTTCCATAAGGTTTTTGAGTTCAAAGTGGAAAAAAATTAAGTGTATTTAAACAGATGGAATTGTTTGAGACATAGTTTCTTCCTAGTAATTTATTTCTACACTGTAAAGCTCTACAGGCCTTAACTACTGCTTTGGAAGCCTGTGCTGGTGCAGTTTGTTCACAACTTTAAAAGAAATTCTCAAACAAAACAGCAAGAGGAAAAAAAAAAAGACTCTTTTCAAATCTTGTGTTTGTGTGCTTAGTGTTGTCAGTTCTCTATAGCTCTAACTGTGTAATGTGAGTTGTACATAAGTTTGTGAGGTGTTCATTTGGCAAAGTGTTTG
Organism: Colossoma macropomum; assembly: GCF_904425465.1. Taxonomy (NCBI): domain Eukaryota; kingdom Metazoa; phylum Chordata; class Actinopteri; order Characiformes; family Serrasalmidae; genus Colossoma; species Colossoma macropomum. The sequence goes on along the minus strand of NW_023495267.1, from coordinate 2,502,224 downwards.
TGTTGAATTTTCAAGATCTTACTTCTCTTTTTGGTTGTGAGTGGAATCAACGAATGTTACCTTTTAATAAAGGGATATTGTGTACATGAATACCTCAAACACCACAAACATTAGTAGCAGTTCTCTAAAACCTGATTGTGCTAAACCTAAATGCATATGGTAATTCAGTATGACATGAAATAAGCAGTTGTGTGGTGTTTGTGTTCATTACAAAAGCACTTTATGTTTTTTATGCTCTTCTAGCTCTTACTTGGTTGAACTTGATTGTGAATAGAAGATTATCACACTTGTAATGTTAGAGGACAAAATGAGTGAATGAAACATTGAAACATATTGATGTTTAACAGGAGAAGCCAGACAGATCAAACTGGTTTTGTATGTAGGATTCAAAATGGTGCCACACACCACCTGTATATAATGTAAATTATTTATTGAACAAAAAAATAAAAACGTCTTGTTGAATTGTTTTGGATATGTGCTTCCTGAACTGTTTTAATGTGGTTTAATGGTCGTTTGCCATATGTAAGTAGTGTTCTCTCTCATCTGAGTTTGTCTAAGGCTGCCTCCTGCTGGTTTTACCGCCACACTACATTATTTCTAGCTTGACGCTAATTACTCTAACTTTAAATGGGAATTGCCCTGTTCTTTTTTCTCCTCCATAAATAATAGTAAAGTAATAATATTCAGGGTGGTTTGATGTGAAAGTCCTGCATTTTCAGAATTGTCCACAGTGGCTGTGATAGAAATGCCCGAAGTTAGAGTTATTACATTAACAGCTTTGTGGCCTGATGCCCAAGATGTTGCTTTGAGAAAGTTTTGGCCTAAAAATATTTTCAAAACTCCTTCACGGCAGAGAGGTACCAATGCAGATTGTTATGAGGCAAAGTAGTACCCAAAGAAAAACTCAAAATTTCCACTATTTTACCACCATCAATATTACAAATACAAATCAGAAGACACGTTTAGCTTCACTAGTCGTTCTGAATGGTAAATAAATTGGCTATATTTACGTTGTAGACATCGCAACCACTGGTTCACTAGCATTGTAAATAAATCCGAGTTCGTAAGTTTCTCCACAAAACAACATTTTTACATCAAACCATTTTGAATGTTTACAATTCAATACATTAGAAACATTGAAAATTCGGTTTCAAATGTTTTCACTACTGCGTGGCTGTGTTAGACTCCACATTGACATAAAACAGCACTGACAGGAACTGCATGATGTAGGAAAGTTTAATACATATAGGTCTATAAACAGTATGTACAGCATAGTTCATCTGAACAGTGGCTTCTTTTTTCACAAATATAAATTACTTTAATTGGCTTGTCTCGAAGAATGAACACAGGTCCGTGAAGTGCAGGCTAGAGCCGCAGAATGAGGGAGAGGCTGTGACTCCTCCTAACACAACTCAGTTCCTCTGAAGAAGAGGAACAACGGTCCTCCCTCCCAGCACGGCCCGCCATATTGTTCCCCGCTCATCGGCAACTCTTCACCTCAACGTCCATCACAACACCACAGCCTAATACTGCACAGTCTCCGTCTTTAAAGACCACGAAAAATGCCACCGGAGATTCCTTAGACACAAGAATAAGGCACAGATGGAGGGAAACAAACAAAAAAGAAAAGAAAAGAAAAGAGAACCCGAACAATATTATGCACCAGCACTCCAGTCTCTGTCTTTTTGGCATTGGAACTGGTGAACCAAAAATAGCTTGACGTTCCCGCTCCCTTCTGTTCCAGCACTCTCAGCGCCAGCATTTCCATTTAAAGGTCAAACATATCCAACATTTCAGCACACTCATACTAAGGAAAAAATATTAATAAGGAATATTGTCCATTGTTTTATTCTGTGAGCGGCTGGAGATGCGTAGAGTCCAATACTTGTAGTGCAATACAAAAATCCGCCATTAGCCATCATTAGCCTACACTCACTGAAATGACGGAGACATTATGATGGAAATTTCAGCTTAAAACTATAGAAAAATATAGCTTTTGGGCTTTAGTTAGCTAGTGTTCTGACCACAAGGTCTGTACTGACCTGGAATTTGTGTCCAGCCTTAATTTCACAGACTGGATTACATAGCCTAGCAGTAGGCTAATTCAGTCAACTGTGCTGTCCATTGCTGCGAATGTCGTACTTTCGTACTAATGAAAGATTTCGTAAGTTCCAAAACAGGCATACATGTACATGTAGTTACAACTTCTAACAACCATTTTTCCTATCAGCTTGATACAAGGGCAGGTGCAAATTAATCCAAGATTAACCCAAGACATGATCAAAACATCTCAAAAAAATGAAAGATGAATTAAAATCTAAAGGTGCGGTGATTTAGTCCCCCCCCCCATAAAGGCTACGTTCATGGAATAATCCTTTATTCTGCACAAAACAAACCAACAAAAAAAGAAAATGAAATAAACATCAAAGTAACGTTTGCTTTGGGAATACTCCTTTTCTACTAATGACTTTCCAAAAGGCCAAATACGTGAGGCACTTTCACGCTTCAAACTCGGTCATACTTCAAAGGCTTTAGTAAGTTAATTCACATAATAGTCCATAGGACTAACTGAGCTTTTGCCGTTCATTTTCCTCGGTTCAAGCTTCCTGACCGCACCTGTCCTTTACATCCAGGATTGAGCTCAGGACACACTGGCAGAGCTCTACATTGGATCTTCATTTTCTAGCAGTAGGAGGGGATTTGTTGGTGGCTGGTAAATACAGCCCAGTTTTGCCCATAAGGGCCAGAAGAAAGGTGTCCTCCCTGCAGTGTCCACTGAGCAGCGTGGACCGTCCCTGCTTGGAGCGCTCACCTGAATCACGTCTTCCTGTTGTTCCAGTTGAGATCTGTCCCGGGTTTCTGCTCCGTGGTCCTCTCGAGGGGCGAGAGGGACTCGAGTGGGGATTTCTGTGCTTGAGGGGAGCGAGGGTCTATAACAGGAGGGGGCTTGTCTGGGTGAAATGGCCGGTAGTGGTCAGGCCCCATTGGGTGGTTCCCAGGGACGCCCCTGTGATCAGGCATCCTCCTGAAGTCCTGAGAATATCCTCCCCCTCCTCCACCTCCTCCTCCACCGCCCTGGTGGTAGTTCGGTGAGCGGTACTCGTCCGATCGCCTCCTCTTGGGGTCCGGATGTCTGAAGAGAAAATTAAAAGAAGTTACAATAACCTATACAAAATATTTAGTTCATTAAAGGGGAAACACCAGCCTCAGTTCCTGTTTACCTATATTTAATAAAGTATATGCAAAAAAATGTTTTGTCAATAACAGAAGACCTTTCTGTATGATTTGCTTCACAAGCACATCTGCTCAAAACATCTAAATGTACTGTTGTGGCAATATCCCCTCTTTCAGTAAAGAGAACCACCTCAACTCCTACAGGTTACTGTTAAATATTAAATTCACTGACACATAAGGACTTTCTTAGATACGCCTTTTCATTAGATGTTTAATTATTAATACTAAAGCAAAAGACTGAATTGTTAAACCTTCATATGTAATGACACTGTAAACCAAGTCAAATATCGCATGATTTAGCATTCATTTTTATTTCATTACCTATCATAATAGTCACGATGACCCCGATGGTCACGGTCATTGCCATACTGGTCGTAGGGGCGTTTGCGGGGAGAGCCACTATTCCGGTAGCCTCCAGGGTTGCGGTACGAGTCCCCATGTGGCCGTCGGTCACCATAGTGATGGTCCTTGTACCTGTGAGGGTCGTAAGGGTGATGGCGGTCACCTTGCCAGGACTGGTTGCTGTTACCAGGGTAGTTGTATTTACGATCCCTCTGCCATTCTCCCCGATCTGTAGATCAAGACACAAAACTGTTATGTACCGTAACAATGCCACCACTAACACCGCCACTAACAGAAATGCTGCCTTACTCAAACGTCTTGAGGACCAAGAAAACCATTTCAGTCTCATAGTTTTTGATGCTTCATAAAAGCAGACACAGTGGGTGTGTCTCAAAACCTGGTGAGCTCTCTACATTATACGTCACAATATGCGCGCTCCTGACAATAAGGGTGTCCCAATTCTTAGATATCTCTGATATGCTGCCTACTGAGGTATCTCATTTTGGCCGAATATCAAGAGAGCATCGGATGTTTACTCAGCTGCTGAGGCAATCCCGCGATGCAGCGCAGCGCAACTTTTGTTTGAAGATGGCGGGCAGAAGCGCTTCGCCGAGCAGCGCCGTCATCTTCAAATGTAAGTTATTCTGATTTTCTGTTTATTTATCTGTTTTCTAGTGATAAAAGTGCTCAAATAGCCTATACTTTCCGCGTTTGACCACAACTATTGTCTATTTTGCTGTTTCATTCAGAGCAAATACAAGTAAAATCACTATATAAACTGCCAGAGCAGATCCATGTTGGCTAAATGTGATTCTGACGGCTGAGGTAAGTAAACGCCGGTCTCGTGCAGTGGGCGGGAACAAGCAGCGACATCACTGCTGTCTAACTAGAGCGTCTCATTTATTTATCTTATAAGGACAGATGACGGTTGGAACGCTGCCTACTTAGACAGCTGCCTATGTAGATTGCCAGAGTCAGGTGTTTCTATTTGTTTTCCCCTTACTTTTCTATGTTAGTATGATTTAATAGTGGTTCCCACCGCTACACCAAAATATGCAGGACAGGGGTACACCAGCAAGACCACTGATTTAAAAGCATTCTTTCTGCAGACCAAACTGTAGCCATGCTTACACTACTTCAGTATACTTGTATTAATATAAGTTCTTTCTCTCACCATCGTTAGGGAAGTGTCTCTTATTGGACTGGTTGTAGGGCTCACGGTGGTGGGAGTGAGAGGGCGGTCCGGTGGGGTGGTTCTGAGGTGGATGGGGCTTAGTTGGAGGCTGAGTCCCGGTGGAGTCACGACTCGATCCAGACGGTTCAGGCCGGAAAGGCTTCTTCCTGGTGGGGTCATCTTTCTTCTTTTGCTCTTTCTGAAAGCAATGTGCATGGAGCGCATGAGCAGGACAGGACGAGATTCGAAAGAAAAACGTCTTGTCTTCACCTGGGCTAAAGATAAGTTTACCTCTTCCTCCTGGGATCGTTTCTTCTGAGCCATTTTATACAGCTTGTGCAGTTTCCTGGCTCCAAACTCAGTGAACTTGGACACAAAGATCCAGAGATTTCTATATGGAAAAAGAAAAAAATTAAAGGATAGAGTATTTTAACAGAAGAAACTGAGCTACAAGAGCATAGTGGAATAAAATCCTATCAGAAATAAGATATGGATATATTTATAGCACAAAGATGGTTAGTTTGACTTCGACACCCTCTCTCTACAGTTCTGAATAATCATAACACCACAAAACTTTCAGAGCCCTGGAAACTCAGTGCATGTTTGTATGCGAGACCTGCGCCAAGTCTTGACATGCTCCGGGTCGCTGTAGGCTTTAAGGCACTCAGTGATGCGGTCTCCAATCTTCAGCAGGCAGGCTCTAGTGTGCTGCAGCTGCTCCTGCACTGACAGGCCTTCATCTGGCTTATCCAGCTGCTTCAGAGCCTTCTTCACCGGCCTCATCCTCTCTTTACACTGAATGCACACAAAAACAGGCATGCAGACATTGAAGTTATGTATGAGGCTTCAAACTAGGGCTGTACAATGTTTTGTTTGTCAATCATTATCGCCATACTGGCCTTTGCAATAAAGATACTACTGGCCGCAGTATGAAAATTAGCCCTCAAACAGAGAACAATGATTTTAATTTTGTGCCCTGAATATCTCTAAGTTCTGAATATCTGATATTTCTGATGTTTGAACGGTGTTTTGATCAATCAAGCCATTTGTGTGATAAAACAAAGGTTCCTTTCTTACTAAAAACAGTGCATGCTGATCTTAAGTCACATTTCGGTTTCACTAATGTGTTTCAGTATGTAGCAGCAGAGTCAAAATATGTTATATGGTGCACCCAAACTTCAGACCACCATTTGTAAACCTTTTTCAAATCACAAAAAAGGGGTAAATTAAGACTACAAACATGCAGGCATTGTGTACAGATATTAACATACTGTCTGCAATACTTGCAAATAATGTTAGCATGTACTACGCATTAGGGACTCACAATGATAGCAGAATTATATTGGTGTCAGCAGATATTTGCTTTTAAAAAATCTATCCTTGTTAACAAAACATTGTATCTCTAAAACTGTAACTTTACAGGAGAAGAAAAAAAAAAGAACTTATAATGGAAGTTCATGTAGCAAGATTTTTTTCCAAGTAATTTTGAACCATTTCTATTGATCCATTTATCATGAAATGTTAACACTAACGCAAATAACTAGTTTTAAATTATGCAATAAAGTAGAGCAATAAAAAAAGGTTTTGCTTGACAGTGTTGATATACTGGTTTCAGACAGACGTTTAGATTCTACCAATATTGCACACCAATATTTGATGATGTATTTGTTGTATTCAGGAAGAGCAGAAAGTTTAGGAGAAGTTGGGCGACAGCACCAAAATGTCTGCATTTTTCCATCTCACTGCATTTGTTACAGAAAGAATTGTTATATTGTTCTATAATCGTAATTCATGTCCCAATTTCTACATTTAATTTATCTCTATGTATCGGCATATCCATCATCATGCACATAACAAGTACTGGATATTGGCATCTGCCCAGAATTTTCATATCAGTGCATCCCTACTAGGGGGGCAGTGCTGCCCTTACCAGACCAAAATGCACAGAAAATGAGGATGAAATGTAGAAGTGGCAAACAATTTTTAACCATAGGAAAAGTTTCACGCTACACTGTAGCAGAAAGAGGAGTAAAACAGAAGACAGGACATTCTGGAGAAACACTATTCATACTGTCACCAGGGGGTGGAACCAACATGACAACACTTAGTAATAATAATAATAATAATAATATTAATAATAATAATAATAATAAATAAAGAAGGTAAACAAAAAATACTTTTAATACATACTTTTAATAAATAAAGAAGACTTAATTGTGAGACATTTTATCTAATTCCGTTTTGGGTCTCATTCTAACCCCACAATATTCTTCCCTGTTCATCCAATCAGCATGTGCTTGATTTATAACACTGCAGATTCACGTCTGTACTTAAGATGTGAGGTACGCAGACTGGCACCTCTATGAACTACAATTACCCATAAATGCCTTTCTCCACATTTCTCACACAAATCTCATACATCTTTAAAGAAGACCGCAGGAGTTTACGTTTTCACTTTCTTTTGTCACAGAAAATGGAGTGTGATTTGACTAGAATTAGAAACATCAAAAAGCTTGCCAGTAAAATATGAGACAGGGAATGAAGACCACAAGAAACTCACAATGCTGAAGGTTTCCTGGTCCAGTTCATCATCTTCCTCTCCAATAGGGACAGGCTCACTGCCTGCTGTAATGTGCACCGGGCCCTGAGCCTTCTTGCCTTTGCCTGCTGGTTTGGCCTGAAAAATTCCCAAATAAATGTCAAAGAGAGCACTACGCACACACACATTCCTGCAAGGTCCACATTCCACTGTTCATTTGTTTTGTTCAGTCTACGGATTCGCAACTAATCGCAACAAACAGTAAGCCAATGAAACTTCAGGGAATGTTCTAATATAGGCACCTTATACCTACAGGACTAAACTACCTTATCTTTCTTGAGCTTGGAGCGCTTTTTGTCCTTGTCGCCCTCCTTCTCTTTCTTCTGAGCTCCCTGCTTCTCTTTGTTCTCTTTGTTGTCCTTCTTCTTCTGTTTTTTCTTTGTGGGGGATTTCTCAGCTCCGTCATCCTAGAAGAAACATACAAACAAAGGGAAACGTTCCCACAAAAATGTGAACTGACTGGTCAACAGTGTTGATGCAAGTTTTACATCAAGTTTAGCGTAAATTGCTCTGAAAACAACCACATTGTTTTAGTTTATGTTTCTGTTTTGATAGGGATTTGATACGCTGTCTGCGTAAGGGAACATACCTTCACTTCGCCTTCCTCAGATGGGATGTCAGACAGACGGGGAGAAGAGATTTCATTGGCTAGCTCATCTTTTGGGGCCTTGTTCTCCTTCTTTACTCGTGGTTTCCTCTTCTTTACCTTGGTCTGGAAGAAAGCATGCCACCGCTGAGCCAATGCCACAAACTAAACTAAGGACTGTTCACACTATGAACCATTAAAACGGTGAACATTTCAAACTGAAAGGAAAGACAAAACTACTACAGTAAACCTAAAACACTAATTGTACTAATGACTGGATAGTCTAGTGAGCTTCATACTATTAAGATTATGGTAACAATACTTTTTATTCTATTTATTCTCATTGCCCTTCCAAGAAGAAGGCTGTAACAGTGCTGGGACAATTTTCAGGCTATATGATTAAGTGCCATGCTTTATCATCAACTGACTATAAGACAACAACTTGTCACGCTCACACTGGTCTTAACGGCCAATGACTCTCTACTTACCTCCTCTCCTGCTTTGGATGCATCTTTGTTCTCCAGGTCCTTCTTCAGCATCTTCAACAAGTAGTCTGCTCTCATCTGTAACTGTTTTGCTTGTGGTTTCTTGTCAGGGTCATCTGGAAGGATCTGCATACATTAACGGGCAGTGTTAGCTCAGACATACAACTGAACCAAATTTAGAAGATCCCAACGAAAACACACCTTTTCTGAAAGCTTCAGGTCAGGATCAGTCTTGATCAGGTCCCAGTTGCCATAGCCATGCTCATAGATGCCTAGCAACAGCTGTGTATCGTCGTGGATGTCCCAGTCCACATCAAAATGAGGAATTTTCACACGACAGGTCAGCTGAAACCTAGAGAGAGAGTTGGGCAGTTAGTTGGTGTCCATCTGCAGTATTTGGTAACACATTTGTACTGAGTATAGAGACTAGATTAAGTTACTTTGCTTGCTCTAAGAGCCACAGCGTACTACATGTGACAAATGAACCCTATCAAACTGAACACCTCTGGAACGATCCATTCAGAGACTTGGTTGTGACCCCTTTAACTCGTTTTAATGCCAGTAACATGTATAGGCATGGAGAATCAGAGCTTTCTTTGTGCTGCAGAGCTTTCTTGGGTGCCAAGATGCAATTATCAAATTATTCTGGATGCATCTTTTTTATAATATGTAATCTTTTTTTTTTTTTACTTTGCATCTTCATGTCAATTCAAGATTGCGATGCATGTAAGAATCTAATTTTTCCCCACCCCTACTTGTCTTGTCGCACTTGTCACTGTACATAAGATGTACAACGGTGCTTTTATTTTTGGATTCGCTGTGATTTTTTTCCTTGTTAGCTCATTCAGAGCACAGTCCAGATTGATTAGCACTTAATACTGATTTGTTTAACTACAATAACAATTAAGAATGACTGTGCATGACTTTCATTCCTATTCATGTGTTTGGTTTTTCAAAAAAAAAAAAATAATAAAAAACCTACGATTGTGTTAGATTAGTTACTTTTAAATCTCAAAAAAATGCAGATGACATTGAGATATCACATTGTCAAAGATTTGTGTTAGCCTTGAAGAGTTAAGCTTAGATGTTGGGTCTTTCACCGCAATAATAATCATCAAGGCTGATTTAAGAAGCCTAGTGGAAGTTTAAAATGGTAATCGATTAGAAGTTTGGGTTAAGAACATACTTGTTCCTCTCGGCGGGGTTGGAGGGCACAGCTTTGTGAAGAGGCTCAAACTCTTCCTCGTGCTGAATGATGGACTTGGCATTGACCTGAACCCCTGAGATCTTGATGTTGATGCCGCGTCTTTTCCCTGGACCTTTGGCTACAGAGTGGGCACACAGCGCCATAAGAGAACAATGGTGTCATTATTTTTACCAAATATCTCTTGCTTGTCTTTTGGCACTTGACAGACTGTTTTGACACTGTAATTAAGAATTTGTTCTTAACAATGGCTTGCCTGGTTAAATGAAGTTGAAATAAGTAAAAAATAAAATCTCTCTCTCACCTTCTGTGGGGTTCTCCTTCATTTGTTCTTCATGCTCCTGTATTGCAGTCACACATGTGGTGTGAACCAGCTCTCCCAGTCTCTTTAGGTCTGCTATGGACTTGTCCACCAACTCAGAGTCTCGTGCAATGGCCTCCAGCCTGGAGATAATGTACAACCAATCAGCATGGCTATTGGAATTTACAAGTGAGCATCAAATGTAAGCACTAATAATGTCTTTAGCTCTTTGGCTAATTTAAGAAGCTTCGGTATTTCTTATTTTGCTCAGTTTTTTAGTAAGTATCTTTCTAAACTCGTATTACATAGAAAGTCTTTAATCGTGATCTTGTATGTGTTTAAATCCATACCTCTCAAGTGGGGCTCCAAACTTCTTATAAGCCTTTATGAACCTGTTAAAAAGAGCATTTAGCACATTTATCAATCAAATTTCAGCCCCACTAAAAGGTGACCGCTGCATTCACATATGGCTTAGTGTGATACCTGCGGATCTCTGCGTCAGTGAAGCCCTCCACGTTGTTCTTGCGTGCACGCGGTCGGCCTCTCCGCTTTGGCTTCTTGTCATCATCACTGTCGTCTGTTTCACTCTCCGAGCCCGAGGAACGGTTCTTGAGTTTGAGCTTTGAGCCAACGTCGCTGTCACTGTCATTAGCCTGCGCCTGCAAAAGCACAACACAAGCTCTTACACACAGTCTGAGGTGAAAGCCTATTAAAAATACTTCTTAGCTCATAGAAGATGACTAATTTAGTAACTGTTTTGCTAGTTTTGCACAAACCCCCTTTAGGGCACTAGATGCAATCGAGATGCAATCTAGTAGTCAAAGTACCGGCACACAGAGCCAGAACAATGGTTTTTGCTGTCCAAAGACTTATGGCTAAAACAGTCTGGGTTTAGTGTCCAGAAGCATGGTATTAGTGCGTTAGAGTTTTCTAATATTTGGAGAATCTCAAAACTAAAAAAAACTGTTCTGTGTGCTTTTAATTTCTCCCCAAAAAGAAACCTCTTTTAAAAGGCACAGCACCGGAGAACGTCTCGAGGAACACTCCCAGTGGTTCCTCTTTAATGCTCCAATATTAAATCATCTCCAGCTCAAAGGAAGAGTAATGAGAGTGCGGTTTAGCGCATACATGCAGCCGATTTCGCTAGGGAACCCACTGTGCCATAAAACTTAACAAGTCATTACTAAGGCCTACAACGCCACAGACCCCACACACACACACATACACACACAAGCTGATCCAGCACAGAGCTATAAACTCTAATGAGTCATTACCGTCTGCCTAAGATATCAGCACTAACACAAGCAGACACAAATGTAAGCAAGAAAAAAGCCTAAGGGTGCACTTCATGTTACCTTTTGCTAAATAAACACATCCATAATATTTGTATTAAAGCCACTGTGTTTATATGGGAGCCTCCAACCAACTCAAATGCATAGGTAGACAATAATATATGTGTTAAAATGTGTTTGTATGTGCTTAGACAATATATGATAATGAGGATAAAAATAATCATGTTATGCAAATTAAGGTGCTATGCCACTGTACTTGGCAGCATTAATTCATGCAGTTTGTTACACAGAGTGGAGCCTCTAGTCTACTGATAAGGGGCTTGTATAACAAAGGTATTGAAATACACAAATACTGCGGTCTTCAGAAAGCCTAACAAAACAGGAGTCCTTCTCTAAATCTTTTTTAGTTAGTCCTAAATGACAGGGACTGTTTCGTAGATCAGCACTCAATTGACAGTGTTCATATATATTATCCCTGTAGGTTGGAGGTTTCTACAAGGTATTCCTTACTCTTTTATTGGAGCTCCTGCTCCTGGGCAGCATGTAGATGTCCTCCATCTCCTTTTTCTTCTCCTCTTCCTCCACCCGTCGCCGCTGGTCTTCAGGAATGATCTCATCCCAGTCCCTCATGGGTTTCTCCTCGAGCTCTGGAGTGCTCTCATCCATGGTGAAGTTGGCCACCTGTAAGAACGCAAAGAAACAATGCCTCAGTTGAAGGAACAAACTAAATTTGTGACCGAAACAAATCCTCATCTGCATTTTAGGGCAGGGGTAGAGACAAACTGCACCGGCCACTAGGGGCACAAAGCCAATGAATCATGTGGCCAAAATTAAGAAATGAATAATAATAACAATAATAATAATAATAATAATAATAATAATACAAACATGTTTACCGCATCTACATAGTTTTTACAATAAACAAATGTGCCTCAGTACCAAAAATAATAGTCAGGTATTGCTTTTGAAAAAGAAAACATTTATTAAAAACTTTAATAGCAACATTGCTGTGGGGGTAAACATGGTGGTCTCCCTTCCAAATCTGGTCCACCCTGACATCATCTGAGCTAGGCAACGTTATTAGAAGGTTATTATTAGGTTATTAAAGGGGGAAAAAATACACAAAGATTCTAAGATTTTAAAATTGGTAAATGCTGGTAAACTACCTTAAACTGGGACAGGAGCTCATCTGTTGCACTGGAACCTTGATCACTCTCTCTGGTCTCAGCCAGCCGCAAAATCTCATCAATGTCCATCTCCTACAAATGAAAACAGAAAAATGCACAATATATTATTAAGAGACCAACCACAGACAGGAAAACTTCATTCACTCAAAATTGCTAATAAAGAAACTGTGAGCTGTGTTCCTTCAAGTGGAAAAGTGATACCTGTGGCTCTGACTCTTCCCCTTCAGGCTCTTTAAACAGATCTTCTGCTCCAAACTTCAAGATAGCCGTCAGCTCCTCCTTGTTAAAAGGGTTTGAACTGGAAACAATAGTTCAAATACAGTTCACGACAAGACAATGAATGTCATTTCCATTAGGATAATATTAATGATCTGAATGACAATATTCATCATTTTAATCCTTTCTCTTTAGAGAGCTCTTAAGGAATACTCACTTTGAATTTCCTGAACTATTATCCAGAACCGTTCGTCCAGTGGTGTCCATTCTCTGAATGACAAGATGGTCTAGAACCATCTTCTTCTTTGCCCTTTCAATAATATCCTCCTCTACAGTCCCTTTGGTGACCAGACGATAAATATTGACCTAACAGTAAAATAATAAATATATCACTCACTCTGCTTATCGAAAGCAAATATATGCAATATTTTTCTCCTCAAACGACGTATCAATGAGCAACAAAGCTCATGCCATCACTTACTTGTTTCTTCTGGCCTATTCTGTGGGCTCTGGCCTGTGCCTGCAGGTCGTTCTGTGGGTTCCAGTCTGAGTCAAAGATGACAACAGTATCAGCTGAGGCTAGATTGATGCCCAGGCCTCCAGCACGAGTGGACAAGAGGAAACAGAAGTCCTGGATGTGGAAGAAGAGAAGGACTGAGGATGAACAGATCATCTCAGGGCTAGGGCACATACAAAAGCCAAGCTACACATGGTCAAATGTAGAGATAAGCATATCAGTTTACGTAGGGGAATATAAAGGTATCCAAAATAAGACTCTCAACACCAAAGTTTAAAGGCATATTTTTCCTGTCCGGCTTTTTTATGAGAAGAACCAATTCATTGGAAAAAGTTAAAGGAAAAAGAGAAACAGGATGGATACAGTCAGATGATTCATGAACATACTATTAAGAAGCATAAAGACTGAAAAAAAGACAGGATATTCTGGAGAAACGCTACCCATGGTTTACTATTTGATGCAGACGGATGCTGCCATAAGCAGTGCATTTTAGGATATCCATATCTGCAAACAGACCACAAGGCTATCACATTTTTGTTACATACCTCAGAACCCTCAGCGTTAAAGTGGTCGAGTGCTTGTTTCCGGAGCTCTCCTTTGATAGAACCGTCCAAGCGCTAAGGTAAGACAAGAAAAAACAGTGACTGAAAGATCTTGTCTTGAGTACAGGCATCATACATGCTGTTTGAATCCTCATATGCATAGATACAGTTTAGACAGGAGCTGGTAATTCTTGCTAATGCAGCACTGAGAGGCGTGTTGTTGAAGCCAGTACGCATCAAAAAATAACTGGAAGATAAAAATAGCGGCAGGACACTAGCAGTCAGTGCCAAGATACCACTGCAGCTCTGACACCCGAGTCAACCGGAGCCCAGCTCCAAACAGTCCCACCAACATGCTAAACTTCTACCACAGTCATAACAAACAAAACTAGCGTGCATAAAGCTTAAATATAAATGGTTAAACAAACAGGAACAAACAAGCAATGCTGCACTCAAAAACAAAAGATCTCAGGGAAGTCTCATTCCAACCCAATGCAAGCATTCTTCACTGTCTGTGTCACTTTTGACCCTACCTGGAATTGATAGTGTTTCATGGCCAAGTAGTCAGCCAGGATGTCCAGCATACGGACCATCTGAGAAAAGATGAGCACGCGGTTGCCCCGTTCCCTCAGCCGGGTCAGGAGTTTATCCAGGAGGACCAGCTTCCCACTGCCTCGCACCGTGGTCTGTTCCACAAAACATGCTCAGTTAGAACCTGTTGAGAGTTAACTTAGAAAATTCATGCTTTTATTGTAAGGCCGTCCCACCTGTAAGCGCTCCTGAGAACTTTCGTTTTCTCCCTCCTCTGGCTGCTTGATAAGGAAGGCATGGTTACAGCACTTCTTCAACTCCATGACAATGTTAAGGAAGCCTGAAGAACTTCCTCTGGTGCCTTTTGAGAGGGCTTTATAATTCCTTGTGAGAATCCACCTTAAATGACAAACACACATAGGGTAAGTGTGACCAATCACATTTGAGGAACCAAACAGAAAATTTAATGCAAGCTAGACATCAGACACAGAGCAGGACCTACTTGTAGAACTGTTTCTGCTGGGCGGACATGTCCACTCGGAGGATCTGCTCCACTTTGGCAGGCAGGGATTTCTCCACGTCCTTCTTGACACGGCGCAGCAGGAAGGGCTCCAGCACTTTATGAAGACTCTGGTAGCCGTTGTCCCTGCCTTTACCGTGCTCTTCCTCAAAATCTTCCCAGAACTCAAATCTGAATTAAGGCAAAGACCAAATATGACCATAAATCGCCAAACATGATTTAGAGCCTGATTTTCTTTTAAAGTTCAAAACAAAACTCAGTCGATTTAGTATTTCTGGAACCAACATGCAGAATATGTTCTGATTTCTGGTCTACTAAGCTAACCTTCAGGCTGCTGTTCTGAAGTTTGTCATCACTTGTGTTTTTATCAATACCAATGTCAGCATGAGCGATAATGCTTTGTCCTAGCGACCAATAAACACAAAACCAAAACATTCCCATTATATTCAACAAAGCTGTCTACAGTGTGTGATGTGACGGATGCTCAGTTTCTATTTTTGATGTATTGCATGTCATTGTGCTGATATTTCAGCAAAACAAAAATACTGCGGTTAAGCGAGCTGTCTTTTGTCAAAACATGCTTAAACTTGCCAGAATCAGAGAAGGAGAAACTGATGCATTAGGTGGAGAAAAGCTGTGTTTTTATAAGTATATTTACCAAAATTAGGCAACTGATAGGCAAAATGCTAGAGAGCTGGAAGTTTCAGGTAGCACTACCAACGGATTTTATCTGTTGTAATCTACTGATATTTCATTTAAACGAATTACACAAATTGAGCAAGTGAAAAAATATAGGCCATGTGAGACGTACTTGTCAGGCATCAGAAAGTGCAGAAGGGACCACAGCTCTTTGAGTGAGTTCTGCAGCGGGGTCCCAGTGATGAGCAGCCTGTGGTTTGACCTGAAATCGATCAGTGTTTTGTATAGCAGCGAGTCGTCATTCTTCAGCCGGTGAGCTTCATCCACCCCGAGAAAGGCCCAGTTTATGTTCCCCAAAACACCCTGGATTAAGAACAGAACTAGTATCAACAGTCTGTTCCCAATTCAGACCTCATCATTTTTGTAGATAGATATAGATAACGGAGGAATTTCTTTCATCCTTCTTACCTTATCTTTCAGTAAAATTTCATATGTAGTTAAAAGCACATTGAACTTGATTCTTTTGCTCTGCTGGTGGATCCACTCATAGTCACGAATCTTTTCAAGAAAAGAAAATAAAAATGTTTGAAAAATCAGTCAAATGAAGCTAAATGTTTATTAAGGAACTGCACACATTGAAATGCAAGAGTATAGTTGATCACAGGAATGCCATTTTGACATCAGGGAGCATCTTACCGTCTTCCTGCTCAAGACGTCCCCCAAATAGACCACGACATTCATGTCAGGTGCCCAGGTAACAAACTCCCGCTGCCAGGAAGTGAGCGTGGAGAGGGGCACCACCAAGAGGAAGGGGCCGTACAGCTGGTGCTGATGGAACAGGTAGGAGAGAAAGGAAATGGTCTGGATGGTCTTCCCCAGGCCCATCTCATCTGCTAATATAACACTGTTACACCTAGACAACACAGAAGAGACACCCATCAGGAAAGGAGCTCAGACCATAACAAATAAAGATAAAGACAAGAATATATCAGCATGAGAAGTGTGATAGAACAAACTTTCAAGATTTTTCATCTAAGTGAAAGATTTTGAACATTTAAAAATCTTTATATATTCACAAATAATTACAGATTTATTTCTTTCCTATTAGATTTAGAGAACAGTACATTTACTGTACTCAGGTACATGCTGAAGCAGCCTAAAAAGCTTATTTATAAAACTCTTTTAAAAGATACCTGCACCAGGAGTGGGCTAGCCAGTTCACCCCATCTAACTGGTAATCTCTCAGCTCCAAGTTCTCATCCCCGATGTAAGATGGCTGCTTCTTTAGAGCCACAAATCTAGGCCTCTGTTTTAACACCTTCAAGTTTCAAGGACAGAAAAAGGTTAGACTAAAATAGATCACCATTTTTTGTAAAGGCAAATAATATTACATATTATATTATTATATTTTTTATTTTATTGAATAAAACTGACAAAGAAACAGTATAAAGCATGTTTCAGTTGTATGAAACAGTCAAATTAAAGTAGCCAATTTCTGTTGTGTAACTCAACTGTAAAATTAGTAACAATTAGAAAGAAAATTAAACCTGATCAGACATTAAAGGAGATTTCCAGTGATTTTTTTTTATTTCTGCATAATTTAAAATTCACTTGAAATGTTTAAAATGTCAACAACGTAGTTTACATTAGTTTGATATAAAATGCTCTACTCTAGACAAACTTCTGAAAGACAGGATTGTTCACAGTGGTGGTGACAGGAAGACATCCAGAGTTTAATACCTCTAAGAATTGAATAAAGCCATTAAACAAAATGGTTATGAATACACTGCATGACAGACATTATTTTATGATAGGTTTCAGTCAGACTAATCAAAAATGGCTATATTTGCGTTGTAAATATTACAACCACTGGTTCTATCACCACTGTCCAAGTGAGAAAGTTTCTCTACAATCAGCCTTTTCACACCAAACCACACTGAATGACTTGACTAACAGAGGTGATGTCCTCTTTAAAGAAGCAATATACAGAAGAGTGAGCGAAGAGGCCTCTCACCTTACAGTCTTTGGAGGGGATGGTTTTAGAGACATTCCTGTTGTTGAAACTATCTATACAAGACTGGAACTTTTTTCCTATCAAAGCACCATCCTCCCATGTGCACTCGGCGTAGGGCAGGCCCATCCACTTACACAAGTACTCTGGCTCATTGGAAGTGGTCTTATGCGCTGTTGTGAAAAGGGGGAAAACCAAAACAGAAAGTCAGAGATTTGTATAATTGTATAATTAGCATTTCAAAAAACATCAACTAACTGTTATACTACTCTCCAGTTTTAATGGTTGTCCATGCTAACACTAGCACTTTCAGCTAACTGAAAACAGGTAATGGACAAGAGTACAAAATTAAGGTAAAGGACAAAAAACTTACAGGGAAAATCAGAGGGCACCTGTGATTTCCCAGTTTTTGTTGCTGTAAAGGCAAAAGAAAAGAAGACTAAGGTGTAATTTTAGCATAAAACTACAAAGCTCCATATCAATTCACTGACTGTTCCAAAATCTTCATGGGTTTATGCATAAGCCTTTAATCATGATGTAAAGGCTGTACTTACCAATGACTCTCTCCACTATTTGAAACTGCTTGTTCAGATCAGTGGTTAGCTCTTGCTGACAGTTGTAATATTCCAAATCCTCAGGTGATGCTCTTTTCAACCTGCAAGAGACCCAATGATGGTTAAGCAAAACAATCTTCACATGCAAACTGACGCATGTAAGCTTTTATGGGTTAACACTAACACACTGCCTCAAGTTGACTAAAGCCCAACCTGAACACATACAATAAATGAAACCCAACATGATTCAAGAACTTCTAACTTTGTGGATATTGTCCTGCAATGTCATCTGTAATGACAATTTACATAAATAAAAAGGCCACAGGTGCAGCTTATGTGCAAATAAGATATGGTTTAACCCTCCTCACCAAGCATTAAGCTCATCGTTCTTCTTCTTAAAATTCTCCAGCTTCTTTATCCCTTTGACTTTCTGCTGGGTGAGAGAGTCTATGCTTTCCCATGTGTTGTGAATGTAGGACCAGCCCTTCCACTTGATGAAGTACTGAGTCTCTCCTTCCTCCTTCTCTGGGTCAAAATCGGCTCCAGGGTCGCCGTTGGCCTCTACAGCATAGAGGGTGGTGGCAGCCCCAGTAGCTGTAAACAAGCAGACAAGTATCCCAAATCAAATATGGTATTACACATGAGCTGGAAATTTAGAAAATGTCATTTGAAGACTTTGAAGCAAAATATTTAAAAGAGGTCCTAAAAAAGGATGTTTCAAAGAATTATAGTAGCTTATACGACAGCATAATATATCACTTGTTAATCATTATAACAATATTGGCTTTTGAAATATCTTAGAAGGCTGCAAACGAAGCTCATTACAATGTGTGTTATGAGTATCTTGACAAATCACAGTTCCAGATGAGTGTTTTGCAGGGTGTTGAATCAAGCTATATATATGTGCGCATATA
The DNA here is from genome assembly GCF_904425465.1 of Colossoma macropomum. NCBI lineage: Eukaryota > Metazoa > Chordata > Actinopteri > Characiformes > Serrasalmidae > Colossoma > Colossoma macropomum. The sequence continues at coordinate 2,483,376 of NW_023495267.1, read as the reverse complement.
TATATATATATATTTAAACAAACGTACATACACACATACACATATAGATACACATACATACATATGTATATAATTAACTTGTCACACATGCTACGTGCAGAAGTGTGTAAAGGATGTGCACTCAAATCAACAAAATTTGACAAGGGGCAACCAAACTTTTGCACATAACTGCAATTACAGTACTAGTACTTTTTTACCCAGCTCTAGCGACTCAAAACTTCAAATAACTGTAAAATAAAACACAGTACATACGGCATTTGCTTACCTCCCTTCCTACCAAGCCTGGTGTCAATGACCTTTTCAATGGTCTCACTGTCGTCGTCCTGCATATCTTCTGTCCCCTCAGCCATCTCGATCAGGTCATCAGAGTCTGTCTCAAAATCATTCTGGTCCTCCTTATAACTGTAATCACAGAGCCTACTGTTAGACACACTTACTGAAAAAGTGCTTCCCCTAGATTGCTTTTTGAGTGGTAGATCTTTCAAAGCTAGCAGTCCTATAGAAACATCACGTCATCAAATCTGTGCAGGGCTGGAAAAGCATCATCATGCAGAATTGTTCATAAATACAATGAATAGACTGCATATCAATACACATTTTTATTTTCTATTTACAATTATTTTTAAGAAGTGCACTCGTCGTTGGCGAGGAGTTCATTTAGTGCGACCCGAACTAATGACAGGGGAAACACTGCTTGCTGTGTGTGACACCAGCTGACAAGGAAAAAGCAAGAAAATAAGAGATCCATACCTAACTTTAGTAGCTGCCCTGCGACGGGTCTGTCTCTTTGGAGTATCCTCCTCGTCATCATCATCGTCATCATCATCTTCCTCCTCTTCCGACGACTCCTGCTTTCTTAGTTTCCGTCCCTTTTGAGACTGATGCTGCTTGGCTGTGGATTTGGTCTGAGGTCTGAAAAGGTTGCACACACACAAAAACACATAAAAGCGTATTTTCAACCATCGCTGCGGGTCAAGCGTCCCTCTTTGCACTTCCCTATCCCCTGTAGAACAGTGTAGCGATTCATTAGCACTCCTATTAGCCTGACTCATGTGCCAGTGGCCTTGAGACAGCTTTCAAACAATCAAACCACCTACAGTCAGAACAAGAATCAAATCATCAAGTTTGCATCAGATTTTTAAAAATCAAGCCACAACAGACCAGAAATGCCACCACCCAATTTGCAAGCACTAGAAATGAACCACAACTGTAGGAGGAAAATATTAGTCAAGCCAAAACGTGTTAATTGTCTTCGCTCAATCATGATTCAAACAAAGACATCAGATTGCTCATCGTGATTAAGCTAGGATGAGCTGTCTGAAGGCCAGGCTTCGCTACACTCTTACCTTCTAGCAGGAAGTCGTCTGGATCTAACTTTTTTTTCTTCCTGCTCACTCTCTGAACTGCTGGCCTCTTCCTCATCATCATCATCATCCTCGTCGTTTGAGTCATCATCTTTCCAGGTATTTCTTTCAACACAGAAATACCACAAATTCACCCATGGGGGGCTAGCAATAGTTTTAGCTACTACATTATCATGCGGTTGCTTCATTGACCAGCAACACAGAGCATCTAAGAGATCTAAAGGCCTGATCTATGGACTGGCCAGGTGTACCCCCCAAGCAGCAGCACTGATCTTGCATTAGATTAACTGTGTATGATTTGTAACCCTAGTTCCGTGAGATGTTTGGGCAGTGGCAACCCCAGGTTGCTGTTGCCCTATGGAAAACAGTTAGGCTGATGTTGGCTATATGGACCATTCTACTGTCTTAGTTCAAACAAAGTAACCTGCTATGTAGGAATAAGTAAGCATGCAGGGTCGCTACGGCAACCAAAAAATGGCTTGTTTTCCACGTGCACGTTTCACTCATGGGTTCTCTCCCAGTCAGTCAGGGTTGCCAGATTTGTGGTTTTTCCAACAAATCCGGCTAGTCTGAAAGTGCACTGCGGGTTGAAACACATTCATGGAGTGTGTTTTCTGTTTGGACAGCTTTCTAAATGGACTGCGGCCACGGAAAAAGGTTTGAAACGGAAACGCATCGTCTTATGAGTGTATATCAATCCTGGTGTTGAATAGCTGGTAACCCAAAGGCAAAAAGAATGCAGCTTGTTCGATGGTGACACTGACCATTTAAAATCTGAAAGAGGACAAATATGCATCTAATATCACAGAAAGGGCTCTATAACTGACCACTACTGCTAAAAGACAGTTTTCTTTACAAGACCAGTAACAGCATTCACGAGTGATACAAGTGGAGCAGTAACAAAGATCTACAGATCTCTTTTATCCAAACGGATAAACGGTCAAAGCAGCCAATTTACTCAATAAAAATATAAGGAGTAAAAGAGCAGCTACATCTGTTTACCGTCGCCTGCATTCTGACTTGTTACTGGGTGATAGTTTAAGCCTGGTGGACCAACCAGGGAAATCTGTGTACAGTAGAGAATGTTTAACTAGTATTTCCTTTGATAACAGTCATTAATGAGAGAATATGCATATTAACAAGATTTTCTATTTCATGTTAATTTATTCTAATGACTTATTTCACTGTATTCTGCTGCTTGATGTGAGCGCCTCCTCGTTTTCTCTAAATACTGTGCACTTCAGTGTGAGTCTGTGAGGCTCTGCCGCTCTGCACGCGCCAGCTTCAACAACTGGTTAACTAGTTAATAAGGTAGTGTTTTAAATTACAGATATTTGCACTTTATATTTATACAAATGAATATTGAGCAAATCACACTTTTCCCCATATGCGATCTGTTCATAATATTAGGAGACGACAGCAGTGCAAAGCGATCACTGTATCTATTTTATCACAACAATGTACGATACTAATAACAAAGTAACTTACTAAAGTATGTACATGTATTCACCCATGACTCCTGCTCTTACTTCAACGTCCTTACCCCAAATTAAACATATGTCAAGTGATTAGGACGTAAATTCAAAAATTTGTTCTTTTCTTTTCGCCCCCCAACATTTAACCCAAGTTGGTGCCCAAACCCTAAATTTGTGAACACCATGTTGTTTTTTTTAAAAAGATCTGTTTGTGAACTTTCATGAAGTTGAAGGATTTAAATTTATTTGGTAGCGTGTCAGCGGTGCTAGTTGTCACAGTAGTTGTTTTGGTAGCGACAAAATGAAATGTTCAATCATTTGTTTTACACACAGTTAAGGTACAGGTACCGGGCTACTCAAATTCTGAAACTCTGACCTTAAACCAATTCAGTAGAATGATCCATAGATTGCATATACAAAGCGGAATCTGACACTATTTTGTGCCAAGTTATTAACTCTAAACACCATATAATGTGGCATATTCAAGTCAAAATGACACTTAGTGGAACGTTTATCTTTTTCACAAGATGGTAGATGAATATCAACTGAATGTCCTAAAATGCCCCCCAGCACAAACATATAAAAAAGATGAGGGAGTGAACTGTAGTTATGGTCAAAACAACAATGTGAAATGCATTGTGATGTACATAATGTGTGACTGCATGAATCTATAATGCAATACTGACAACAGACCAGTGTATTAGGAAATTACACCTGTTCTTACATGCCAAATCAGTGTGGAAAACATGATATTTGCATGCACTACAGCAATCTTAACTCATAGATGACAACCTAGTAATTTAAATACTCTTAATCTACTACATAATATAGCTAGTGTAATAACTGGTAGTGCAAATGAAGTTCAATGTAAAAATAATAAAAATGTCCATAATTCATGTGGACTGTTACTACAATGCAGTATTGAAATCATGTGAAACTACAACACAATGAAACATACAGCTAACAACAAAGGACATTTTTAAGCAGACGATTTGTCATTTGTTCTGTCCATACTCACTGTTTCTTTTTCTGCTGGGATGCTTTTCTTTTAGGGCTTTCACTCTCAGACTCACTGCTGCCCTGTAAATGATGTGAAATAGGCATTTCAGCACGGACCAAACATCACTGTGGGTGGTGTCACAACCACTAGATGGCAGCAAAGTACAATATTTCAGCCAACAAGACCACCTCAAGGGGGCACCAGACTACAACATTCATGCAGCGTCTTGATCACAAGAGGTAGTAGTCTTTAAATTTAAATTTAGGTAGGTTTCACCGATTGTCCAAGCTTGTGTTGATTCATTTTTTCTTAACAGCCACAAGTAGCACAACAGAACTTGTGCACTTCCAAGAGTCTGTTCACAGAAAAAAATTCTTAGATGGCCAACCTCTGCTCCAATGTTCAGACGAGCTGGTTCTGTTCTGCTCCGGTTGGACCTTCTAACACCATAAACATCTGGATGTTTCTCCCACATCTGTAAATGTAAACATAAAATTATTTACCAAATGTTCTTAACAAAACATTTCTTCTTAAAACCCACTAATGCAGGTTTCACAAAGATTCTGGCATTCACCAAAGGGTTATTTACTTATTCAGGATTTGTTCTTAGGTAAGAACAGAATCTACACACTCAGGAGCACAAAGATACAAACAATTTATCAGTTTAAAAACATCATTAATCTGTTGTAGACTTTTCAGACTTTCTTCAGATCTTTTTCCAGAACAAATTTAAGACGTAATGGAGATATTGGTAAATGAGGCCCACTGTCTTTCCATTTCACTTAAGAAACTCATTTAGTGAGCATGTCAACTATTGTCCAATCTCAGATAAGGTGACTACATGTTAGCTCACATCCAACTTATTTATTCTTCAATTCACTACAGTTATCAAATCATTCAAGAGGAAGGACAGAAAAGTCACTAAAGGTCTCATCTTCCATTTATCCTCTGATCTGCTTTAAGACTCTACACAAAAGGTCAGTATGCCAAGGCAACAGGCAGCCTGTGAAAGCTGGCAGTCACAGAAGCTTAGCAAATAAAAGGCAAGGCAATGACCTAGTTCAACACAAAAACACCAGACAAAAGGACACTAAAAAGGTCAAATGGAGTGACAATGTCACAGCGCAGCTGAATTTCAAGTGGAACATGAGCACCGAAACTAAAAAAGTAGTGAATAAAATGGTCTAATTGTGAAATAAAAGCACTGAAACTGGCTTTTCGGATCAGATGAACAGCATACGCTACAGCAGATGTGCGCTTGGAGGTTATGGACATAAATATAGATCCAAACATCAGTGAGATGCTGATAAGAGGCTACTGGGTCTTACACTAGTTCGAATGGTAGACACTGCCTTTGTCCCATTCCAATATTAGACAAGTAAATGGCAAATCGTTTAGCATTTCTAGCATTAGAATTTGTGCCCATTCAGACAAAGAGCATTGGTGAAGTCAGGCACTGATGTTGGATGAGAAGACCTGGCTTGCAACTGACATTCCAATTCATCTCAAATATGTTGAGGTCAGTAGGCCACCGGAGTTTTTCCCCACCTCGTCAAAGCATGTCTTCACGGACCTCACCTTGCGCACAAGTGCACAGTCAGGCTGGACCAGAAAAAGGCCTTCCCCAAAGTCTTGCCACAAAGTTGGAAGCATATAACTGTGTAAAATGTCATTGTATGCAGTAGAATCAACATTATCCTTCACAAGAACTAAGGGGCCGAGCCCAAACCCAAACCCTGAAAAACAGATCCAGTAAAGTATTTATCCTCCACCAAACTTTACTGTTGACACAACGCATTCCAGTAGGAAGCATTCTTCTGGTATCTGCCAAACCCAGGTTCATCCATCAGACTGCCAGACAGTCAAGTCTGTTTCATCACTCCAGAGAACATGTTTCCACTCCTCTAGAGTTGAGTTTGGAACTCTGTAGTGAGTGATAAAACAGACGACACGCTATGTGATTCAGCACTCGGCGGCTTCACTCTGTGAGTTTGCGTGGCCTACTACTTTGTGACTGAGCTGTTGTTGCTCACAGACACCTCCTTTTCACAATAATAGCACTTACAGTTGACCAGGGCAGATCTAGCAGTGCAGAAATTTTACAAAACCTGACTCGTGGCAAAGGTGACACCCCAGAACAATGGCACATTTAAAGTCCCTTCAGTTCTTCAGTACAACTTCTTCTACTCTAATATTTGTCTATGGAGACTGCAAGGCAACGTGCTTGACTTCATACACCTGTTAGCAATGAGTGTGTATCAGTAACGTATTGGTAAATTATTATCTTTTCGTGCCTAATCACTGAAGAACTATATTTGCATGCACTACCTCCTACCTCACATGATACGTGAAACGGGGGCTGCTTTGAGACTGAGGGGCACGATTTCTTGCCATTACCTTCTTTACGTCTGTCAGATCCTTCTTCTTGATACGTTTCTCTTTGGCATCAAGCTCATCTGTTTCTGCCTGGTGGGTCTTGGAGCCAGCAGACTCGCTCCCAGACTCGGAGCGGCTCTCGGACTCAGATGAGCTGTTGGACTCGGAGTGGTGGGATCGTGCTCGCTCACTGCCCTGTTCGCTCTCCGACTGACTGGCCGACTCCGAGCCGGAGTGGTTTGACTCCTCTGATGCTGAGTTGCTACAAAAGCAGAGACGGGCACGTTCAGCTATCAGGACCACAGAAAACTTCCCAAAAGAGGTCTATACAAAAACACATGCTTGACAAACAAGCACAGAAACGGGAAAAGGCTCATATTTCAGTCTGACATCTTGGTGAATGTCAAATCTCTGGAAATAGCCCGACAAATTATTAGGGTTAATTAATGTATGTATGATTATTCGTTAATGAATGTATCTATAATAATAAAATAAGGTATGGAAAGTCTGAGACCACTGGTGAAAATGCTTCTATTTTGCATGCCTTTGTAATTTGATAGAAAGACTTGTTACAAACTTTATTACAAATCAGCATAACAATTTAAATAAGAAAAGTAAATCTTGAAAATTTTAGCATGAATTGCAGAATTTCTGAGAGGTTATGTCCTTAATTGCTTCAATGACACTGTGCACTCGAGCTGCTATGGACCCCCCCCCCAAGTTTGTGCAAAAGCTTCTGATGAGTATATCAAAGCTGTCTGAACATGTTTTTAATGGAAGGGATCAGACTTTTCTTTTTGTACGAAGTGCTCAACATGGTCAATTTTACAAATTTGCTTAAATTTTAATAGTGACTGAGAATAATGCAGATTTCTTCATTTTAGAGAGTCATAACCTCTCTTTGTTTTAAATCTTTTTAAAATGTTTATAATTCTAAAATTTTGTTCTGTTGTTTATTTTAAATTTATAAACTATATATATATAATATATATAAAATTATAACTAATTAAAAAGCTAGCTCAGTAAGTTCAGTAAGCATAAAAAAACACTAACATTAGAATAAATACAAATAACATTAATACAATAAGTAGTGGTTTCACATTTGGCTAAGTTTTTGTTTTCGTAACCATTTGCCAACATCTCCTCACACAAAAACCCAGTATTATTTGGAGTTATCATCCAACACCTGGTTTGGCTAATCAATCCTTTATTATGTTAAATCAAGTGAGCTTGTGCTGGAATTTAAAATAATAGATGCAATGGCTGGGGACATCCAGAAGAAATCTGAAACAAAACGTTCTTTTAATTGGCTTCAGTATATAAAACTACTTTTTTGAGTCATTAGGTGATATTAAGTGTATCAACTACTTTTTTGAAAATAAGAAATTCTTGTTACGTTTATATGTTCCTTTAAGAAATTCTATCCAACAGTTCAGAAGTGTATCAGGAACAGGCTACATCATCACTAGGACTAACAACACAAGGCATCATACTACATCATTCAAAATGAGTCTCCCAAATCAACATGCACAGGTATCAATCAATACATTCAACACTACTGGAGCACCTGAAGTAGTCAGTTTAGTATTGATTACATTTCATGACGTATAACATCATTGTTGGAACAAAACCTTCAAAATGGTAACTTCACAGCAGGAGGAAAAACCACGCAACTTTTTTGTAATGCAAGTTGATGATACAGGACTTTTCCCCCCCCCAAGTAATTTTTGACCATTTCTGTTGGTCTGTTCATCATGACATTTAACCACAATGTAAAACTTGTTTTCAATTTATGCAATAAAGCAAAAAAGGACAATGGAGTCAAAGGTTTTCTGTATGACAACAATAAAAATCCCACAATAAGAATGTGAAACTCCCTTGTCTGAAACTATCACCTCTTCATCGAGAGCATAGAGGAAAAGCACACTCCTCATGAGAGCATATTAGCTAATATATCACATATTGGGAGCTAATGTATTAACTCATGGCTTGTGAATCATCACACCCCTATATTCTTCATCTAGCTCTTTGATAATCTTTTATTCATCACCGTTAGCGGTGGGTAACTTACATCATTCAAGTATTGTTACTTCAATAAAGTAACACATCAAGTTGCTACCAAAAACATCTTGAGTAGGAGTCAAAATGTATCGGGTCTTCATGTCCTGAGCTCCCTATGAAATCGCAAAGGACCTGCTTATTATATCCAGCATCCATCGTTATAGGAGCTAAACTTTGGTGCTTTTCCTTCTTTTTACAATGCTTTCTCAATTAAAATGAAAGCAGTCCCACTGTGAAATACAGATAAGAAATTAAACACAAGAAAGGAACTAAAAGTGAATGACAAACAGAAGTAAGAAAAGGTTGTATCACTTGAAAATACTCGGAACAGTACAAATCAGTCCAGTTTTACTGAAGACCCTGTAACAGTAAAAGTAATTCATAACTAATCACTTCTGATAATACTTCATGTTAACCTGTTTCCTCAGTTTCTACTTCGTATATTCGAGTTATTTCTCTTCTGGGTTGTTTTTAAAACTATGCTTGTTTAAAGGTTTACACTGTGCCTCAGATCGGCTATACATAATTAACGCAGTCAAACGTGCGATTACCCTCGTAGCTTCAAAACAGTCAACATATTTTGCATGTGGTGAACACTTGGGAGTCTGTGGGTGAAGGGAAAAAAAAGAGTGTGGTTTGTGAAACATGTGACAATACAAACCTCCAGATTAACATTCAAGATAAAAGACTGAAACTGAAAGTGTGTCATAGCTAGATCAGATACATTTAATTATTTATTGTTTTTTATTATTTTATTATTCATGCCCTTAATGAACAAATATTTTCAAGTTGGCATTCTGTTGTTTATTAAAAAACTGAAAAACAAAGTTGTTGATTGTATACGTATCCATACCAGACTGCAAGTAAAACAGAGTGAGAAAGTCAGTTAAGAGTGAGTTTATTTTGACACTGACCTACACAGATATTTACTGTAAAGCTCAGTAGTGATTCGCAGTATTTTTCCACCTCTACTTTATGGTGGCTGTTTGACACCGTTCAGGAAAGTGAATCCCAGTGGACGTCACAAAATGTGAGGGGAAAAAAAGGCAAATGCAAAAAACCCCTTATTTGCAAATACAATGTGCATCATTCATTGCATAATGGCAAAGTCTGTCTCTCCCCTTCATCAACTAGTCAGGAAGTATACATAATGAGGGAAATCACTACTGTGAGAAGGCACAGACTTCAGTGTCAAATTGTAAGGGTGATGAGTAAAATTACAAGGGCCAATATCAGCCCTGCTAACACTGAGCTCTTGTTATGAGTGTCAGTAAACCACTCAAAACTTAAAATGAATCTTATAGCTTACTTTTTTCCCCCTTTGTTCAAACACTGAGTGCACTTCACAGTCAGATCCAAATGCAAAGGAATCAGGAATTTGCCTTTTTCAATGCATCATGAATGGTTACAAAGACATCTGTTTATAATGTATTGCAGAATCAGATAATTATGATTCCTCTCTTCGGCTCTACAGATCCAGCAAGCAAATCTCCTTCAGTCAAGAAAATAAAACGAATACTTTTCAGGTCGGTCAGTCCAAAACAGGACAGAAGCTTAAAATATTAACTTGGACATTAACGAGACTGCCCATCATCAAAGCAGTATCAATTTCTTTGAAAACTACCATGAATAAACAAAAAAACGCCAACGCAAACATCAGAGATGTTTATCTTTAATGTCCTTTTAGAGGTTGATTACTTGTGTAACCGGTTTCTCGGTCCCTATTTTGTGAGAAACATAAGCCAACATAAATGTCATTTTATTATTTTTAACATTCACATAATAGTACTGCTATAAAAAAAAAAATCAACTGTAATGCAGATAATACATCTTAATTTCCATATGATGTTACATTACATGCATATTACATGGCACTGTATGACATTGGAGTTTAGATGTGGGAATATCTGCTGTAAGTTTAAACAAATGTACTGTTGCTCCCATAACAAGGCCGACAGCACAGGACTGTACAGCGAGCTTTGTTCATAATGAGCACAAAACTAAAGGCACTGTCCCTTTAAAGACAGGGGCTACGATTTCTTCGGTCACGACTGGTAAAACAACACATCCTTAATCCGTGTTTGTACTTGTAACAATAACCAACACTGCTACCGGCGCTGAATGAACACTCAGAGCGATACACCAATGTGTAAAATATGTGACTACAACTAACGTAGTTAAGACTGCTTTGCGTTAAATACGTACATGCAGAGTTAAACATGTAACTTGCGTTTTCCCCGTCTTTAACCACGTCACATTATAACACGCTTGTTCAAATATAATCTGGTTTAAAATGTCTGTTATATAGTATGCTGGCGTGATTTTGTATGTCTGAGCACAATCAGGCTCAGTGAGGGACTTTACTAGCGGAAGCCACTAGCCGGAGTCAGCGCCGCAGCTGCTGACAAAGCAGAGCAGCCGGGGAACCAGCCTGTCCTTATATGGCGGGTGATGTCACACGTGGGTGGGGCTAACCCCTCAGCTGAGCCACGATTGGCTGCCATGTTGCTAGACAGGGAAAGAGCCAATCAAAATTCAGCAAAGCAACTTCTGACCTCTACAGCACTTCCTGCTTTCCCTTCCTGTAGTTCCATGCACCTTTTATGTAATGCTGTGTAACTCATACAGGCTATGCAGCACAAAGCAAGAGCCATTTTGTGACTTTCAACTGGACTTTCAGCCATTTAATGATACAGCTCATACACTAAAGACACCATTGTACTCTTATTTTTTCCCTCTTGAATGATTCACACAGGATACAGTGCAAGTCAAAGAATTACAGCATTTAAAATGTCAGAACCAGTTTATTTTTCTGTTTAACTTTCTCTGAAAGATGTTAAGAAAATGGCTGCCAAAAGCCCAACAGTCCAGTCACCTTCCTGAAGGACAACCTTTGGTGTGAGTTCTCGCTCCATGGTCAGGACATTAAGCTAATGTAAACCAACAACCTCTAAACCAGTTCTGAATACTGTATAGAAGTCTGACATCAAACAAGTGACATGAAAACTCATGATAGTGTATACAGTAGCCTTTTCAAATAAAGCCCTTTTGTTACAAAAACCGGCTTCATTCTAATGATAAAATTATGTTCCAGTTCCTTTATCATTACGTAAGATAATTCTATAAGGAATGGACGTACAGGAGAGCTCCAAAATTACCTGGACTAAAATCTCTTTACGTTAACTTACATTAAAAATTAAGAACATTTTCGGCTTCTGTAAAATTACCATTTTGGACAGCAAAATATTACAAGTTGTGAAACGTGGATCTTTCACTCGTCTTCCTCAGGTCAGCTTTAAAAGATTTAGAAACGTAAGAACATAGCTCAGGTTGAGGTAGTTTGATTAAACCTGTTTATGACATTCAGCTTTTCAACCTTTATAAGAAATACAACCAAAACATACCAGAATGAATCTATTGAATGTAAGACCGCTGTACAATACTCAGACATAATGATGCGACAAATTTGAAAACCCATTAAAAACTATAAAAAAATAATTTCACAATACTCAACAAAATACTCTTCCCATTTTTACTTTTTAATCAACCTGTAATTGTTTATTAAACTTGTGAACTTCAAACACTGAACCTCCACCACAGGTGTGGTGAGAGACATGAGAACAGCATTTACTGTGCTTTAAGGAAAAAAAACAAAAAACAAAACAATACAAAAAAAAAATGGCTGCCAAGAAGGTTACTTTGCATAATTCCATGGAAGGACCACCTCTGGTTCCCTAAAGAACCTTTCAATGAATGTAAATGAGAAGTATGAGTGGGAAGAACATTCTTAAAGTTTAAAGAACCTCCACGTGATGTAAAGTATCTAGGAACAAAAACTTCTATAGTCTTTATTGTATGTAAAGGGTCTTTAAACCTTCGAAAGGTTTTTCACACTCGCAAATCTTTTTTTTTTTAAACATGGTTCTTTCATGGCATCGCTTAAAGCACTCTTTGTGGCATGTGAAAGGCCCACTGGTTCTAAATGAATATATTAACTAATCAGGACTACCTTGTAGTGATTTAGAACTACAGTGAAAATATTTTCTGCATATGTACATCCACTGCACCAATTCCTGAGACAATATATATATGTCACTTTCTGATCAAAGCCTCCTGCTTTTTTCCTGCCCTTTTTTTTTTTTTTAAACACTATTTCAAAACATCAGGGGCCCTTTACACTGTATGAGCATTTCATGCCAAAAGATCAATAGAAATGGTTAAAAATTACTTGAAATAAAATTTCATTACATTAACATACATGAAATAACTTTTTTCTTCCTTTTCCATTTCGGACATACAAGGTTTTGTTAGGACAGAAACTATATATTTAAGGAGATAGAGAAGGAGGCTGGGGTCTAAGTGCAGGGTCAGTTGCTGTAGAGCAGGCCTTGTTCAAGGGCCCAATGGCAGTAGGACAGGACAGTGACACCAGTACCCCTCCGGCTGCGGGCTCACTCCTGTCACTCCCCTGCCAGTTATGGAACATTAAAAACAAAACAGCAACTTGGGTGACAATGCACACAGGTGGATCCCCCAAATCTCAATTTTAAAATATTTTACCAAAAACAAAAAGTCCTCTTAATTAAAAACATAATAGTAAAATAAATGAATGGCTTGTGTAAAATGCAGAAAATCAATAACCACCAATCCTGAGGGAGAAAAAAAGTTAAGTGTACAGGTCATGAGTATCTTACAGGTTAATGGAAAAGTATAGGCTCCAATGACTGTGCATATAAAACCTTATAAAAAACAAAAACAAAAACAAAAAAACCTAAAAAAAGAAAGAAAAAAAATTTGTAAAGCCCCCTCCTGCCAGGCCCCACAAACTATTCAGCTAGAGAAAACAAACATTTGGCATAAAATGTTTTACCACATAAAAAGATTGCACAAAAATTTGAATAAAAAACATATCATAATAAGATTACATTACAGAAAGACATATGCTTCATTAAATTCAATTAAATGTTAACCTGTTAATATGTAGGCTTTTGGTGAATTGTCATATCAATCAAACTGAGTCATTCTGAGATCCAACAGGCCTTACACGCGATACCTAACACCACTTTACTATCTATTACACAGAAGTCAATCTAAAACATGGTCACTATTACATGATATGAGAGCAAATCTGTTTTATTAGCATGAATGTTACATGTAAAAAATGGTGCAATGCAGTACAAACTAATCAGGCAAGGTCATTTTACTTTATCACAAAGGAACGTTAAAATGAGAGAAACCATGCACTGCTTGATTCATAAGGAAATTCACCGCTTTCAGGACTGTATACATTCAGATCCAACTCCTTCAGACAGGCCTAATAGCTTCTATTCAGTTTCAGAATTGCCAGTAAAATTAGGGTGTGGCTATTCAACTATCCCAAGGTCAATGGTCTAAAACCAGTCTCTTTCATAGAAACTGAGGCTAAAATCTGTGCACAGGTGATCAACCATGCCTGTCAAGGTAAACAATCAAGACAGATGTGGCAGAGGGAAAAAAGGAAAAATAAAAGTGTCGTACCTTGAAGCATTGCTCTGAGTTGAGCCGTCGTCTCCTTGTTTTTTGTTCTTGTTCGTCATCATCGTTTTGCCTTTGAGCTTTTTGTTAATGATGGTCGTTAGTCCAGGTATTAACTGTCAAAAGTTGAAAGTGGGGTGAACCATCATACAAGTCCCATTGGCTCGCTTTAGCTTTAAGGACAGAAAAAGTCCTCCCGTTGCGACATAGCAGAAAAACAACCTCGACTCACACATTTCAATAGAAATACGTTTTAACAGTAAATATTAAGCTCTAAACAGTGAGGAATTACAGGACACCTGCTCGATACTGATCGATGTCAAACAACATACGTTGATAGACTTTCAATGCAACAGATCCAGCACAGCCACATGCATAAATTCTTACTGCGTCATCAGACAAAGGACGATTAAAAAGATGATAAAATCAGAAAACAATCGATTACATTGATATACAGTGTAAACATACCTATTCCGCAGACACGTAGGGAAATGTAGCGGCCGAAAAAAAATGTCGATTTAATACTCCGGCACGAAAAATAAAAAAACAGATTCCGACAACCTCGAATGAAAATAGAAAACGGAATATTATTAGAAAAAGGAAAAAAGAAATAAAGAAATCCGGCGGTGGCCTTTTGAATGGAGAGTGGAGGATCTAAAGCGCCTTGCGCGGCGCACTAAAAATGGAGGACCGCCATGGCTGCCAGCGCAAGGCAGAGAAAACAACGACTGTCTCCTCTACGCTAAAGCAGTACATGTTTTTCTCTCGACGAAACAAAGCCGCAAAAACGACGCACGAACGTTTCTACATTCCCCCACGAAATATACAAATCAAATCCGCTTAAATACGAGCCCTAACGCGAGAGTTGAAGTTAGAGAAAGTTGAGAGAGAAGTGCTCCAGAGAGCCCGGCGAGGCTCAGCGAGTTCCCCTTCCCAAGGCTCATCCGCCATCTACAGCTCCTTCCCAGCTCTGAGAGCTTCAGCCTCTGATTGACGTTCTCTCCATTTAGCCCGGACTCAGGTGATGCACTGAAGACCCACCCCCTTTATTTTAAACTAAAACTACTTCATTAATACACTTCCACTAAAGACCTCATGCTAACCTAAAGGACGGATATGCCACCCAGAACACATAATGAGGCTTTAGATTACAAGACTATTGTTTTTAGGGGGTATAAAAGAAATTATTTCAGTAAGCCATCACTTCCTGCTCAGACAGGAAATGCGATATCAGGAGCCATTTTAGAGTGTTGGACTGTAAGGGACACCATTTTAGAGCACATCTAACTCTTTACATAACCCTGAGTTTGAGTTTAGACTCAAGGTTGAGTTTAAGACTGGACCACCGTGGCAGAAAGACACTTTCTGTGCCATTATTTTTTCATATTTGTACAACAACTGCAGGGAATATTGTTGAAAGCTGGCAGCATTAAAAGAATTAAAGCCAAAAATGTGTGTCGAGGTTGTATTTCAACATAATTTTATTTTTATTTGAACGGCTGAGTAAGAATGAGGGCTTCAAGAATTTAAACGTGCTGGACATCGCAAGCTAGTCTGACCGTAGCGAGTTCGTAATTCACTGTTGGGTCTTATATTCTAGACCAATCTAATTCATCGAGACATGGAAGCTGGACAAGAATGAGGGCTTTTGGAATTTTAACATTTTGGGTACGATGGGCTTGTATGATTGTTAAGCTCTAGACCGACTGAATTCATCGAGCTTTTGCTGCATAATAATAGACGCTTTTATGATTTAAATTAGCTAGACTGAGCGGCTTACGTAAATATTCACAGTTCGTAATGATGTCATCTCTTAGACCAATGTAATTCAGGAAGCCACACAGAGATGTTAACCAGATGAAAACCATTATTGCAATCTTTGAAAACCAAAAATTGGTTAGACACTGACTTTTACAAAGAAGAAATATTAACTCAGGTTATCGAAGCATTTCCCCATCCAATGAGAGCAAGTCAGAATCATTTAAAAACTAGAAGTTTTATTTAGTTAAATGAAAAATAGAATATTCAAGTTTGAATGATCATACATACAGGATGTACATATTGGCTGAAACAATACAAAGTTGCAAGTTGTAACAAAACACCGTTAAAACATTGGAAAAACAACATTGAAAAACATTTGTCCGAATAAAGAACAAGTGCACCACAGCAGGCAAAATTACATAAAGGTTCTGTCTTTACAAATCCAAAAGCAAAATCAGATCCGCCATCTTCCTGATAAAGCTGTAGTCTCCATTCGATTGTCCAGTAGGGGGTCTTAATGAAATCAAAAAGGAGAAGGGAAAACATGTAAACCTTAAGTGCACGGACCAAGACAGAACAGCTTTCCATAGAACCTACAACCTACTCATAGCATAAAGCTACTTAAAGTCATTCGAACCAACATTTCAAAAAACATCCCAAATTAATCTACTGTGGGCTAGCTAGCTTCATCAAGAGTGATGGGGTGATGCAAGAAAATCAACTGGTAAAGCTGTAGCTTTAACAGTCATCTATGGTAGGACAGCGCCAAGAAACGATCAAGATGCTTAGTTTAAGATGCAAACGCATACACAGCCGTTTAACCCATCTAACAAAATGCTATCAATCTACACTGTACCTCACTGGGTGCGCTAATGCATATAACAATGTAATAACGTAATAAACGAACAATTAAGCAATTATAAAACAACGGCAACCCACAAAAAAACTAATTCTGAATCTTAATGACACTTCTTGCTCTACTCATGACTAAAGCACTCAATGCTTCACAGTAAACCTAGTCTGACAACAACTAAAGAATTACAATCGTCACACCACAAAACATTCACATTTTAAGACATTTCTGGTTTCACGTCATATGTCTGTCATTGTATATAAGGCAACGTCAATGTGTCAGTCTTCAAGTTTGACTAGATTCAACATCGTGACAGTCTATACACTTTTCACCTTTTTAAAAGCTGAGAATTTCTGTAGTTATGACTGGTAATTAAAAGTATTCCACATGCAGAATCCTAGAGGAAAATATTACTGTTACAGTAACATGAAGTAACAATATTATGCAAGATGCCAAAGTATTTTCTGTTCAGTAATAGTGATACAGGTGGGCAACATGACGATACCGTATTGCTATACACAATATATTTTTCTGAGCATGTTGTGGATATCATCAGAACTTAAAGAACACTGACCAACGGCACATTTCATTAAAAAGACAACATAATCTGGTTTCATTGAATTTAGCGCAGTATGTGAAATGTTGAATAAAAATCACTGTGCCAGGAGTTTTTGATGGCAGTTTTCAAATGGGGCAGTACACCGCATTGTGTCAGTGTGTCAAAATACTGTGATAGGTATTTTGTATTGTTAAATGCCTTTATCGAGATCATATTTTTGCCACATCGTCCCCTACCAATAACCATTACATACTAGCATTGTATGCTATAATAATGACTATACTATTACTATACTATAATGTTTTAAGGTCCATAGGTAACTAGCAACTCAACATCTAGTTCTTTACTATGATTTTTTTTCTCCATTTTTTTTCCATTTTCATTATGAACTTTCTAAGTTCACAGAATAAAGTTGAGTGGTCTTGATTGAACTGGTGGAAATGGAAAACACATGAATTTAAAATTCCAGAGGTTTTAGTGTTCCAGTCAAAGGTCAACTAAAATGTGGATATAAATTGTAAAGTAAAACATTTTGCACCACAGCTGAATGAAGCATTTGAAAGGATTCAACAATCCAGTATCCGCTTTTACATAACAATAATTAAAAGTATTTCAAGAGTAATAATCAAAAGTATTTCCAAGTTTAAAGCTTCATATAATACACTCACTGTTTCAGTTGTTGTGACAAAAGAAACTTTTATAATTCTACATGGCAGCAATCAAAGAACTGTGAACTGTTACGAAACATGAGGGTTTTTTTTTAGCTGTTTGTTGTTTAAGTTGAGGTACATGGGTTTTTTGAACTAGGACCCACATATGATACTTCGATATCAGGATGAATTAAGTGGGTAATTCAAATCTCTACTGATTAAAATCCAGAAAAAGCTCATCCACTAGAGGGAAGTAATGAACTGATGCATTATATGGAATGCCAAAGTGTTTTCCATCCATGAATACATGGATGAATATATTACTGTGTAATAACTGTATAAGTGCTGAGTTCAAGTTAATATCTAATGACAAAAGTATGATAGCTTTTCAAACGTGTAGAATAATCCAGGTATAAATCTTTGACAATCAGCAACAAAAGGTGCTGAACAGAATGCAAGGACGAAAGATAATACCGTGATGTCACGCTAATTTAATTTTAGACCCATGTTTAGTTAAATGGGAAAGAACAACTGATCCATCTCGGAAGAACGAATACTGCCAGATAAATGAAAGGGATGCCAGTTCAGGGTCAAGAAGATGTGAAAAACCATTACACGAAAGCAGAACAGGCTCCATGTTAAGAGACGTCATCAGTCTCATGCAAGGTTTCCATGGGGAATAAGATCCGTTTCAAGAGGTAGGGCAGTGCCCCAAGAGGACAGCAGCAAAGTAGATATGAAGAGCACAGCCTCAAAAATGAAGACATACGTGAATATAAGACTACATACGTTAGGTGTGATTTCTTTTCTTATCAAATGAAGATCTTTTGAAGATCAAGGCAGGAAAGTTGCAACAAACCTTCAATTCCTTCTAAATAATCTCTTCTTTCTAAAGAAAAGGTTTCTGACTACCCTTCAAGAACTAAAGGTTTTGTTTAGGTTTTTTGGTTTGTCACTATGTTTTTTTGTTGTTGTTTAAGTAGGTTTTTAATGAGAGAATATATCTTGCAATAAAGTTCATGTTAGCCTTTAGACTCAAAGTTAAACATCCCACTCCTAGAGTAGGGACAGTTCCATGTGAGTGCACCGCTATGCTACAATGACAGACATATGAGCTAACATACCACAATGACAAGGACAAAAAAAAAATGTGTGGACTTACCGAGACTACTTCTTTTCTTAGTACAGTCCTCCTGATGTCCTCAGAGGCAGACCTCTTCTGATGGGAGAGGGGGAGACTTAGTCTGAATCTGAACTATTTAGACAAACTTCCGTTGCAAAAAACTGACAGATGAAAACAACATTGCTGGTGAGTTCCAGAGATGATATGGTATGGTTCAGTACTCTGAAATAAGAAAAAACTAATCTATAAATTAGTCATTACCAGTGACTTACATCGTCAGCAGAGCTAACCACTTAACAAGAGATTAAGCACTAGTTAAGGCCTTGTTTTACTCCTCTACACACTAATCAACAACTGCGAGAGTGGAGCGAGAATAAAGTTGCATTAGGACGCTCCACCCAGCCTTATTTTACTCTGACGAAAGCAAGTGAAATGAAGTGACCAACATTTTTTGGGCGCGTTTGGTGTGCTGGAATGCCACGTATGCTTCAATCAGCTACACTACTAAGGGTTAATTTAATGACTTGAGGTGGCTGAAAAACATGATAATGGTTTCTTTGAGTAATTATTTTCCTGTGTGTATGTGACTTGGCTTTAGGCCGTGCAGGGCAGTACTGATAAAATTCAAAGCACACAATGGTTTCCAAAAAATTCACAGCATCAAGGTATCGAGTTAATGAACCTTTGCTCGCTGAGTACTGGTACTCAATACTGAAAGAATGTCTTAGATACCTGAATTGTTTTGATTGGACTGCTTTACCCTGCTTTCTTCTCTTATAATTATACCAACGGTTAATTTTAAGAAATAAGGTAAAATTACCCAATGTTTCACAATGCTTTTCAGAGCTAGAGTGCTCTGAAATAGGATCTGCGCCCATAAGTAAAGCCACAGGAAAAAACAAGAAAAAAGAAAAAAAAAAGAGAGAAACATGATCCTAGATCAGCGCTTCTACTTTGAGAAGCTTTATGAATACGAGTGCAGATTTCCAAATTTCCAAACTTACTATTTATTTCAACCCAACTGGTATAACTACATTTGAATATAGCATGTAATAATCATGTATAATAATTTGAAAATGTTGAATATCAGGTTCTGTATTCCATGTGTAACATGCTCAAATTTTTTTTGAACAATTAAGACGCTGCTTTTCTACAGAGATGAAGCTTGGATAATGTAAATTTAGAGAAAACTATCAATAAACCATAAACTATCATGATCCAAATTTAGTGTGTGAGAGTTTTGTTCACATTTCCCCCTAATGGTAATATTACTACCAACTAGGCTGACTTCTAATATTACTTCATGTATAATAATAACAACTATTCTACACAGACAGTATGTAATGCCATTAGCATCCACTGATTCTTCACTTTTATATGGTTTGAAAGCAGAATTTTGCCAAACTGGCAGGAGCTCGTCCATTTTCCGCTTTAGTAGAGAGCACATCTCATGTAGCAGAGTTTCTTTGCTTCATTTGCTGCATCACAAATCTTGTGACACTCGGAGTATGCACGTGTGTAGTTAGATAGTTGATATTCCGGTTGTATAAGCTTCAGTGAAGTGCAATCGCAGATTTAAAATGACTACAAATGGAATAGTTAAATAAGCATAAAGAATTTAACTCAAATTTAAAAAAATCAAATAGCATGTGATAGTGAACAGAAAAACAACAATTTGCATAACATTGGCGCTTATTCAAATTATTGCAATGTTTGATATAATCAATTACTGGATCAAGGCCAGCAGGGACGCCACTGTTCTACTGAATAAAACAAACATAATTCTCATTATCTTTCAATAATTAAAACTCAGTATCACAATGTGACACCAATAACATTACCAACAACGACAAATTCCTCATTATTGACAGTGTATTACTGGGCACTAGACGTAGACTAGTGTTAACTAAAAGAATATGAAAATCTTAAGTTTAAGAAATCTGTAAACCATTAACATTAATATAAATTAATATAAATGTAAATTGACTCTCAAAGCCTTCACTGCTATAAAAACCATACCAATGTCATGTTGTTAGTCTTGTCATGACTTGATTTATCAACCCTGGGTGTGCATCCATTTGCGTTTTAGTAACTTAACTGTGCAATAATAACTACTCTAATTTGTGTACACTAAAGCCCCATTAATAGCCCCAATGTCTTAAGAGGACCATGTTAAGATTTATACCCAGCTGCCACTCTACCCACTGATGGATCTGTGATCCTGAAACATCCAACTACAATTTTAAAAATTGTAAACTGGAATTACTCAAATGAACATTTTAAACAGCATGCTTTCCAATGTTCTGTCAATTACAGCATGCGATATTTTAAAAATCTGTGTACATGTACATATTTTCATGTGAAATTGTGATTTCTTTTAAGTTCTTTAATTTAGCAAAGCTGGAAAAATGTCAACAACTGCACAGGGTTGCCCATTAGTACCTTACTGCATGCATCAGGGACTAAAAAGCGACTACTCAATTAGTCAAAACATGCATAAGAGTTGTGGAGCTGATGTTGAAATACTGTTTACATTAAGCTTATTTTTTTAAAGGATATTTGCCTTTATTAGCCAAGTATATTTTCACATACAGCGAATAAAAATGCATATATGTTGGACGGAAAAATTTTGGTCCACTACTAAAACTAATTTGGAAATTAGTCGTCATCATAAAATTTTCACTTTATGTATGAAATTCAAATGATCGTGTTGGTATCAAATACTCAGTGCAGAGAAGATTTGGTTTGAAAAATGGCAACAAAATGAAGAACAAAAGTGTACTGTAAAATGGCATTTAAACAAACTGTTAAAACAACCTGGTTGTTGATATACTAATTACTGTAACAGCCTAACATAATAATTTGTATACATTTCCATGGCGTTTGTGCGCCATATGCAGTCTTTTGTTGGGTACGCCAAAATCTTTGATTACTACAACTAATCCAATTACGTACAAATTACTATTCAATTACTGAAACATTGAAAAAAATCCCTAAAATGTATCAAATTCATACTACTACTGTATTTTAATCCAAATAAAGTTGTTAATATCTTGATTCAAACTTGATGCATAGTAAGTTCTTCAAGCTAGCCAGATAAATGTGCTAAACTATCTGGTAGCATCAATTAGCAGTGGCAAATTTTGGTAGTTGAGTGCTGAGTTTTAAAATGTGTAAACGTCAGTATGCAATGCAATTATCATGCTGTCTTGGTTCCAAACACCTTCATTTTCAAAAGGAAATCTAGTCAATGGCAAAGATTACTATGAAATACAGTATAGTGGTATCTGATTGGTTGCAATGGCTCCACTCGTTCTCAGCAGAAGTTCTGGCTAACTTATCCAGGAAATACTGTAACTGCAAACCGAGGCTACTGTGCTGATCACGTGAGTGCTAGTAAATTCAAGATTAACAAACTAGTGCATAATATAAACACTGCTAAAATACTAGTTCAACTATTTTGTTTATTTTTTAGACATGGTTTCATTCATGACTGCAGAGCTGAACGGAAAGCGCATTTCCACAAAAAAAAAAATAAAATAAAATAAAAAACCTCGCAAGCATATACAGAGGTAGGCAAAACATATTCTTCAATGGTTCACAAATTTCTTACTAGGCTTACATAAATTTTATGTTGTAGATGACAACACAGCCTCTACATCCTTACTACCACTTATCTTGAATGCTAAATTTAACAGTTCATAAATAACATACTTTGTACTGAAGACCTTGTGTCCATCCCATGACAATATTTGCATAGACATCTGCACCTATACGGTAGTTTTCACTATTCTTTGCACAGACATTATTACTGTTACATAAAAAAGCAAAGTAACAATTTTTACTGGTGTTTCTCTATTATTTTAGTCCCGTCCAAATCAGCCATCTCAATTTTACAGACTGTGCACTCCCACATCAGTATAGATTTCAGTAGCTTTCACCTACTACGACCTACTATAAAATGAGCCATGCACAGAATCTTTAGTTATATTAATCTAATAAATATCAGCGATAAATATTTCATCATACCATGGGCAAAAGGAGCTTTCACAATTCCGTCTTAAGGATGAAGGCATTTGAAACATTTACTTGCCCAAAGGATTTTGTCCTACCTTTAATGTACAACTCCAAACATTTAAACATGTAAAATGACATTTAAAAAAACAAGCAAAAAGTTTGATGGACCGATTTCGAACGTTGGCTGTAAAGTCCCACGCCCACGTCAATGCTAAAAACACTGCATTCATTTGAGACGGCTAGGTAGATTAAGTTCAAGTAAACAAAAAATTACGATTAAATTAAACGTGAGACACGTTCCCTGCTTGTGAGCAATCAAATGAATTGGTATGGAACTACTTTGGAGCAGTGGCAATGCGCAAATCGAGTAGCCACTCCCATCTTTGTAGGTCATAGCAAGATCTCTTATCCCATGAGAATCAATCCAGGATATCCTGTGGTACAATTACATTTCTCCACCTCCCTATGTAAAACCAATCTAGTCCAAATGGTACTGCTAAGTTTAGATGAACGCTCCCATGGAAGTTGAAAGCCTTAACCATAATAGTGATTTAGCACTACTGACTGTTGAAAATTCAAACCAATTTCCCTGAATAATTAAATGCATTTAAATAAAATTTAACACAAAACACTTTTAGCTTCACACTTACATACAAACTTTTTTTTCATATTTCCAGTAAATTAAATATTTTTCTCTATACCCCATTTTTCAAAAAAAGTACTACTCTACTACTTGTGTTGGTATAAACCAACACAATTTATAAATAACATGGTACCAATACACAAACATACACTACAGTTTGTTTGGAAAAGCATTTAGCATCAAAGGCCAAATATTTAGTTGCTTTCAGGTTGGTCCCACCCACTTTGGATACTAACAAAGATAATAGCTAGTAGCTAGCTTACACTGTACCAAACCTCAATTGGCAAATTCACATTTGCTCAATGTCCAGTAATCAACACATATAACTACGTCCAGCAAAACATCTGTGTTTACAAAAGTGTAAAATTTCGACAGTATTTTTAATATACCTTCTGCTGGATCGTAAATGGTTGCTAACACCAAGCTACAGAATTTCACCCCATTTCTTTCCTTCTTGCAATATTTATTCAATTGTTAACATTAATTAGAACCAACTAAATTAAAGCAATAATCAAGAATATTCGTGGCCATTAGTGGAAACAGACAAGAACAGAGGTTTCCATTGTAAATGTCTATTTGTTTCTATAGTTCCTCAAGTACAATACTTACAGGTATCCTTCAAATCCTTCGCTTCATCCATCTTTGCAGTTACGCAGACTACGATCCCCTGAAGATAAAAGCAAACTTTAAGTAAGACCCAAAATATACATTTACTATTTCCAGATTTATAGCACACCCTAGTGGTTACAAAAACTACACGAGTCGGCAGGGAACACTTACAATGTTAACGTCTTGAGCTGATTATCCTTCCATCATGTCTTCTCCAGTTGTTTCGATGCCTGCACAGAAGAGTTTCAAATAATTAGTTTACAACGTTCGTAACTAATATAGCATTTTATAAACGGGATAGCGAAAAAGACATGCACTGTTTACAGCTCAATGTTCTTAACAAAGTTATGACCTGAACAATTAAACATACGGGTTGAGAATGTTAAGAAAGTGTGTTCAAGTTTTTAGTTAATCTAAAATTAATCTGTGCAAGAAAAATAAACGATACCTTTCAACACTATCTGAGGGTCAACATGTTATAAAATACATAAAAAAAATTGTTTTATTTTTTCCTATTTATATTTCCATGTGTTTATATAGTGATATTGTTTACACAATCAAGAACAGGCTATAGTTTCCATGTACTATCTTTAGGCACAAATCTCTTGAGAATGCTATTCCCAGGATTTAGAAATTTAAATACACGAATAAGCAACATATCAATACATCTCTCTATGTATATGTAGACTATTCAAATGTTTTGCATGCTGTTTCCTGATGTGGACACTGGAAGAAAATCTTTACTTGAACTTGACAGTGAAATACATGTATATTAACATTTCCTTTTATTTTAATTATTTTTATGTCTCTTAACAATCTTGACTCTACAAAACCGAGTGAAAATGTATTTCACACACAATCAGTATCAAAACAAAGAAAAAGAAAGTCAAAAATATATTTCTGAAATAATAAAAGAATAATGGTACTTTTCTGCACCACAAAGGGTTAAAAGCCAACACCCTATTATTTAACATCGAAAAATACTGCATAAACGTTAAAAGCAAAACAAATGTAAGTAGTCACACACTTCGTACATTCTCAATTGAAAAAGAAAACATCAAAAAGTATAAATACATTATATATCTTCAATTTTATGCAAATAACAATGAAGTATATGAACAAATAAAAACAAAAATTACAATCTGGTTCTAAATCATACAACGAATTTACAGACTGACAGAGTTCTACACATTTCGTCAAAAAACAAACGACATTTAAAGGAAAAACAAGCAATTTCACACCAATAAACACATGAAAAATAAATAAAAAATAAATACTTTCTTCTCAAAATAAACTTAAAGCAACATAATATCACTCCAAACGTTTACACTGAAGATGGCGCACATCAGTTTGTATTTTTAACGTCGATTTTTAGATTTTCTCTCATTTTTTCCGTATTCAGTTCTGGCAAGGACGTTTGTCCTCTCAAGGACAAAGCACAATTTAAAATGCGTAGTCGGTAAAAACCCTGCTTTCCTTTCGCCGTTCAACTATTCTGCAAGGCTCACCCTTTCCTAAACTCTAAAACCACACTTTCTGTAAAACCTCACGCCATAATCGTGTCGAAATGGTTCAGTTTTATCGAGTGAAACTCGTCTTCAGCTCTTGGCGCTGGCCCCATCATGGCCATTTTCACAACACCCCTTCGAACCTTCTCCATTTTCCTCCATATTGGAAGCTCCTACTAAACGCGCCTGTTCGCGGTCTTACGGCTCTGTCCGCAAGAAAATCTTACCAAGATCCGAGAGGGGAGCTCGGCCTTTTCGTCTGAAGGCGAGGACATGGTGCTTTTCCGACGAATTCTTCGGATTTTTTCAGAAAGCCTGGTCTCCGCGCTGCTGTGTCCGCCCGTCACCGCCGCCGCTGCCTCGTCTCTCGGCTGTCTGTGCTCGTCTCTCCGCTGAGCTCTGCGCGCGGAGAGGTGGGCTGCCCCTGCGCTCTGGCGTAATCACACAACTTATAAACCGGCTCTGGCGTAATCACGCACAACTTCCTCCAGCTCTAGCATTCTGGGTAGAAGAAGCAGAGCGTCCATTTTGGCACTCGTTTATATCCACTGTCTCTGCCTTTAAAACCTGTAGTGAGGTTGACGAGAGTAACAGTTGGTGAAAAACAAGAATGGTTGGCTTTTTTAGGCCAGCTTTTCATGCCACACTCGCCATTAGATGTAGGCCTATGTAGAGCTCAAATAAACCCAATAAGCTTAGGAGGAAACTGAGGCAGCTGCAACTACAAGATCTTACAAATACTACTACTTATAATAATAATAATAATAATAATAATAATAATAATGATACGTATTATTATTGTTGTTATTGTTAGTATTGTTAATAAACATGCATATAGTGTGCAATTTCAAGTAACCTCCAAAGCAACTTACATGTGTCAAGCAGTAAGAGATCAACCTAGACACCCTGAAAACACCTTATAACCATTTTGTAACCAACTGTAATTATTTTAAGTGAGGTAGCTGCCATTAAATTGTTGTCTGGTTCCTATCACCACCACTGTGAACAATTTTTGTAGGCTTCCCTACAATGTAGCATTTCACATCAAACCACTTTGAATGATTTTGTTTACATCTCAACTAGTTGATCATGAAGAATTTTTTGAAAACTTGGTGGAATTCCTCTTTAACTACACCTAGACAATTTGTGACCTGGATGACTGACAAAAAAACCCCTGAAAAATGCTACTTAAGCTCAAAGGGTGGTTTCACGACCATTCAGTGGAATGAGGCCTATTGGAGAACAGGAAAAACAACATTAGAGGAGCAGTGGCTCAGCGGTTTAGGGCTCAGTCCCAGCCACCAAAAACTTGCTGGTTGACTTTCTGAGATTAAAGAGATATTAACATACTGCAGAGCTGCAGCTTCCAGCATTCATGTTCATGACTTTCCTTCGCTGATGTACACTTAAAAAAACCTGTCTTTGCTGTAGTAAGAGAAGTTTTGTGGTACCTTGCTTTGCATGTGTTTCACTAGGCAACAGTGTTTAATTCTGGTGAGTACAGGGGGTAGCCTACATGTTCACTGCATGGGTAGGCAGTATGATGATATTTATTGTTATCACCATAAATTATGTCACATTATGAACACTGACCAACTGCATGTTTCACTACAGAGAGAGCATAAGTAGGCTAGGCATAACATCTGTTTCAACAGACACTCAGAAAAATAAAATTGTGATTAGGGACGTACAATCAGAAATCAGCAAATTTCTGCGCTAAATATGCAATCGTCGGTCACCCAACTTATTTTTTTTGTCTGATCTGTTTAGCAGTTTTATGGTCTAAATAAGGTGAGGCAGGTAGTATGTGCACTGGTGCTGTATTTGATTCTACTGCTACACCTGTACCAGAATATTGTTGTATAATTATATATGACTCATTGTGCCAGTTACCTCTTATGTGCGATGTAGCACTTTAATCGATTCGTTTTACTTCAAATTTAAAATTCATTTATACATTTTAAATGCCTTTGGCTAACAGAAAGTACTGGAAATGTGCCAGTGTGTTTTATGCGTTCATTCAGCCCACACAATGCAAGCTTCAGCTTCAAGCTTCAAGCTTAAATAAAAAATAAATTAAAGTCAAAGAAACTAATTAATAAATGAAGGTCCATTGGCCAAATTAGTGATAAAGAAATTTAATCGGCCATACAAAAATCTCTAATGCATATTGTGTATCTGTGCATATCTTAAAGTATTATGTTATATTTTTTTCATATAACCCAACAAGCCCAACAAGTTCACTGTATTTTGCATTGGCATTTAAGGGTTTTAAAATCCTGAGATTTAAGCCTTGTCAATTAAAACATTTGTCTGAAAGAGGACTAGTATTTCGCACTACTTTGGCTTAGTCTAATCTCTAAATTTCAAAGGGCTTGTAATTCAATTTTTGTCTAAGCTCATTCTAAATTGAAAATACCTAACATGAGTGGATGTCAATCTTATGACAGACAGACAGATTGGTTAAGATATATGGTTGATGTTGACTGTAAAAATACTACCGCTCACCAAATCTGGATTTTGTGCTACAGGAGAAGTGCTGCGCATGAGTAATCTGGGTATTTAAACAGGTATGAGAACAGAAAAAAAATGCCAGAGCGCATACCACAGGCGGTATCTTAGCAACGGTAACTGGATCAATCATTTGAGCCCTCCCCCTCTTTTTGAAATTCCTGCCACGTAGGCAATTCAGACAGGAATATGTCCTACGCTCATGGCTGAGGCACTGCAGGCAATGTACAACCGACACACTTAATGATCTTCGGTTGGAAGACAAATGCTTAAATTTAACTGATGCACATTTTTCAGATTCTTACACACTACAAGTGTGCAAGATGACTTTTGCTGATGAATGTATATTCATGATAAAAACAAAGCTTTGTGTCTGGGGCAGCACTAGATTTATACTTGCCAGTTAAACTGGCTGCAAAGTATACCTGTTGTTTTTTTGTTGGTTCTGAATACATTCCGTTAGGCCTCCTTTCCTGTGTGCTTTACTATAGAAAGCAACGGATTTGGAAGTAGTATGAAGTGAATGAATGATCTGTAGCACTGAAATTATTTAAAGGCCTCTGACAATCATGATTATGAAGGGGTAGGTATATGGCATCTTCAAGGCCCTGTGTGAAATCTCTCCATTCAAACTGTATGTAAGGAAGAGGATTGATCAGAGAAGCCACCAAGTTTCAAATAGCAAAATGGTCAGTTTGCGCATTATACTGTAATATCGTTAGCATTCACAATTCCTGGTTGGCCCAGTTGGTAAGGCAGCAAAAATGAAATACTTTTCCAAATCTCTGTACCAAGTTATATTTAAGGCAAGCACAATAACACACAAAGATAGAACCTCAACTGTTATAAAGCTTGATAAAAAGCAGACGAGTCCTGTGTGTTTGAGCTGGAACGACAACATACTGCACAGGGCTATAGCACAATGGGACTGGGCTTGTTTATTCCTGCTGTTTATAGGATACTGTACAGAAAAAAGTACAGCCAAAGTGGCATTAAAATTCTCTGGTTGCCTCCCCAGGTTTACATCTGTTGAAGGGTGTAAAATTGAAGATTCCCAGGAGCACAGTGGACTCAATCAGCATGAAATAGAAGAAGTTTAGAACAGTGTTCCTGGTGCTGACCATCTGACCAAACTCAGTATTTGGGCAAGAAATGCCCAAGAAAGTAACTAAGAGCCCCAGAGCCATTATAAAAGCCCTTTAGACGTATGGGGCAGCTCCAGGTATACATCTAGGGAATGGTGTAAAATTTCTCAAGCTTTTGAGGTTCCCAGGAGCACCATGGACTAAATCAGTGTGAAAGTATTTGGGCAAGAAAGGCGTTGCTTAAGAAAGTAACTAAGGCCCACAGCCATTCTAAGAGACCTTCAGACATATGAGGTAGAAATGGGAGGACCTGCCAAAAAAACAACCATGTCTGAAGCACTCAGTCTATCATAACTTTCATGTTTCTGATAATGTGGCTACACAGAAGATTCTTCTGCATAAAGCGCATATGACAGTCTCCCCAGTGGTAAAGGACACTCAAATTCTGAAGACACTAAACACTCTCTGAACTCCCTACAGTGAAGCATGATAGTAGTAATTTACCATGGGGATGTTTCTCAGCAGGGATTGTGAGACTGGTCAGGATTGAGGGAACGATGAACAAAGCCAACTAGAGAGAGGCAGATAGCCAAGACAAAGCTGGAGTGGCTTTGGAACAAATCTCTGAATGTCTTTGAGTGCCCAGCCAAATCCTGGACTCACAATAAAAGTCTGTGATGGCACTTGAAGATTGCTGTTAATATTGTGAAAGACAGAGCTTGAGAAGGTCTGTAAGGGAGAATAGGGAAAAATACACAAATCGAGGTGTGCAAAGCAAGTAGAGGCCTGCCTGAGAAGACGCTGCCACATGCACATGAAAAAAGTGCCTCCTTTATTTCATGCTTAATAAATGACAGTACATTTTGAATACATTTGCAAAAGCTAAAAACATAAAGTCACTATTTGAATATGACAATTTGTATGAAAGTTTGTAGACTGATGGAAAAATGTGTCCCATTAGTCATGCTTCATGTTTATTTGTATTTTCCCAGCGGTCTGAGTCCACTGTAAGATTTTTACATGCCTAATTTGCCAAGCTTCTGACAACACGTTCTCAAGCCAGGCAGTCATATAGAAAATATGAATGGGTAGGATTTCCTCTGAAAATACAATAAACGGTAATTTGTGAAATATAATTATAAACACCTGCATGTACGAAATGCTAAATGTTTAGCATTATACTCGAAGTTCACAGCCTGTATTAGTGACCAGCATTCACATTCACTATATTCAATATATTGGTATCTGTACACCAACATGTCTTCGGAAATAAAATGAAGCATCTTATAACGTTTCAGTCTTGCCTACTCTGAATTACAGAAGCTGTGGGATCCCTCATGTAGATGCTGTCAACCTAAATCAGAAATCAGGTTTCTTTCCATAACATGATGTGTTTCCAAGTGAAACACAGATTCAGGGAGGGTTTCTGAGCTGGCTGAGCGTTTTCTCTCAATGATGGAGAAAAAACACACCTCTCACCTCCCCCAGTGTACAGTAAAGTGATGAAAACATGTTTTAGAGGTGAAAGCAATCACATCTTGATGGAAGATTATAAAGAAACAGGAAATGTATACTTTAAATTCATTTTTTAAATGTAATATGACAAAGTGTACTTAATATGACCAGGGACACTAACTAAGGCAAAAAAAGGTTCAGGTTGACTTCAATTGAATACATCACCATGAGTACAGAGAAGAAAAAAGGTATTCCAGAAAATGGAATTCAATTAAATATGTTTTGTAAAACAGTTACACTCCATTTGTTTGAAACACTCTGGTATTCCCACCTGCTAAAACTTTAAATGAAGTGGACAGAGCCACTGTTGAGTTTGTGTTTTATGCCTTTCCTTAGATTCAATAGAGTGTGTATGCACGTTTGCAAATTACACTGAATGGTGCTGTAGTATGGTGCTAATGATTAACGTTAATGGAAAGCGGCTCTCAGCTGCATTTTTGCTCAGGAGAAATAAGAGCATATACCATTTTATGTAACAACTAAGGTTAACACCAAGGATGCAGAATGTTTCAGGCTGGACATTACCTGCCTGTTATCCCTGGATATATTCCTGAAAATCCCTGAAACCTGCCTGTTATCCCTGAAAATATTTAACACTCCATTAGTTTGGACTAAGATAAAACGATATCTTAATTTTTTTGCTTCAAATTGTAGAAGTCCAGAATTTCTTTTACAGGATCATTGAACCAGGTATAAACAAAGGGAACACTGGTGATTTTCTGGAATGAAGATCATCTCAAGTCCTATGATGACTTAAACACGAATGTGAAGTGGAATCCCAAATCACTTTTACCAATACCGGTACATGGGACTGTAGTTGAAAGCTCCGGCCTCATTACCAAACATTTAGTTAACTTGTTACAATTTACTGAACACAGTAAATCCACTGAATATTAACGCAAGTGAAATCGCATGAGGAATGGAGTTCAACAAGGTGATTCCTGATGATAACTGGGAAGATATTCTAGGCTGATACTGACAGCAGGCCTCACTGCTGTTGTGAAAGAGCGCATCAGTAGTGCAAAATGATATATCTTTGCCCTTGAAAGACTTGCCTATCTAGAGACCAATAAGACTAAGAAGCTACAAAGTATTGGGCATATTTCTGGATTGCACAGTCTGCTGTTGGGAGTCTATTACAAATTTGAGCCAGAGTTAGACATGTTAAGCAGGGTTGCCTCACTTCTTTTTTTCCCGTTTTTGTTTTTTTCTTACTATGTGACAACTATAATGGAGTGTTCTATATTCTCTGGTTGACACAATAAGCAAGACTGCAGACAGAAAAAATAAAAATATAAACAACAACTGGCTTTATATATTCATGCCGGACCACAGTGATGGGAGATATGTCCACCATCTCAGTAGTTATTCCTGATCCAGTCATGTAACAGTACGTTTCTAGTTGTAATCTTCTATCCTAATCTCAAGGCTAAAGTTTCAACATGAAACAGTCATTATGAGGGTAAAATAAGCAGGGCCTTTGCTGCTGCCTTAATATTTTTGCTTTTTCCCTGCTCCAGTACACCTGACTGATCACAGAGGTTACTCTACTACAATAAATTTCTTTATTCCATGGGAGTATTATTTGAATATTATATCAATTATTGACAGAGTTGACAGCCCACATGGAAATGCCAATAGCCTGACAACCTGAGTAGATTTTAAAGAACTGAAAGGCCCTCTTTAGTAATATTAACATGTGGCTTGTCACAGGGCAAAACAGGGATCAGGCAGATAGGTGGTGTTAACTATTCTACTGCAACTGTTCTCTGCATTTCTAACAGAATTCTAGTAGTAGATGTAGATAATGAGTATGTTGCTGACAGCGCCCCCAGCAGCAGCTGAGTCTTCTGGACTTGCAGAAGCATGAGGTTTAGGCTAAACGAGTAGACAGCACCATCATGTGGTGAAAGAGCAAACAACCGCATTTTAATCTGCAGATCAGAGAACAAAGCCACGCGTTTGACAGGCTACAGAGAGGTGCGGAGGAGAAGAATTTTGGAACATGGCTACAGAGACTGACTTCCATTTAGCCACAAGAGCATTAGGGACTTTGGGCACTGATGTTGGGCGATGAGATCGGGCTCACACTTGTCATTTCAGTTCATCCCAATAGTGTTGGATGGAGGCTGAGGTCAAGGCTTTGTGCAGGCCAGCCAGGTTCTTCTCCACCAAATTCAGCAAACCATTTCTTTTATTCTCACATTTCTTTATAATTTGTGCATGAGGGCATTGTCATGCTGAAATTGGAAATGACTTTGATGCAGCATTAAGATTTCCCTTTACTGTGAGTAACGATCCTCTGACTATCATCTCCATCTTCCACCAAATTTTCACAGTTGGCACAAGGCAGCATTCTCCTGGATTCTGCCAAGCCCAGATTCGTCCGTCAGATGGTGAAACATGATTCAACTCTCCAAAGAACGCATTTCCTCTGCTCCAGTCCAGTAGTAGTGTGCTTTACCCCACTCCAGCTGAACACCTGGCACATGGTGTTCTTAGGCTTGTGTGCAGCTGCTCAGCCTCCCCAGTCGGCATGGAAACCCAATCCATGAGGATCCCGGCAAACTTTTCATGCATTTGTGCTGATGTTGCATCTAAAGGCAGTTCAGAACTTGGTAGTGAGTGTTGTGACCAGGACAGATGATTGTTATATGACCTTAGAGTAGCTCTACAGTACAACCTGTTCTACTGCCAGTCTAGGGATGTCCATAAACCTTCGGCCATGTAATGTCAAACTTTTATTATATATTTCTATAACTTAGGAATAGCTTAGCCAAGTTTGCATTATAGTCTATGTAGTTATTGAATAATAAGACTGGTATTTTTAAGGTTAAAGGCTGAGATATTTCAACCTTTCTGGCAAGTACATAGCCAGACAGCGTGGTCTGAATCATGAGCGCCTAAATTCAGGTCATCTTTAAAAAGTTGGCCAGACAGTAGGCTTGTTTTATAAGCTAAGTGCTTTATTTCGTTACGTTCTTCTCCTCTTTTTGGCCTCTCTCCACTGGTTACAGGCTGCTCTCAGAATTCCTTTTAAAGGGCTGCTACTGACTTACAAAGCACTGTGTAATTTTGTCCTCAGAGTTCTCTAGACATTAAAAAAAGACAATGTTTTTAAAATGTTTTTATACATTAGTTTTTTTTCTAGAGTTGAAAAATAAGGTAAAAATACATAAAAACTTAAGGGCATTTCTGTCTGGTTAATGTTCTTTGGTGTAATAAGAGAAAAATAATCTAGTCTTTTGAGAGAAGAAAACAGAATAAAACAGTATAGTCAAAACAAACTGTGTCATATTATTGATAAATTGGCCAGGTAATATTAGTTTTTATAAATCAAAACATTACTATTGGATGTCCTGAGAAACTGTGTAGTATACCACACTCTAGCGACACCTCTATCGGTGCATTTTTGAACAGAAAAATTGTAACCCGCAATCATATTCTTCAGTTATTAAGACTTTATTATTCATTTATATTATGGCATCAACCATTCAGTTACTGCTATGAAACAGAGAAGTACTTATGTAGTAATGAGAGTGAGGAACGTCCCACAAACAGACCCTTAAGGATTTAACAGGTTAACACAAAGCAGCAGCTTTCTTACAACACAATTCTACCCTTTTTTTCTGAACTCAGTGACCTCAGCTCTGACCTGCTACAAAGCCATGAATTGTCTACACTTTATCAAAACAGATAAACTCTAGCTGTTGAGAACCAAGAAGACAACTGATGTCTACTCTTTATTAAAAGGGACACTCCGGCCAAAGTGAAGAACATAATCAACGCTACATCTGTTGTAAGCATAGCTAAACATAACTCGCCTCTCACAGTGGTGCCACAGTAGCCTATAAAATGGGATTTCTAGGAAAAAACTAAGGAAACCCCCTTTTGATGATGCATTTTGAAAGTGGAAAAAGTTTTGAAAGACTACTAAGTGCTTTTGGGTGGATACTTGGGGGTGGGCTGTTTGAAACTTGTTTGTTTTGCTTGCTGACTGATCCTTCAAGTGAATTATTTCTTTAACAAAGTTTTAAAATGTTTAACATCCAGCTGAGGTTTTTAAGCTAATGTTAGCTAGCACGACAGAAGTTTTTTTAGCTTCTTTATGGTTCTACAGGGATACATGCTGGGTATTGTAGTGAAAGAATGTTAATGGGCACAAACATGAAAATTATACAAAACCATGAGTTGTGTCAACCTGACGAGGCTGAGGGGTGGAATCTTGCACTACAGAATATTATGTAACATAAAAAATAACATGTTAAATGCTAGTTTTAGATAGAAATGCCCCTTTAAAGTAACAGTGTAACAGAGAAACAGAGTTAAGCAACTCAGTGTGTCACGAGGATAGTAATGCCTAATCCAGCCTCATCTTATTTCCTATTTCCAGAAGACCTAACAAGAATAGAAAGTGGAAGGGAATCAGGTGTATTTGCAGTTACTCTTATCCCATGGCTTTATTGGACCCCTCATATGGATATTGACACAAATGTACAGCCATGACTCTCAAAATAATTAAAAAATAAAATTACATAAAACATACTTCACCAGTTAGCTTCCATCAACACTGCACAGGTAGACACCTAGTTACTATCTCTTACTGATAATACATCTCATCCACGGTAATCTTTTCAGCTGGATCCATCACAAACATTTAGGTTAACATTAGATGTTAGTGAGTGGAGTGGCATGCCTTGAAAGCATCAACTTGTCTGAGACATAATAGAGAATAAGCGAGCAAAAAATACATAACACACTGTCATTTTTTTCAGTAATTTAATTTTAGTATAAGGCATACATTTTTCCCCACACTAAGGCCCATGAGATCCTAATTATGCCACTGGCTGGAGATGCAATCCAACAGTGCATTTCAAAACCTGTCCAGTAGCAGAAACAGTTGGCCTATAGTTGAGACAAACAGTCTAAAATCTCCAGTCTATGTTCTATTTTACAGCCTTTTTGTGAGAATTGCAAACCAACAATTAGTGCAAGACTGACTTGCTCACCTGAAAATTTTCTCTAACCTGAACACATTGAAGCCGTGACTAAAATACATGTATGCAAACGGTGGTCGTGACAACAGACATAGCCAGCCCACCGGTCTCCCTAAGTGACGGGAAGTTGGATTCAGTTCACAGAACCGATTCTTTCGAATCGTCTGTTTGAATTAATCGAACGTCTTTTTCAACGATTCAAGTGTTTCACCTTCACTTTCATCTCCTCCATGTACGATGAGATTCGATTCAGCGAGTGAATCTGCTCATTTCTTCTACTAATTAACGTAGACTCCGAATCCACAAAGCACTAACAACAGAAAGAAGTCAGGCCTTACAGAGAAAACGTGAGTTGAAGACCGTTACTCGTCTTGTTTACAGCGTTTGTGTTTTATGTTGTGATCCCAGACAGTAAGATAACAGCGGGCCGGACCTTTGTGGCCCACTGACCTTTTGCTCGGCATTTTTTAAGTGGCCCTCAGGTGGTTAGACATTAGCTAGACAATGTCACTTTTCAGCGCTCATTTTCCACTTTCAGCCCAATTTACTTACTTTTTACTTCATTTCTGCCTTTTAATGTTTCCGCAGAGGATCAGCATGAACATTGCCATGTTAGGCCTAGTCATTCATTTTGTCTCTCAACTGTTTGCTATATATGTCTTAGTTTATTTTCCAAAAGAAAGGCATTGTATGCGTTTTAAATCTGTTTGAGGAGATTAAAAACTAGTTTGTATGCAGGACAGTAAGTTGGGTGGTCCGAGGGTGGACCAGCAGTGTCAGAGTCAGCGGGGTGCCGACTTTGTCGAGCCAGCGGACCGATACATACTCGCTATCAGGGATTTTACAAGGTTAAATTATAAACGATTACTATTAATTTTAGCTATAAGTCTCCAGCCTTTACATGGACGTAAATACTCCGTGGAATCAGTAAATGCTAATAAAAAAAACTTAGATTCAGTTGGACTTGTGAATCGGTTCACGAGTCGGACATCCTTGCTGTGGTCCCTCCCGGAACTGATCCGGGTGGGGACATAATCCATCCTCGTTTCCTTCTAGGACACACAGTCCTACAACCTCCAGCGGGGGAGTGTGAGAGACGAGACAGGGCGCACTCAGACCTCACCTGACTTCAGTAAAACGGACTGTAGTCTGACAGTAAAACAGACACGGAGAGGTTTTTGATGGGCGACAGTGAAGCGGACCAAACAGCGGGATTCTGCAGCGGAGAACATGCACTGCGCTTTCCATATGCTGTCAGTCTGGAGGCTCGCGCTGCCCGCTCCTCACCGCAGGGCTTAGGCCGCCTTCGCTTTCAACTGCTCGGTCATTTTGAGGGTTAGGGGGAAAAATGAACGTGTCAGCCCGTTATCTCTTGCTGCTGGCCGTGCTTGTTGTGGGGGCGTGGGAGAGCGGCGGAGAGCGGCGCGCGCTCCCGTCCTCAGCGACCACCCAGCTGAACTCCACAGTTTCCGTACAGGAGGAACACACGACACACAACGACACAGACTCCGAGGTGGGCTCGCGCATTTCTACCATCTTGAGGGACCTTCCAACCATCAAAAACGTTGTTATTTTCATCTGTGTTTTGACGGTGCTGCTCATCACGTGCCTCGTCGTTAAAGTGTACAGGTGGGCTTGAAGCCTTTTGAGGGGTGCTTGGTAAAGGGCAGTAGAAAGGATTCAGGTGTTCTGGGCCATCAGGTAGCTTAATAAAGGCAAATGATGATTGCTAGTGTATTTCCAAAAGGATTTACTTTAAAATGCACAGTCGAATATGTTTTTAAAATTATTTTTAACCGGAAAACTGAGCAAAAATAATAGCTCTGATTTAATATCCCGCATTATAACACCGTGTTATCTGATGTCCCATAATACGTGAATCTTCACTATAATTTTATCCTTTAAGCTGCTGAGGTACTACATGCTGAGTGTAGGCTACACTCTTAAAAACAGGGTTCTTCAACAGTTCATTGGTAAAGGGAATGGTTCTATTTAGAACCATGAGTTCTGTATAGAACTTCAGATTGATGGAGAATATGTTATATATGGTTCTCTATACGACATCTTTTTGGTTCTATATGGCACCAAAAAGGGTTCTGCTGTTGTCATGATGTCAAGCTTGTAATGATAGAATAACCCATTGTGGTGCTATATACAACCATATACAACACATTCTCCATCAGCCTGAAGAACCATTTCACCATGCAAAGAACTATTTGAACATGAAATGGTTCTATACAGGGTTCTATATATTCCCTTTACTAAAGAGCCCTTGAAGAACCATAATTTTTTTAAAAGTGTCAAATGGATTCAGGTATTTTGGGCCATCAGGTAAAAGGAGGAACTTGAGAAACTTGTCTTTATTACAAATTTTGTGTAATGTTTCCTCATTAAAGCAGATCGGGGCAATTCAGTAATATTCTCCAAAGCAGCTATACAGGAATCTTGGTAGAGACCCCTACTAAAGGCGAGGGTCAGAGTGGCAGGAAAAACTCCCAGAGTGCACAACGAAGAACACTTGGAGGAACTGAACAGTGGATTTATGATACAAGTACAACAAGTTTACAAGTAAACAGAGACACTCTGATCATACAGTGGAAAAACCTATGAGAGGAGCTAGTGCAACTGATGTTAAGAGCATCAGAAAACGGTTAGAAAATAGAGGTCAGATTTATCCCAACAGAACAAAAGGAAATAATGTAAATAGGCCAAATGAAAAAAGTAATTAGTGGGAAAATTAATAAAATATAGTTTTATCATTGAGGGTATATCAGTCTCATATTAACTAACTTACTGTTCTGTATTACCTGATGTCTCATTGTACCTAGTAATCATGAACATGCGTGGTGTGTAATGGTAGCAGATGTTTCTTTTTGTTGTCACATGTAATTGAAAATTGTGTCACAGCTGAAAGGCGATATCAAACAGGCTCATAATACACAAATTTCTACCTGACCTATGAATCATGTATTACTGGTCATTATTGGTGATCGTCATGGTTTTTGTGCATATGGAGGTCATTGCTGTTTAAACACAGGCCTAATCCCCTCAATCCGCCTGTGCGATTAGAGTGTGAGGGAGCCAACTGTTCAGTTTAGTGCTGAGTTTCTAGTGAACATCACCCGAACATTATGGCAGTAATGCTGACGCTCTGTATTTGTCTTAGGTCTGGAAAGAAGATCAGAAAAACGAGAAAGTATGACATCATTACCACTCCTGCCGAGCGTGTGGAGATGGCGCCGTTAAACGAAGAGAACGACGAGGACGACGACTCGACTCTTTTCGATGTCAAGTACAGGTGAGAAAGAGTAACAGCTTAGTGTGGGAACATCATCACCTGTTAAACTACAGAAGAAGAAAAAGAACTGGGAGAGAGGTAAAAATTAGCTGCGGTAGCACACATGATGAGGAGGTGATGAAATGTTTAATCGTAATTTGATCCAATGAAAAAGTCAAAAGTCAACTTGAACAAAGGCATAAAACCTTTTAGTTTATTTTCTGAGCAAAAGCAATGTCCTCCAGTAAAATAAACCCACACAGCTGTTTCTGACGGTGACATGTTAATAAAGGCAGAATTAGTCTAAATTTTAGTCAGGCAATTTAAGATGGTCTGATATTCTAGTAGCAGTATACTAGTAAGACCAGAGACATTATGAAGGAGGAGACAGCCACTGGTTGAAAAATGAATGGAAAGCTCGTAACACCTAACAGGGCATTGTGGAGAAAGTCCCACCCTTTATGAGAAAGAGCCAATCAGCCTGCTGTGGGGAAGTTATCATTCTGATATTAGTTCTTACATTACATGTTAGCCATGTTTGACACAGACTCTTTCACTGATGTTATTTGTGTTCATGCATATACTTTTATATATTTATGTTGGAAAACTCACACTGTTAAAAAAATCATAGAATTATTTTCATTTAATTATGTTTTGCATCATGTTATCTGACTTTTATAGTGATTACAACAACTACTGTAGCTGTTTGCAACCTTTGCACTCAACGCTTTAGGCTGAATTTTTTGCGAATGGTAATGTTGGAAACACAGTTTACATTTCCATTTGTAGCAGAGATGTGCAGGTTTTAAAATTATTTAGCTAAAACCAAAATGTGTTAGGTTGTGTGCTGCTCTCCTCTGGTATCCAGATATAACTCATTTATAGGCTCACAGTTGATGAAGCCTTTACTGTTCAGTATTTAACTGATTTTTTTTTTTAAAAAAGTCAGTATTTGGTGCCAACAGGGTTGGATTTGTCTTGATCACTTGGGCCACCAAGCCAGTTAATTTTGTGGCCAAAATTAATCATTATTGGCCAAATTATAGAAACATGTTAATCATATGTACATTGTATTTACAATTTAAAAAACATGCTTCAGTATCAAAACCCAGTCAGGTGTCGACATATTTAGTGAAAATATCACACAAATAGGAACATGGCCATTACATTACCTGTCACGGTTGTTACAGTTGTCAAAATGTAAGCAGTCTGATGCTTCATTAGAAGAGGGAAAAACAAAAAAGGCACTCTCCAAGGCAAGTGACCACTAGCTCTGCATTTTTGGTGGCCAGGGGCACGCAGTAGCCGATGTCAAACTCTGAGTGCCATGTTCTTACCTATTTTAACTCATAGAAGATTGATTTTAAGCTGTTCTCTTCGTAATAGCCAGTTTGTGTGGGAAAACTTTTCATGCAGTTTGCTCTCTCTTTATTCTTAACTTTATATAGACCTACAAAGGTTAGTTATCAGTCTTTGATAAACAACACTTACTGACTATATAAGTTAGAACCATGTGATTATTTTCTATCTCTGAAGAATTGCCAGGGTCAAGGTTTGTAGACACACTGTAGTGCATTTGTAGTGCATAACAGTCAGGAATTCAAATAGGATTTTCTTCTAAATGTGTACTGATGGATTTCCTTGCCTGTTCTTGCGTACATATCATGGAAGTAACATCCAAGTACAGCATGTTTTCACTCGTTACTGTAATACCACTAACATATTTTAAAACAGAGCTAACAATAAGTAGCGTGATAATATAATATAATTAGGAGTTAGCAGACTCCCAAGTTGTACAGTGAAATACATGCTTTGTTCGGAATGTTGACAGTCGGCTTCTCCCTTCCGCCCTTTCAATTGTTCTTTGACGTAGAGCCAGCTTCCTCTGACCAAGACCTGGTGTCCTGTTTGCCTGACATTTACAACTTTGCAGAGTGCCCAGTTTCATCAGGAAAAAAAAAAAAATCACAGCCCCAGAGCAGCTCAGAGAATTCTCAGTCTGAATATCTGGAGATACACTGCCCTGCACATTTTTGTGCTTCCCTGCTTAAAGGGGAATTACACTGATTTTTCAAAATGTCTGCATAACTCAATTATTGTAATGTAAACAAAGTAATTTAGAGTGGTTTTAAATGCTCTGTTCTAGCGAAACTTGCCAAATCAGAGTTGTTCACAGTGGTGGTGACAGTGGTGCTGAAGTGTTTAATGCCTCTAAAAGTGAAATCAAAAAACGCTACCTGATGCCTAACATTGTTTTATGTAAGGTTTAAGAATGTTTTGGTGTAAAAAGTATAGATTATCTATTCATGGTGGAGAGGTACCAGCAGGGTGTTGTAAGGCTAAACAGCATCCAAAGGAAATGTATTTTTTTCATTTACCACTATTTTACCATGATCAGCATTACATATGAAACTCAGAAGACGTGTAGGTACGCTGGTGATTTTGGATAGTAAATAAAATGGATATATTTGTGTTGTTGACATTGTGACCGCTGGTTCCTGTCACCACCTCTGTAAAGAAATCAGAGTTGGTTGATTTCTCTAGAATGGAGCATTTTGCGTCAAATCACTCTGAATGACTTTATTTACATTGTAACCACTGAATTATGCAGACATTTTTTAAAAAAATCGGTGGAATTTTCCTTTAAGTGCACCAGATTAATATAAAATATGGGAAAACATGGGAACATAAGAATCAGCCAAGATATGTTCGGTGTTCGAATTTTGTTTCTGTAGATTAATACTGGAGCAGTGAGGCTAATGTTGCTAACAAATACTAGAAGTCAATAGTCACTAAAATCATTTCAGTAAATACATCTCCAAAACGTCTCTCATCCCACTGAAACTGCCTCCAGGGCTTCATTAAAGTTGCGCAGACTTGACAGTGTGGTTAAGGGCAGAGTACAGCTTACTGTGAACTAAAGTGGCCACCTGCAGTGTTCAGCTACATGGTTTTGTTCAGTTTTATAGCTCACAGTAAGTTATACCACTAAACCACATCGACAAGTCTGCACGACCTTAATGAAGACCTGGATGTAGTTTAAGAGAAATTTGGGGGGGGTGTATTTATGGAAAAGATTTGGGTGACTATTTACTTTTAAAATTTGTTATCAACATTAGCCTACACTAGAGAAACAAAATTTGGACACCAACACATCTCAGCTGATTGACCACATCTGGGGTAAGTGGGAAATTGTGTAGACTTGTTTTTTTTTTGCCGAATGATTAAGTGTTTTTAATTAGTAGACATGAAGTGCAGTTGAATAACAGTTGAACAGCATTTATTGTTGTACTTGAAACTTGATAATTAAAGGTGTTTTTTTTTCCTCCTCACAGGTGAATTCACAGCAGTGAACACTGGCATCGTTGGTGTAGTTTCTTTGTCAACTCCACTCGCTATTGAGGACATTTCATCTGCAAGTGATTCCCGCCTTCCTTCTTGTTCCATTTTTGACATGTTGTGGACTTTTTGTGTCTTACTAGCTTGAGTGAGCCATGTGTGATTTTCCATTTTGGCAGTTTGAGTGGTTTTAGTTTGACTGAAGTTGACAGCAGATTCTAAGATTTGTTCCTGACTGGTCTCAGACTTTTGCCAGAGGCAGAATCTTTGGTCCTCTGACGCTCATCAAAGGAGTCCACGCAAGTGAAAAATCACAATTTCTCAATGTATTTCTCTGTTCTCCCAGGATCTCCCAAACCTTCTGACTTTACCATTCCTGAAAGTTACATTAATTGGATCCTTTCCACCTTCAGGATACCACGTGATGAAATCAAGAGTTGTATACGATGTCTGTGTGGGTGAGCTTGTGTAGACTGAAGCCACCCCTTACTGATTATCCGTCCCTTGAATGTCCCAATTATTGCACTCTGTTTTTATGGCCACAGTCTCTGAAAGCCTCACAGAAAAATCAAACCTTTGATGTGGAATGTTCCCTTGTAGTTTTGAATGTGGTCCAATATTCCTGCAAGACGCAGCTTCGAATTCCTACTTTGACCTCTTTTGTGTTAAGTCCCTTGGGACTGGATCGCAAACAACTTCAAATACTTTAATGCATGTATTCAGCTAAACATCAGCTAAACCTCAATATCGCAAGTATATCAGAAGGTTTATCCCAATATAAGTAATATAAGTAAGTGATGACTTGAATGACCAAATTATTTCCAAATATTTTACTTATGAGAATAGATTATATAAGACTGAGATATATAGAGGCCGACAAAGCTTTCACAGGCATATTTGATTATAGTTTGTTAAAACAGATATGTTTATTTT
This sequence comes from Colossoma macropomum, assembly GCF_904425465.1. NCBI lineage: Eukaryota > Metazoa > Chordata > Actinopteri > Characiformes > Serrasalmidae > Colossoma > Colossoma macropomum. Next base: position 2,440,206 of record NW_023495267.1, on the reverse strand, counting down.
CTAAGAGTGACTTTTTGGAAAGATATATCATTGTCTGTATATAGTGTATGAAAGTCATTGCTCAGAAATGGTTTATTTTTAGCAACACTTGATAAAAGCATTATTGATTTAATAACTATAATATATTAACCTTCCAGCATTGTAGATTTATCTAACCATTAACTGTGCGTTTTTACTGTATGAAAACTGTTGCATTCGTAACCTGAGGTTGCTAATCTCCTTTAGCATTACATTTGTGTGAAAGTATGTTGGGGGGGTTCCCTTTGTTGCTGCTATGCGTGTTTGGAAAGAAATTATTTGCGAGATATGGCATACTAACATAGTACAGACACTGAATTTACAGTACCCTTACTTTTGGCTTTATAAAACATGATATTTGTATCAATCATATTTGATCTTAAATCAGAACTGCCCCACTCAAACATTGAGGGTGCCGGTAAGTTCAGTTTGGCTTGAAAAACGTCAGTGATTAAATGATTTTCAGGTATCTCTGTATCTGTTTGTTGCAGATTTAAGAAGATAAATGCTACTGCAGTACATTAAAGTATATTTACTTTATTCAGCTAACTGGTGCATAGTCATGACATGCTGCTCCTGTGCCCACAGTGAATAAGAATGACTTGCATGAGAGCGTCAGCACATTGTTAATGATTTATGCTGTCACAATCCAATGAATCCATTTCTGTGCCTGAGGAGACGCTAATAAAAAAGCAAATCAGTGTTCTGCTATTATTAAACTAACACAGGCCTGAAAATGTTTATTAAATGAAAACTCTTTTCGATAGATTTGTGTTTTTTGTTTATAAAAATAGACAGACTATGGGAGAAATGTCTTTTTCTTTTTCCCCACTATTTGCTCACTGGTATTTGTGCTATTCAGTAGTATTCAATAGTGTTGTGTAATCCTGAGTAAAGGAAGTGGGCACAGGAAACTTTCTCCTGGAACAAGTGTTTGACCTGCAGGCACGTACGCTTCACACTATTAGCGAGAAGTGTTGTTTCTGCCTGTGGACATAGTGGGCTGATTTTCCAGACAGATTTTCAGGGCAGAATTCCTACTCATGATGTGACTTAATGTGTGTCCAGAAAACCAGCCCTTTCTTCTATTGTGACTGCAGTAATCAATTATCTTTACAGCATCTCTTCTATCTGGTGCATTTTGAAAGTTTTCTCATCAGCATTTTGTTTCTATGTCTGTCATGGCCTTGCTTATTGTAAACATGAAGGAAAGTACAACTGTGCAGGACATTTGTACTGTGTACTGTGTCTTTGTCATGTGAACCAAGGACTTTTCCTTATCCTCAAAAATCATAATAAATATGTTAGCTGACTGAAAGATTTACTCATGCCGCTGCTTCCTCTTGCCAGCATTAATCACTGACAAAGAGCTAGAAATGGAGCTGTACAGGAGCTTTGGTGACCTTCGTTGTGTGCCAAAAACAAAGAACAGGACGTAACTGTTACCCAGCAACCGGTGAAGGCTCATAAGACAAAAACAGGTGCTTTTAGCAAGTGAATCACCAGCCAGTCATTTGTACACATTTATATTTGGCTTAATGTTCCAGTATAATAAACCAGTGTTTCAAGGTGAAGAGACTGTTAAGAGCTTTAATTAACGAGTTGAGTAGAGGTGGCCAGCATTACAGTATTTATTGTTCTGGTGATGCCGAAAATGCTATTCTGAGCATATGGTGGATATATCTGGTACTAGGGATGGGTATCGTTAGGATTTTATCGATACGGTTACATATTGATACTTTTATTGATACTGTGCTCCATAATTTGGTGCAAAAAATAAAGACGTGACACAGAAAGATTAAAAAATAGTAAAAGATGTGAAAAGGCTGTGTTCATCTCCCTACAGTTGAAAATATTAACAATACAAAATTATACTCAATAATACAAAATTAGCTACTCCTGGTGGTCAGGAAAGCTCACACTCAGTTCAAACTTAGGCTACCTAGCAATTAGTGATTTATGCTATGCTAGCTACTGAATGTTAATTCAATACAGCTTAATGATACTACTTCCCCTGGATAAGCTGATTTAGGCTATCAAAATATCCTAGTTATTATTTTAATGCTGGAAACATTTTCTGATAAGGACATTTAGACCATTAAACTTTCCTACCTCTAGTTTTAAAATGAGGCTGAATTTGGCCTCCTATCTGCCAGCTTCTGGTTTGACTAAGGTGGAACAGGAAAATTTGAACAAGAATCTGGCGAATGAGAAGCTGACTTCAGCTTTGTAGTTTAATGCTGATAGGATTTCTGATAAGGTGATTTAAACTATCAGACGGTTCTACCTACAGTCATATGTAGGGAACTACCTTTAACTACCTATAAATACGTGCTACGGTAGTACATTTCGATAGGCAATGCAATTCTGAGGACATAGATGCAGAAATGCTGCCCTGCTTCAGAATGTCGTATTTCTAAGTGTTTTGTTAGCTGGTTGAAAACTGGTCAGTAACACCTCCTTTACACGCAACTACTGTTTTACATGTGCTGCATTTAGCTGCATTATCATTAAATTAGTAAAGTGAGCCCACACATTTCAGCATCTTATCCTTTCAGCCATGATTAGAGAGCACAGAATGACACTCAGCACAGGCATTCGAACGCTTTTGTCACAGAGCTGTGCGAACCAATCTACCACCTACCATTTGAAAATGCATGCTATGTAGGACGAATTAACTTTACATAAATAGGGAAAGCAGCACCGTTTATCCAGGAGCTTATCGATATTTTGATGCTGACCAGTCTGGAACTGGTACCAATTTTGTACTGGTTCTCAATACCCATCCCTAACTGGTACTCAAATAACACTAAACAACTGCATGTTGCAAAGAGGGCCCAGTTAGTCTTGTTTAATGGAATTTAATGCAGCACTGTATAGAAAGGGTCTATAAAAAACAATGTACTTAGTCTTGGATAGTAATTTTAAATGTGACACTTGTTCTGCTGCTTCCAACTTATCAAACCTCAGAAAAAAGAAATAGCATGATACATATCATTTATAGCGAAACTGTCTTTAAGTATGATACATTTTTACCACATTGCCTACCCCTAGTGTTAAGATGTTAGTAAAGATATAAATTTATAATTTATAAATTCAAATGCTTCAGTAATATTTCATGTGTGCTGCTTTATTTGACCAAATCTAATGATGCTTTAAAGAGACTGAAATCGTGCCCTGGCTACTTAAATTCTGTGAAAACTGACTTTGTCACAGTTTAGCCAAAATTTAGATTGTGCAACTGTACTATCACTCAAGACAACTGACGATGCGCATTTAGGCACTGTTTTTCGGTACGTATAACAGCATGACATTAGCCCCATATCATTTGTATGACTTCAAATTAACAAGTGTGTTTAATTATTACTATTATATAACATCCAACAAACTGAATCCTTTAAGTATGTTTTATTTAAGCATTTTATTTTTATGGTATTTAAACCCCCTCCCCCCTCCCCCCTCCATTTACTGCTTCCTTGTGATATTCGTGCTGTATTGTTATTTTGGACCTCTACCACTAAAATGTTATAAAATCTGTCAGCCTCAGTCACTCATTTGGTTGAACTTCCTTTGTTTGAACCGCACCCCATTTTTCCTTTTTCCTGAGACCACGAGAATGTCGCTTTCGTCTGTCTTCGTTCCATCAGTCAGAATGCCGACGCATTTTGTTCCACACAACACAGTGCTCGGATTAACATTCATTTGAGGATTTATGTGGAAATTTAATGCTAAATGAACCCTCGCAGCTCTGTGGCTGCTCCATTCTGTAAATGAAAACCAACTTGTGAAGCACCAGACATATACGAGTTCCTGTTAAACCTACTTAAAGCAGGAGTGTTTTTTTTTCCTTCTTGCGTCAAAATCTCGGTGAAACGAACCAAAAGTAATGAAGCTTTTGCGAGATTGTAATCATGCTCTGGCTCCTTAAACGTCTATTTACTTTTACAATCAGCACCTGAGATGTATTACCATTCAGAAAGAAGGAAACTCACCACACCTTGATGGCTGTGACAACATATCTTTTACTGGAATGATCCTCCCTCAATTGACTTTCCAAGAAAACATCTGAAACGTTTCCAAGAACTGACCATACAGTAAATAAATGAGTTTACTCTATTGAGGTATTACATGCCAGTCACCACTTCAACTGACCTAAATTGCATCTGTCTCTCTTCTCTGCTTCACCATCACTTCCCTTCCAAGTAAATTCTTCAATGGAATAAATGCTTTAGCATTTATGCTTAAAGAAAGAAGAGAAACCCCCAGACTAGATTCCACTTATTAGCAACACTAACTTTTTTGGATTCTTTAACTTATAGTAACTAGAAAATCTATGTTACCAGTCAAATATTCAACCTCAAACTATGTACAAAAGCGTTACAGGCATCTAGTTCAACAGTGCCACACTGCAGAAACAACGTCAGGAATTTGCATCATCAAAGCAAGTTTGGCTATAAAACCGAGTGAGCATCACCAGACACAGACAGAAATACATCATGCGCCCCACAAGAAAAGTACCACGAAGCAGACTGTTCTAATAATCACTATCATGTCTTGACAGCAGGAAACGTGGACATCTTTCTAGAATGTCCCCCAAGCTATGACCCTGCAGCCAGTTGGGGCTCAAATTAAGTTCAGTAGTATTGGTCACAGACTGCTTCTATTTTTGCAAAACACAGGCATGTTGTTACAGATAAATGCTTTCATTACACGGGATGGCCTGCTGACGTCTGTCGTAAAACCATTTTCTATTTTTAACTTAACTGGAGGCATAATAAGAGCAGCATGTAGCACTTTGGAAGCTTCCTGTCAAAACAACACTTTTTTTTCCACCCCCAAAATCACATGGCTCAAAGCACATGAGCGTCTCCTCAGTGGACTGGTGCAAACGTGGAATATTTCAAATATCTCCACTAATTTCTATCAGCTAAAGCTCTTTTCCACCCGCAGGCAAGTTATGCCATGCAAAAGCTAGCAAAGCCCTTACATCTTTGCCAGACCATCAAGGAAATGTAATCTAATGAAATATTTACCAGAGCATGGAATCATGGGAAGGAGCTGCTGATAAACAAGTCAACGTGTGAAGGTTCTTTAACAGACCAGGCTGACAAATACAGCTGTCTTTTTTCCTGTTTACTTAATTCTTAACAAAGTCAAAAACACAGTAAAAACGCTCTAACAGCAGAATGTGTCGTGTATAAAACGTGAGGCTTAAAGAGCCCATATAACATTTTTTAGATAAAAGGGTCTGATGTAAACACTGTTAAAGTTTTAACACATACTGTTCGCTCCACAGTCCATATATGGAAACTTCGCTGTAAAAACAGCCCGTTTAGATTTTATTTTAGTGATGTCAAGAAGACCAATGCATTTACATACAAGCGCCTATTCAGCCTATTCACCCTGAAATTATAAGGAATGTTTCAGCCCACAATGCTTTTTGCATAAGCCACGATACAGGGCAGCCAATCAGAACAGAGATAATTTGCATATAGACACCTTCAAAGCACAGTAACAAAAACAGCCTAATTCTAAAGTAGCGGTCACCAACTGTCCTTTTGGAGATGTACTTTCCTGCACAGTTTAGTTCTAACCTGTATCTAATGCTACCCCTCCTCCCTCACCTAGCACCAACGCATCTGATCCAGCAAACCAAGGACTCCTAAAGAAGGTAATTAGCTAGAGCAACTGTGACTGACTGAGGTTGGAACATCTAACTGTAATTTAAGACCAAATTTGCAGTGATGATATACCAAGTATAAAGACACCCATACTGAAAGGTCTTTGTGTGTACAAAAGAGACCCTGTATTATTCAGTGTCAAATTTGTCCTGGAGAAAAGGCCCACAGCACCTGTCTGTATCCTAAAAGAAGACATTTAAGAGAATGTAACACTTATAAAGGCCTTTAATTTGTAAACAACATAATTTCAGACAAATTAGGACTTTTTTACAGACCCAGAATCGCCCTGCAAAAACAGGCCTTCTTGGACGCAGTTTAGTTGAGATCAAATACAAAAACACCACACAGAAACCACTCCAAACGGACTCAAGGCATTTTTCAACCTCCGGACTCGCACCCTCCGAGTGCACATTGTGCCACTGGCTGAGAGTAGCTTGAGTGCAGTTGGTGCACTCAAGTATGGAAAGCACAGTCACAGTCAAAATCCCCAAGGGCTCTTTGCTGTCAGTCGTCCTTGTGTAAGCACGGGTCTGTGTGAACAGCTGGGTGTGTTCTGGATTTGACTGCGGTATCTCCTTCACGTTTGCATAACAGCAGGGAATGGCTCTGTTTGCTGCCTTGCAGTACATATACTTCACGAGAAAAAAGGGAGGAAAAAAAAAGCCAGACCAAACCGTCTGGGATTTACAATTCTGTTAGTTCTCTCAGCTCAGCATACATTCCACTGGTATCTTAAGTAACACTTCTTTCTTTGAGTCTCTGTGGTCTTGTTTGTGTAGCCATATCAGGGTCTTCTATAAACCACAACTGCTCATGGTCACAGTTTAAGCTTCTTACCTCATCTGTCGCTCTACTACAACCTGAATTCAAGTATTATTACTAATTCATGTCAAGTGAATGTAACTTGCGAAGGATGTGTCCAGAAAATACTTAAACATATAATATACAAGTTATAGAAATGAGCCTGTAACTGTTAATGCAACTGCATTAACTATCAAAATAAAAGTCATAACTGCCAGTTTTGGACACACAAAGAATATTTTACATTCTCATAGTACACAGTAACATAAGCATTAAATAGCTGCTCACAAAATCAAACAAAATGGGCACTTTTTAACAGCAAAAGAGACAATAAAACAAAAGGCCATAATCGGATGGCACTCAACTCAATGTTCCTTGTTTCATTAATATGCCTCCATCTTGTGGCTGAACGAATGCCCTGCAACACCAAGAATAGCCTCAACCAGACTACTGGTTGACTTACCAGACTTACCAGAGGCAAGACGTTCAGTCAAATGTATTGAGACGTTTAACCCCTTATATGGAGGCTTCCTAGAAGCAGAACAGGCATTGCTATATGGTAAAGTGAGCTGTTACGCTTGTCAGAAATGCAACCCTGAGCATTTCCTTGAGTAGTAATCCAACCATATTCATTTTAACAGGTAAATGCAAAAAACCAAACGTGATCTGAATATTGCACATAGCCGTAACCTTTCAAGAACAGAAATTAGCTATGACATTTTCACTTTGTAGATGCAAATGGCTTGTAATCATGTACAAGTGACTGAATCATTATTGAGTGGTATCCAACTGAGGCATGCAGAAAAAGATGATAATTTAGGAAAGAAAAAGAAACATCTATTGACCTTTAAAAGACCTTTTCAGCAGTTCAGCTGACCTTTACAACCATTTCCCTTATGTTACATACTGTGCATTCTCAGATACAGCCAAGCAGCACTTTCCCTGAAGCCTGACACATTCAGTATGAGCAACTTATCAACAGGCTCTTTCTTCAACACCCAGAGTGCCACCTCTTTCCAAACCACATCCCAGGTGATTTTAAATGGTCATTCATAGTGTTTATTTACCTCAAACACAGTCCACAACAGCTTCCGATGATCAGGTGGGGGGCTTGCAGGTTCCTGTGTGTAGCTGCAGGGCCCCCTTCCTGTGTAGCATGCTCAAGGTCCTAAACTCCAGGGGCATGGTGTGGGGGCTGCTGCTTGATGTGTACTGGTAAGTCAACGTGTCATAGTAATGGTACTTGACCGGTTTGCCTTCGGAGTCGCGAGGGAAAGGCCAGAAACCGTAGAGGTGGATCTCGTCACAGAAGCGGGTGGCCATGGTGTACATAAGGAGGCCGGTGGTGGGCCGCTTGATCTGGACGTTGTTGGTCAGCCAGTACCTTAGGAAAGACAGAGCAAGCAGACTCAGCACTGTGTTCACTCGACTACAATACTGCACACAGTAGTTAATTAGGCATATATGAGCCCAACAGGCTTTATAACTAGTGCTCTGTGGGCTGTTTCATGAAGCAAGCTCAAATTATACAGGGTTCCAGCAAAGTTTCAGGAGAATACTGTAGTGAACTGTAGTTAACTCGTTTTACAAAAGCAGTTAACAACTTTCCCTGTTAACCCAGGTTCATATACTCAAGTTATGATTAATCGCAACGTTCATGACAAACAGCCAATCGCATGAAATGGCTAATTGTTCAACCGACGTAAACATGTAGAAACTAAATCATTTATAACAGTAAAAAAGCAACAATGTCGCTACCAACACCACGAATGGGTGCTTTTGGTTTATTAACTACTTTATATTCTTAATATCTATCTAGTATGATTTCCTTATATTTTTGCATGATTTGCTTATATATTCTTCACAATTGACGCAAACATCATGAAGAACAAATTGACCAGATGGGTCCACTTTCACAAATCCCAAACTTAGCCTGTCTCAGAGCAGGTCAGGCTTGCAGCATATCATTAAAACACACAAACATTTCAGTGCAATTTATTTGAGTTGAACTGAAATGGAATTTTCTCTGGATCAACATAAACAGTTTATCACTGAAATGTACCTTCCTTTTTATCCATTATATGTAAACCAGTAATTTAAAGAGAACACAATTCAGTTATTTAATGCGTACACACTTTCAGTTTGTAAGTCAAACAATCTTGTGGATTAATTCTTTTGAGTGGAAGCTGACATGGTGATGTAGCCTCGTAAAAAGTGATTCACTGTTATGAGACAGAAAATCCAGGGTTAGAACAAACTAAGCTTAAAGTTCACTGGCTAAGCAAGAAATCCTGCTTCGTTAGAGGCCCCAGTGAGCAGTGAAACTTTTCTACATAAAACTCAAATGACTGACAGCACTTAATGTAGTCTCAGCATACAGTTTACATAGTCTTATGTTTTATGCAGGTTGTAGATCACTGACCGGATTCTTCCATCACTGACTGGATTCTGACTTCAAAGCAGATGTTAGAGGGATGTTTTTCATATTCATGCATTAATACACACTCTTAATGCAAGACATCCCACTGCTAAAAAACATACAGCCTTCTGAGGGAGTAGGTTTGTGCCTGTGGGCAACACAAGGGGAGACCACAGGTTACATTTTAATTGCCTAATGGTAAGGTAACTGCTCTTCTTATGTAACACTGTTATGGTTTAGCTTTTTACATAGGCAGTATTTTTAAACATTTGCATACATATGCATACTTCAGTTTACACCTACATACACAACATATTCAGGAGAAACCCTATTTATCACCAGTTGACACACTGCACAGTAAAAGTCCTTCCTTTTATAAGCTTTATAAGTTTTTACAATAGACTCAATATTTACTGATCCCTCAAAATGTCCTAGGTTTTTACCAGCTAGATCTTACACTCACAAAATGGTAAAGGGAAATTAATGAAGGCAATTAATAGCACCCTTGGATTTTTTATATAAACAAAATCAAATATTTCCCTATTTATATTACTCCATTTTTCTTTTCATTTTGCAAAGTCCATCTGGGTTTTTATAGACTCTCAAGTGACCATCTATGACTTCGTGTTTCTCAGAGATATAAATATGAAGTGACGCACATGTCAAGCTTGCTTATTCACATGTTATGTAGTGGGCTGGTTTGTTTCCAAAGTCCCTGGGAACCTTGTTAGAGCACTAGGCATCATGGACTGAATTCCATTCTAAAGCAAAATCTGGCTGCCATTGCCAGGAGTCTAAAACAGGGTTTAAGCAGGTCAGTGATCCAAAGCATTCCTCAAGATCCACAGAAAAAAACAGCTCACTGACCACAGAAACAAACGTTTGTAACAGCTATACTAGCCTCCTGATCGAAACCCCACTGATAACCGGTAAAGTCATCAAACACAATAGGAGAAGACTCAGTGGTATACTAGAGTGGAAAAATACAGAGAAAGCATATTTAAGTTAATGTAATCTTACCCAATTAAATGTGCTATGCCTCGTACTATTATCTCAGCAACGTGTGCAACAAAATACTACATTTATAGGTACAAGGACTGATACACCTTCCTTTCAAAAAAACATGTATTTCTGTTGTTTTTTCCTTCCCCTTTAAACAACAGCATCACAACAAGATTGGATTTTCTCAGCGTGCTGGGCATGGCAAGGCCTTTGATAAACAATAGACTGACTTTGATCTAGAGTTTGTTTGTGATATTAAGTGACGGAGAAAGCTGTCTTTGTTTTGGCAGGACTTTGGATTAGTTAAAATGACAGTAGAAAGCGCTGTATAATTCAGCATCCATAGTGATGGATACAAAGCATGATCCAGCTTTGGAATATCTTCTGAACACCCAAGAATAACACAGTATAAAATGAATCATATTTGTTACGTATGGTTGCCCACCACTGCATCTGGAGTCTCAGAGTTCTATTCTAATCCCTCACACACTCGATCCAGCTAATTAAGGTCTTTAGGGGCATCTGAACATCAGCCGCAGGTTTGTTTTATTAGGGTTGGGAACCACATGTTTGAGTGCTTTCAGAATGTGGACAACTACATTCCACCTACACAAAGGGAGCTAAGGAAACAAGGGTGGGGATGTATGCAAAGAGGGCTGAGTTGATGGCAGCAGTGTTCTGAGTAAAGGAATGGGACTGAGCGCTGACCATCTTTTAAGAAGCACTGACCCATCTCTAGTCTTAAACATTCATTCATCCCTGAGTAAATTCCACAATGAGGCGCTCACTGTCTACATGTGGTGCCATTCACTCAGGGTTTAAACGTGTGTGTGTGTGTGTGTGTGTGTGTCTGGGGTCCCACATTATGACCCTCCATCTGGTTCCTTCATTTACTTGCAGCTCATAAACTGCCTTGCACAACGGTTGCCTTAAGTCAGACTATGCTATTAAGGGCTATTCCCCGCCATTTTAATTGCATTTGTTTCATTTCCTGCTGGGTCCTGTTGTTTAAGTAATGTGGGTTACCACTAGGATCATTATCATTTGGCTGTCCATAGATAAATCTGAAGATCTAAATGCGTGTGCTTCCAGCTGTGACCTCGTCGCAGATCTAAAGAGTGCCAGCAGCACATTTTAAATGAAAATGATCGTGTGTTAAGTGCAGCGTGATAATTAGCCAAAGAAATGAACTAATGAATTACCCTAACTGCTTAACTGATAATACAACATATTGATGCAGCACGTTTTAATGGAATCTGTAGAATGGAGCATTAAAACGGATCTCAAAGAAACACAAACCAAATCAGGCTCTCAACACCATCAGGAAAGATGTGGGAGAGGGGGCCTCCTCTGCTTTGTACGTAGTGTGGAGAACAAATGCAATGCCAGTCCAACACACATAGCTTGGAATTAGATCTTGATAGAAGCCATTTATGCAGAGGTCAGTGGAGGAGGCGAAGGTCATGCTATTTAAAAGGCACTGGGGAAGAAGCGGAGATGTGCGAGCCCAGAGGGAGGGAATCTGCTTGACCACACTGACAAAGACCTTTTATAGAGGAGCTGATAACAGGAGCTACTGTGCACATACAGTGCTCACTCCCTTTGTCACTGGCAACTGAAACTATGTAAATATTAGGAAAACATAACAGAGAAAACTACTTAAACATGTTCACAATAAAAATGGAAAACTGAAAAGATGCATTGCTACCAGGGTTATTACTAGGGATGAACCAATCATGAATTTTTACGGCAATTCTAATTTCTTTACATCCAAATTTGCAGATTTTCATTACCTGAAGCTCACACTGTGTGAACTAAATGAGCACATGAAAGGCCTTGGCGACATCTAAAAAGAATTATTATAATAATATTCTTGTCACACGGTCTGCTGCGGCTTTGACCAACTTTTTAACATGAACTGTTTTAATGGAAATCTTTAAAGATCCCCTCAAGATTTTAAACTTGTCAGCATGTCCAAGTGGTGTCTTTTAAATGATTAAAGACATCATGAGTGAAAAAAGCAGTCAACGCCATGGCTGAGTATTTCTGCTTTGAAACTGCAGTGCATCAGTGACAGTCTCGGAAAGGCAGATTCAGACAGCCAGGCTTTCATACATCACAGACCTAAGGAACCAATCCTGTCCACTGGCAGGGTGGGGCTTCCCATTTCATTAGCATAATAATAAGGTGAACGGAAACGCGTAAGAGTCAGGTGTAGCTATTTTACAAGCTAAGTTTCACTTTTTTTTCAAAATGATGGCAGAGACATGTTCTGTTTTAGGATAAAAAGTTAATGGAGAAAATGTGAGCCATCATATGTTACCAAAGGATCTGAAAATCAGAGTGAAATGGGTGCAGTTTATTTGGAAACATCGAACTGTTCAGCCAAACTTGCAGAGAAAACTGAGGTTTGCAGTATCATTTTCCAGATGACTATTTTGTATATTTTACTCAGAAACAGATGGGGTTTGCCACTAAACTTATGTTGAAGCTAGTCGCTGTTCCATCCATTCATCCTGAGGACCCAGCGAGTACGAGTCAACCGGTAAGTTTATTTTTTCTTGTGTTTAACAGTTGACTGTGTACAACAAATCTATGAAGCTGAAGTCGGCTTCTTATTCACAAGCTTCTTGTTCAAATTTCCTGTTCCACCTTAAAAGGTGCAGCAGTTACAGTAAAATTCAAACAAGAAGGCCTGAGGTGCCAGAATGTAACTGCTGCACCATTTATGGTGGAACAGGAAAATTCAAACAAGAAGCTGACGAATAAGAAACTGACCTCAGCCACGTAACAAATCTGCAATGTGCTAGATAATGTTGGACACCATTAGCCTTACAAGGTCCATTATGATTCATGCCAAATACTGACAGGACAATTTATACGACTTTGGGATGCTGACAAACAAAGTTAGGGCAAACATTACTCAGTAAGTTTGCCAGCTAGCTAAGCTGAATCAAATGATGGCTAAATTCATTATGATAATTCTGACAAACAGATCATGACTTTGAGCTTGTTCATGGATAAAGTGTGTCACAGTAAAGGTTGTCCTCATAAGCTACTAGTATAACGTTAGCAAGGTAAGGTTAGCTAACTGAAGTACATATGGAACATGGAGAAAGCTGCTTTCTGGCAGAAAGCCCTGCATATTTGTAGCCTTTGCATATTCATAGATCTGTGCATACTGAATGAAGGCAAAGGTGTACAGTTAAATCTAAGCAACTTTGAAGGCACTGTCTTGGAAATAACTTCAAAATATGTAATTTTGATTAATAGTTTTTAGGGGTTTCATCAATGCGTGGAAAGGGTCTTTAGTAAAACCACATATTAAATAATATAATATTAATTCAACGTCTTTTGAAAACTTCTTCATCTGTCATTACAACAAACATTACAGGAAATGTGCATTCATGAGCTTCTTCTGGTGCAGGTTTGTTGTGACATGCATGCTAATAGCGCTCCCTGCTGGAGAAACTTTAGACTGCAGCCGCTTTTCAAAACCATGCCCACATGCAACAGGCATTGTCTGTTGTTACAGCAGAGTTTTCATAATTCAACTAACCACCGGCACAATTAAGCTGTACAGAAAAGACTGCAAATTATACTCCTCAAATCACAAAGAGCAGAGACAGTGGGGAATTTACTCTACTATAGCCTTTTTTTAAGGCTCCATTTTAACTTAATGTTTTCACAGAAGAAGTAAATAAAACAATTGGCTTGGTTACCCTCACTCAAACAAAACTTGTTTGTAAAGTGTTCAAGAAAGTAAGGAAAGTAGAATGGAAGGCATGCGGTAAAGCTAGAATTACAGTGCATGCAAAACAGAGAGAACTAATGGGCAGCTTCTTAACAAACCTCTCTCTCTCTCTCTCTCTCTCTCTCTCTCTCTCTCAAACAGAAAAAACAGACTATTGGTACATGTATATTACCCAAGTATTCCACAATTTCCCAATTTCCCAACATATTATACATAACAGCTTTCTTCCTCTTAGGGAGTTTTTCCTTGCCTCTGTCGCCTTTGGCTTGCTCATGGGGACTCGGACCTGGATTTTTTTTTTCTGTAAAGCTGCTTGACAACACCGGTTGTAAAAAGCACTATATAAATAAACTTTAACTTGTCTTGACATATTTACAAGCTGTTTAACACTAAAATACTTTTCCTAAAACAGCGATTATCACCTTTCACACATCTCCAACAGGTTACTTGTCAATCATCGATGATGCTGGCATTTTAAATTATTAAATGGAAAATTAGCTGCTGACTTAAATAACATGAATTATATAAATAGCTACATTTAAAGTAAGAGGCTACTGGGAACTAACTTTACTATACGCTTTGACATTTTGGCACAGGTGTAGCAACAACATTTAAATACTGCTTATCAAGTGCGCTTACCTGCCTCACATTATTACCATCATAATACTGTAACACAGATCGGCCAAAATCAAAATAATCAATTGGCTGAGTGCGTGTTTGGAGCCAAAGTCCATTCTAATTTTGTCAGATTCCATTTGTGCATCACTAATTGTTACCAATGAAATGAGAACTGTTACCAATGAAAACTGTTGTTACCAAAACAAGTACTAGGACTGAAAAACATGTACTTTTTCAATGCTGATTTTATAAAAGTTAAAGTTTACCTATGAACAAACTTAAATATCTAATAAATATCTTAATATTTCTGCAAATCCTTATGTACAATTTCTACTTATTTTCTAAGCTTAAAATACTGGGAAAAAAATAATAAATATATAAACAAATGACAATTAAGAAACTTTAGTAACCCTGATGGCTACTTCTGCTTGCTTTGCATGTGGAGCTACCTTCCACTCGGTGCTAAGTACATCCCCATATCCTATTCAAGGTGTTAGTGGCGTTAAAGCCAGAGGTAAAAATAGCCAGAGCTCTGATCAAGCTGCTGAGTGCATGCCCCTCTAGGTACACAGGTGAGCACGAAATCTCTCTCACACCCACACACACACACACACACACACACACACACACACACACACACACACACAAGCATACCCTCTAACAGCATGGAGAAGTCGCAGGGAAGGGAAGGCAGTGTGCACATTGACTGTGTGTGAGAGGATGAGGCGGACGGCCCACTCTACTCTCTCCTCTCCGCCTTTAGCCATGAAGGCAGGGATCCAGAGTACGCTGCCGCTGAGAGCCTGCAGCCGCTGCACGAAACGCTGCCTCCACTCCTCACTATTCAGGTCCTGGAAGGCACGCTGTACCACTGATGGGTTCATGGTCACCAAGTTGGTGCGAAGGCCTACGTCCTCTGCATACTCCTCCACAGGGGCCAGGTTACACCTAAAATGCATAAAGCACACACATTCCATGATAAACACAGATGCACGAAAACACAACTCACAGTAGCCTACGTGCACTCAGTCAAACTTTTTGTTATAACTTTGGAACAGTGGACTGCATAATGGCTTTTTATCATTAATGGGGTGTGATGTGGCTGTTCTTTTTATTGTCAGGAGCAGCAATCACACTGTACTTATGCAACTGCCACACCATATTAAGTAGCAGTGTAATGATACATTTAGCTCCTGACTAGGTTCATGATCTTGTAATGACATTTTGAACCAAATATCAATGAAGAAAAATTATGATTGTTTCCAAGTTGATGCACATCTTACTAATGAACATGCTGCTGAGGGCTGTTGATTGGTTTTGGCTGTTAGCGAACTTTGCTGTTCTAACAATGCAACTGCATTCAATGCCAAAATTAAAGCTACACTACGTAAGTTTTGGGGATTTGGAGACCTCTCAGGTGAAATGTGGAATTGCACTCAACATGCAGTGGAATATTTTGTAGGACTGGGCTTTGGTGAATGATGTGTCGTCTGAGGATGTAAGTGAATTATCTACTATTATCATATGTTCAGTATAATCTTGATGTTGCATTGAGCTGGACCTGTGTGTGACGTATGATGTGGTCTGAAAAACTCCTGGGAAATCCAACCCAATACCTCTGACTTTTAAATGACTATTTCAGGGTGATTCACAGCAGTGTACTGACACTGTATTTGTGTGTTTTTTCCACCTGAATCAGTAATGCCACTTCTTTAACAAAAAAAAATATTACATAGTGCAATGATACATAGTCAAACCAATGATACACATTGTCACATTTCTGTGTTGTGATATCACAGTGCATTGTTACACCCCAATTGTTAAGTACACAACAAAATGTCATGCTGTCCAAATTTACATGATAGTGCCATTGATACAGAAAAGGCTAATAAAAAGTATGTTAAGGAGGAATTACTGTTTTTATTTTTTAGTAGTTTTAAGTCACTTTTCCTTTAAGGCTACCAAAACAACTGAGGTAAATTGATTCTTTTAGAAAATGGGGCTTCATGCGAATGAAGATCTCTCTGCAGAAAAGTAGATCTCCAGGGGAAGGGCTTGTGATCACTGACCTAGTGGTCAGCTAGCTGGAAAGGTATATTTATCTGCTAATGATGGTGAGATAACCAGCATTATATATTCAAGCAACACTGGTTTTACAAGATTCATTGGTCGGCTAATGCAGTTCCTTTAAAATTACAAGACTGAGCTAGCTAGGCAGAGAACAGTTTTTCCTAGATAATTACATTTTCTGTTCATGACGAATAAATGAGAGGGCTGAGTTTGAGACAGTGTAAAACTGTAGGAGTGTTCAAAATTACATGTCTTTCTGATACAGTGGGGATAAACACGTTTTAGTGTTTACTATTAAAAAAGTTTAGTATGTGTAATTTTTTATGTGTATGTTAGCCCTATAAACTATTGTTTAAGGCTCCTATAACTGACTAATTCAGCCATGGTTTTCTAGCTAAGATAAAATCTCAAGGGACATGGTACCACATGAATAAATTCATTTTTAACCAGTGTCTGTAGGCATGATGAGCATATGTTGCAGGCACCAAAATGCCCACGTACACATAGGCTAATTGTTGAGCACCACTTTACGGTGCTATGTGGATTGTCTAATTATTATGATCATTAATTAATTAATTAATATTATATTAGATTAGTGATAAATGTCTTCAGGCTGTACAACTTGTGACAACTGTGTTAACATATACAGTTAAAACTGTATATATTCACTGCATACATTAAAATATTTGAATATAAAATAGCAACAGACTGCTTTACAGTTATGCTTTCAGGCGTTTAATGTTGCTAATTGCAAGTGAACCATAGCAGGGGCTATTTAATATTAATGACATAAGCCTGATGAAATAACCTGCGAACTTTGAGCAGTGCTTCAGAAGATACACTCGTTTGCCCCATCTTACAGGTAGAAGATCAAGAAATCCACTCACATAATGCTCTGCGTTTGCTTCTTAGTACTCATCTCACCATGAAAGCCCCAAAACCATCAAAGCACCCCCGAAATGGCATTAAAACCAGAGGCTAAGAGCGGAGGAAGGGTGTTATCACCTTGCCTCAATACCTGGGAGACGCTTTCTGCTCTCTTAGTTGCCCACTCACTGCTCCAGCTAAGCTGTTTCATTCGCTCTCTTTCTCCATCACACACACTCAGGTGTTGCCCTCACTGAGAGGTCATGCCGAACACACATAAGGGCCACTGGAGTCTGTGGCCCAGGCTCCACGAAAGCCCCGGTAATAACAACAGGAGTCGGGCATCATGTTACATGGGAGAGAGGGTTCAACAGGGTTTGACTAATCCTTCCCATCACTGCAGTCTGGGAGGCCCCGCAGGGCACTGTGTACGCCAGGTTAGACAGTTGTTTCTCCTCACTGTATCTAACCTAGCATACACAATATTATTTAATATACTTCCAGTGCTTATGTCCACTTCACACATTTACACACATAGTGTCTTATGACTTTGTACTTACAACTATTAACAAAAAAGTAAAAAAAGCAGAAACAAAGATATGTTTAGAAATGGAAAGATAGACATGCTACAGCAAAAAAAGTTCAAGTGAAAAAGTGCACCTGGTGTTATTGTAAAAGATGCTGCCAATAGTTGGGATTTCACGCAACAAGATGGGCATTTCAACAAGACAACAACCCCAAACACGGCCAAATCTGTGTGCATGGCCTAGGCCAGGGGTGCCCAGTCCTGGTCCTGGAGATCTAGTAACCCTGCAGAGTTTAACTCCAACACTAATCTAACACACCTGATCCAGGTAATGAAGACCTTCAGGAGCTTCTGAATATTATAGCCAGGTGTGTGGTGGAGCTCTCCAGGGTGGAAGATCTCCATCACCCCTGGCCTATCCAATCTCCTGGCTTGAATCCTGCTGAACATTTATGGAGGATTTTGAAACTGTGAGTCAGAGGGACCCTCTTAACCTTGGGGAACTGAAGCCAGTTTGTGAAGAAGAAAGGGCCAAAATTCAACCACAATGACACAAAAAGCTGAATACTTTGTACCATAGACGGCTAGAAGCTTTAATTGCCAGCTTTGCAACAAAGTACTAATGCTGTTAATTTGTGGTATCTGAATACATTTTCTCTAAAACACATCATTAATATGCTGTAAGTATATATTTTTTGTTCATATTTTAGTAGAAATTCAAGACATCGTGTTTTAATTTGAAGTGGATATATGCACTGGAAGCATATTAAATAACAAAAATAAAAGTGTTTGAATACTTGTTTCCCCTCACTGTATGAAATTCACCAAGACACGCTCCAAGAGCAGTTTGAACACACATTCTCCCTCTTTTGCAAATCACTTTAGTCTAGCATGAGTGGTATGAGAAACAAATCCGAGTAAGTATTACACACAGAAAACTGCAGTAAACAAGACTTGCACAGGCAGAGCGAGAGGGTACATTCAAGCAGCGCATAGAACTGTCTAAGCAAATAAAGCTTAAGTTGCTTTCAGAAAGCTGGAGGAAAACGAGAAGTGTCTCATTAAAATTTCTGGAGGACAGCCGAGGCTTTTCAAAATGTCAGATTTGCTCAGCAGGTACCTAATTGCTGTATTGCAGCTCAGCTCTGAAAGCCAGCAATTCATCAGAGAGAGTAACAAGTCAGCAAGAGTAATGGTAATAACAGCCATTTCAAAAACTGTGAGGAGCACAAGAAGGTTCTTCAGTTCTGACAAAAGCTCTAAAGAGCTAGTCAGATATTAGCGTGAGTGAGAAGGGATGTCTTAATGTAAAACTCAAGCTTTTTAAAATCTTAGTTAAAAACCCAAAACATCACTATGAATAATTGATATCTAGTGGGAAGCAGCTGGCACAGAAGAATTGTGCTAATTGATTCCCACTAGTTTTCAAAGACATTTTACTTTCTTGGTTCTTGGTTTGTCCTTTACCACAATACTACTCCAAATGAGACAAGCTGTATGACAGAGAATAAGGAACCCTTTAGAACAGGGTGTCTTACCTGATCACAAAGTCATAAGAGTCAATCTCTGCTCCGCAGCTGCTGTTCAGCAGTATCCCAGAATTCCCTACAATTGCACACTGTTCGTAGTGCTGGTTTTTCATGGGGGATGCTGTGGGTAGAAGGCGGTACAGGTTCTCTGAGATGTTTGTGGTGCTCTGACGGTCAAAAATGTAATGGATGACATCTCCAGGCTTGAAGGTGCTTTTCAGGATAGAGATGTCTCTCTCAGCATCCAAGAACCTTAAAACATTCCTCCTGATGAAAAAATCATAAAGCTTCATTTGGTGAATGATACACAAGGACATAAACACAAACAGAACACCTTTAAGGCAAACAGATAATACTTTATCACCTTTGAAAGTTTAACATTTAGTCATGCATGTACAGTAAAGTGAAGAAGTCAGAGACCATTCTTCATTTAATTTCCAGTCAAAAATAGTCATCAAGTACAAGGTATTCATTGTCCAGTGCCAGGAAATAAAGTAGAAAATATATTTAATAATTACACAGAAGTCCTTTGACATTATTACAGCTTCCATTCTTTTCAGCATCCTTTCAGTTTTTCAAAGAAAGTTTTCAGTTTTCAAAGAAATCTGCAGAGATAACACCTCCAAAGCTCAGTCTTAGAAGTTGGTTGCAAGCTCTCCCTCTCAAGAGGATTTAATTCCAAACGCATTCAGTGATGTTGAGGTCTGGGCTCTGGGGGACCAGTCCATTGTTCAGAAAACACCAGCAGCTTCTTTGTTTTATTTGCTTTTCTCAGTAGCAGCTTCTTTACAGATACACAGTCCTTGAGACCCGAAGCTCTGAGTTGTCTTCTCAAAGTGGAAAGATGTGAAATAAAAATTGATTTTTTTTTCCAGATCTGAAGTACGAGTGGAGGTTGTTTTTTTTTTCCTCTCTCTCAAAGATGAAAGCTTTAAGTGCTGTTCATCTCATGGTAACAGTTTTGGTGGTCTGCTAGGTTTTGCACTTTGTTAGGAGTCCATTTCTCTATAGTTTTTGATAAATTTTTGAATTCTGGTTTGGGAAACTTTTCTGCTGAAAAATGAATAACTGAAGTCGTGTTGACTCTAAATTATACAAACAAAGGCTGGTCTTTGACTTTTGCATAGTGCTGTACATTATAAATTATAAATTACTGTAAATAAATTACTGCACTGTAAATATTTAAATGTGTTGGTCACTAGATAGATTAAATTCCAGTACATTGTCTACCTGATGATGCTGGACAGAGTCCTGTTGAACATCCATTCTGATGTAGAGGAACTGCTAAATTTGTTCTTTGAAAAAGAAGGTGATGGAGAGACAGAGTCTTCCTTGGAGCCGGCTATAGGAGAGGGAATAGCCTTTAACCTTGTCTCCCTAAATATTGAGCAGAAGATTAGAGAAAGGAATTCATACAGGTGCACCAGTGCCTTTGGTACTGTGATGTGACATAGAATCTAGATGTCTTTCATCTGACTTCTTAAAGAGTTCAAATAAAAGCTAAAATATATTCTACCACCATGAATAAATTGCACTATGCCTATAATATTGTCTGAACCCCATAGTTTTCACTACTTTTCAATATGGACTAATAAAGATAAGTGAGATTTCCAGAAAATGTACAGATGTTTGGGCCTTGAGTATTGGTTTGGGTAAACATGCCATTGAATGCTTTTCTTGCATCCATCTCTGGAAGTCAGCTAATATTTGAACTAAACCGAGACCAGTATGACCACTGAACCAGCTAATTTACAAACCTGTTTGAACCAGTTAGAATGCCGTACAAGTGAAACTTCTGAGAGCCCCAAGTGCTGCTGAGAAGAAAGCAGAACAGTTATTATTCAATAAACTTGTTACAAATTTGCATAACATAAAACAGCACACTGAATTAACAGTTTGTACATGTAGGTCAGGCAGCTCTAATGACCTTGCTGAGTAAAGAACAAATTATTATTCCTCTAGACTGAGAACGCTTGTACTTCAGTTTTATTTTCTCTGAGGCAGACTTGAGCAAGAAGCAGGATAGACATTAATGTGAATAAACACATTAATTTGGGACCTTAATTCGGTATTGCGAATCATGCGTTTATTACTCTAGTGTTTAAGCACATGAATGGATGGAAATAATTTTTATGTAACGGCTGTGCTGAAAGTTGTTTTGTGTCAGAAAGAAAAGGCTATTTTTATTTCACTACAAATTATAATGAACAGACAGAATTTCTAAAAAACTGCCATCCCTACTTGATAAAACAGTGCCATTTTCACAATCAGAACCGTGTGACTATCATCACATCAGCACCTTGATTGCAACACTTGTCACTCTCACTGACTTGAGAACAAGCTTCAAAGTCTAAACATCTTGAACACCTCTGAAATTCTGTGAATAAAAGTTGATTTGATTTTTAATAACTTCACAATTTTCTACTGCTCTTCTATTAACCCTAGACACAGTACCTCATTTTGAAAGACAAATCAGCATCAGAAGCCAATAAATAACTCGGCAGAGAAGATCAGAAATGCCATCTAATCTGTCTAACACCTAGCACATAGGGCGTGAAGATCCAAATTAGGAAATGTGGGCTTTACAGCTCTGGCAAACAAAGCTAAGGATGAGTCCCCCATGTGAGTTAGACACTTAGGCATGTTATAGAGAAGAAACTATGCCATGTAATCCCACACAAGTAAGTGAATTCAAGCATAACACTCTTCAGACAGTATAAGCTTTTTCCAAAATCGTGATGGTATGTAAAATGTTTATACAGCACCATTCAAATCCAAAGCAAGAATGATGTCAAAAGCTGCTCGATTTCGCAGTTATTTTCCCCTAAATACTAAGCAGTATCTCAGCTCAAGCGCTTACACTGTATGCTCCAAGCCTGCAAAGATTCTATTTGTCTAAGCTGACGGATTTCGGCTGTGGATCTCGCTCACGGCCGGGGAAAGGCAAATTGCTTTCTTTCTTTTCTTTTCTCCCCCACCCCATCTTCACGCTCTTGCTCTCAGTAACAAATCAACAGTAATCCTCTAGTTTCTCTCAAACCGCCCACCACAGTCTTCTGAGTTGACATGAATGGGCACTGGAGAGCAAGCAGGACACACTTGAGAGTGGAACAAAACCACAAAGCGTCTGGCATTTGTCGAAGAGCCCTGGGGTTGAGCGCGTGCACTGGATGATGCCAAGGATTAGTTCTTAGAGTGAAAGAAGCAAAGCATATAGGAATGGTTGCTCCGATAATGTTTGCTTGGAAGTAGAATTTAGAGAAAATCACAGTATCATGTCATATCTGTTTTCAAATGTGTTGCCATGTCAGTGAGGTGAAATCTGTCCATTGAGGGTCACATTTGGTCAAATTAGTTAAACATGGTGAGCTCAGTGAGTTCTTAGACTTCTTTAAGGTTGCTCTGGTGCTGAAGTAGGATATATTGGAGATGGGGTGCCATGCCAAGCACCTGGTGTTCATCTGCAGTCCAGTGTGAAGAGTGTAATAATCAACTGACGAGTCAGGTCAGGTGTATTAGACCACAAAAAAACTGGTCAAAAGCTGGGTTCCTCCTTAAGTACAGTAAAATGACAGCAGCAGCCAGAGGAAAGACATCAGAACCTGTATCCCTCCTGGGCAAAGTAAAAAATACTATTTGCTTCACAGTGGTGTGAAACCACAAACACTTCAGGTGAGTATACAGTATCATCCAGTGCTGGGAGTGGGAGCTCATTGAAATCTCAGCCACGATAGCACAGGTTTGGAGTGACAACACTCTCCAGTGTAATGCTAAGGCATGCTATGACTACAAAAACCTTAAAAGACATCTCAGACTACAAAGGCTTCCAGTTATATTTTTTCCTTGAGAGGACTTTAACTAGCTAATAAATACTCATGCAACAGCATTTAATAATCATATCCTCCAAAACCTTTGATTTCTGAGTAGTGAAGAGTGGTACTGATTATTCAGTATCACAATATTTTCCAATTATATCATGTTATCGGTTGATATTTAAGTTTGTGTCATTAGTGCAGCGTTAGTTCAGCTTCATCTATTTGACAGAATTTACAATTTTACATCATTTTCCTTATTTCATTAAACAGTGGGAATCTCAGTGGTGTCAACCAATCCTAACTACTACCATAGCCACTAATCCAGGGGTGTCAAACTTAACCATATTAAAAAAATCTCAGCAAATCTGTGGGCCATCTGTGTTTTTATGTCATTTTTACCTAAGATTTTGCCATGACTCAAACGGGCCATTGTTTATTCGAAATATGCCAAAACTGCTAAAGCAAAATAGGCATTTAATACTCATCCAACAATAATTCTAAATAAAAATAAATTGTTTTAGGTAGCCCTGCGATGGACTGGCGACCTGTCCAGGGTGTATCCTGCCTTCCGCCAAATGACAGCTGGGATAGGCTCCAGCACCCCACCGCGACCCAGAAGGATAAGCAGTTTAGATGATGGATGGATGGATGGATGTTTTAGGTAGTTCTTTTTAAAACTGCCTATTTGCTTGAACTAGACACCAGGCTTCTTTTCTTTTTGTGTAACTGCTGGCCCATAGATTGTTGTAGAGGGAAGGGGGTCAGAATGCACACTATGCCGCAATGCATGCTGGGGGCATCTCAGGGTGAAACGGGCTAATAAGAATAGAAAATTAAAATAATTTCACAGGCCGAATACGACTGTGTCACAGGCCTGACTTGACCTGTGGGCCTTGTGTTTGACACACGGGCACTAATCTATAGGCTAATACAACCAAGCTAGCATTAATGCAAAACAAACCTTGGTTGTTGAAACTGTCAGTTTATTCAGCACAAAATGATTGCCAGAGACAATTTTTTACCCTTTCAGACAGAGAAAAGAAGCCAAATTGAGGCAAGGTAGATAGCCAGCTACCTTATTAACTTTAGCTATTACCTTGCTGTCCCCATTATCTGATGATATCTGTCATTTGAGTAATCCATTCTCTACAATGATTTAAAGACAGCGATTACAATTACATGGCTGCAATAAGATTTGGCTTTCTAGCGCTAACACTAGCTATCTGTGTATGCAGCTCATCCCCTAAAGCCCACCCCAAAGTAGATAAAGGTTCTCATGAGTTCCTCTCACCTTCGAAATACATAATCAAAGGGGGTGTTCAAACAGAAAATCTTAGTGTAGAGACTACTGAGATGCCGCTGCAGGACATAAGTACGCCCGATTACAGCAGATGTAGCAGTGATGACTCTTTTCACTTTGACTGGAGTGTCCCTTCAGTAAAGTTCATGGACACATGCTTCCTGAGTACCCCTACTCTATGATGAAAACATGTCTTACTAACCTGACACAGTTTGTTTCGACTGGACTTTTTGTTCCATTTTCTTCTCTTACAATTACACCAACGGGAATCTTACTCAGTATTGTAAACCAAACAGCGCATTTCCAGAAAGGAAATTTAGCTTTTAAATTTCATGTATGCATTTTGAACTGCCCTGTCAAAACAGCATCCATCTTAAGCGTCCAGTTACATGACATACACTGCAGTTGCTCCACCAATTTTTCAAAAAAGTTGAGATGTATACAAAGTCAAAGTGGTTTGACATGAAATGCTCTGTTCTAGATTAACTCACTCAGCCAGAGTTGTTCACAGTGGTGGTGATGGGAACCAGAGGTCTGAAAGGTTTAATGACTCTAAAAGCTCCCTCACAAAAAGTTATTACATGGAATGGTTATGAACACACTGCCTGATGTCTGAGACATTGTCTTGTGATAATTTTTTGATAAAGTTTTTGCTTAAAATGTATTTTAATTATTTAATTTTAATCCATTTATGACAGAGCGACACATGCAGGGCATTGTAAGGAAAAATAGTGCCGCGCAATTTTTTTTTTTTTTTCAGATTTATGCCTATTTTAACATTATCAACATTACATATATAATCTCAGAAGACACATGTAGGTTCACTGATTGTTTTGGATAATAATAAAGCAGTTGTATTTGTGTTGTAGACATGGAGACCTCTGATTCCTATCAACACCACTGTAAAGAAATCTGTCAGTTTTAAAGAGTCTGTAAGTTTCTCTACAATGAATCATTTCGCATCAAACTACTCTAAAAGACTCTTTACATCTCAAGCACTGAATTACTCAAATAATCAATGAAATTTTTAAAAATGGTGGAATTTAAGGTAAATTAAGCCAAATCAAAATACTAACACTGCACTCACCCATTATTTTATGGTAATTAGATCATGGAAATAATACTCATCGCAAAAACTGAAAAGCAATATCCAGTAAAAACAACATATCATCCAGCCATACTCCTGAAAGCTTAAAGGAGAACTCCACCAATTTTTCCAAAAATTCTACATAATTAAGTGTTTGAAATGTAAACCAAGTCATTCAGAGCGGTTTGGTGTTCCGTTCTAGAGAAACTTGCAGAGTCAGAATTGTTCACAGTGGTGGTGATAGGAACCAGACGTCCACCTTTAAAAGCTCCCTCACAAAAAGTTATTGCATGAAATGGTTATGAATGTGCTGCCTGATGTCTAAGACATTGTTTTATGATGGTTTTGTGATAAAGTTTTGGATTTAAATGTATTTGAATCCGTTTATTTTAATCCAATCAGGACTGAGGGTTTTTTCAGAGTTTTCCACTATTTTACCATCATCAACTTTACATATATAAACTCAGAAGACACGTCTAGGTTCACTGGTGGTTTTGGATAGTAAATAAAATGGCTATACTTGTGCTGTAGACACGGCAACCACTGCTTCCCATCACCACCACTGTAAAGAAAACTGAGTCTCTACAATGAACCATTTCACCACTGTGAGTAACTCTATTTACATCTCAAGGACTGAATTATTCAGAAATTTTGAAAAACTGGTGGAGTTTCCCTTTAAATCGATTCTGAACGGCACGGTATTGGGTTAAGTGGTCCTCCGTGCTTCCGCACCGCCACGGAGAACTGAACAGAGAACCGAACAGCGAACAGCCATTGTGCCTCACAAAGAAGCCACTTACTGGCGCAGCGGCTGTCCTGAAGTGCGGCGGGACGATGGATCTGGATAAGTACACTATCCAAAAAGAAGAGCAGGCAGGATTGATATACGGGCAGGGCTGGTTATCATGT
This sequence comes from Colossoma macropomum, assembly GCF_904425465.1. NCBI lineage: Eukaryota > Metazoa > Chordata > Actinopteri > Characiformes > Serrasalmidae > Colossoma > Colossoma macropomum. The sequence goes on along the minus strand of NW_023495267.1, from coordinate 2,413,810 downwards.
CTCAAACCACAACATAAAAACGACTAAAGCCAAAAAAATGTAGAGCTTTTAGGGCTTGAATTGGCAACAGCTCAGCATTAACAATACCGCACGTGTAACCCACACAGAGTAAACAGGTCAGTCCTGTCCTGAATGTCCTGAGCACTCCAAACTATACTTACGCCATCTCCTCCTCCACTTCAGATATATCAGCCAGAATCAGAAACACCGCCAGAACGGTCACAAATCCGAACATGACGGTTCGCCATTCAAAAGACATGACTGGACCGAGAGGAGGAGACCTGATCTTCCAGGTAGGCTGCCGAGAAGAAGACGGTTGAACTAGCCTACTTAGCAACGGGCGGCTCAGGCAGTTCTCTCTCTCTATCTCTCTCTCTCTCTCTGAGGTGCGTGAGCTCCTTTCCAACGGACGACGCTTCGACTCGCTGCTCTCCGCCAGTCAGTCAGTCAGTCAGTCCACACCGGCTAGCAAGAGCAGGACCTCGACTCCGGCTTCTTCTTCCACCTCACATTTCGTTGTCATCTTCTGTTGGTTCACACAAACCGCGGTTGGTTCACACAAACAGAGACCGCGGTCTCTGTTTCTCTCGGTTGTTCGCAGGAGGAGCACTTTCACTGAAAGTTAGCAGAAAGATGGCAAAAGCGAAGAGCAAACGGCTAATGCAGTCTCGCACAGCACTCCAGACCCGGAGAAACGTGAGGGTGAACTAGAAACACACACACCCTCTCCAACTGTTGCTACCAGCTGACCAGACTCTTCCGTGTGTGTGTGCTGCCTGCCAGCTAGCAGAGGCACTTCATATTTTACTGGTGCATTAAACTCCAGATTTGATGGATGTGTACTGCTCAGTGTTTTCAAACGACAGTACTTCTACTTACACTCTTACCGTGAGGAAAATAATCCACTCAGTGTTCACCTTTAGTTCCTACTACCTTTCTGTTTTAAATGTCACTCTTTCACCTCACATGTTCACAATTGCTTTTGCTCACCTCTTTCACTTTTCAGACATTCTTTTTAGATCAAAAGTGTCACAAGTGATAAGGTCTTATGCCGGTTTTTTTGACCTGATGCATTTTACTCAGGTTGTTCTTTGATAGCTGGCCTACTTTTACTAATACTTTAGTTAATATTAAAGTAACTATACCTTTACCAGGGTCACATATAGGTTATATATATAGTACGATGTCACTTAGGGGACACGTTTAGAAACGGCTCTGAATTTTGTTTGAATATGATTCTAGGGTTCTCCACTCATTTCTCAGTTCATGTCTGCCTCCATTCTTTCAGACAAACGATTAAGCATTTAAATAAACACATAAATCACACACTGTTCACCAGACATTCCAGGTTTATGGTGAATCATTTTGCATTTCTAAATACATGTCCTGATAAGTTGAGATCCCTGGGCTGCCACAATTCCAGGAAGCTTTGTGCACTTAATAACTGAGAACAGCTTCCTTCACAGTCTGTTAAATCACCACTGTATATTGCAAAGATTTGCAGACATAAACATACAATTTGAACTGACCCACCATTTGCTGGTGGGTGATACTGAGTTTTTCACAGAAGTGGCAAAGAAATGTCTACACCACAACACGGTGATATGGATCCAGCTCGACTGTTCTGTAGAGATGACAAGTCACTGCTGCTGAGAAAAGAAAGAAGTTTATTTATTGCATTCCTTCATCATTCTAGCATTGCATCAGCACTTCAGCTGTTGATTTGCGAACTTGACAAGCAGGGAGTGCAGCAGCTTGCCTATATTACAGATTTTCTTTTTAGAGGGCACAGTCATCCAAGCAGGAGCTGGCTGACACTTCTGAAGCTCGGTATCCCAACTGATGTCTTTATATAAGAGTGCTAGACAGATTAAAGTCAGAGGAGTGTTCTTTGAGCACCAGGGAGAGTTAGCTGTTTCAACACAGGCAAATTATAAAGGCATGGGCTGCTTACATTTTAAGTTAAGATGTCTTAACAAATTCTATGGAATCCTGTCATGCTGTACCATGAAAGAAAAACTTCACCCAGCATGGATGCTGTGTAAAATACCCCCCCAAAAAGATAATGGACAACACATTAGTCCTTGAAATTATGGTAACATTACTTTCAATTAAAAAAAATACAGTGTAGTTTGCTTGGTTACTTGCTATTGTTTATTGTTATGATTTTTGCACCATGATACAGTACATTTTTGATACAGAGATAAAAAAAACACACTTTGCAAGTCCAGTTGCTAAAACAAGACTGCAGCATCTGGCATATTTAACACAAACAAGTATGTTTTCTGTGAAGACACATACATTTAAATACAAACCAGGTGTTACATGGTTTTGTGTAGAATGTAGAAAGGTTTTTTCCTTTTTAGTTGGCCCTTTTAGGAACATAATGGACTGTATTTTAATAGAAAAGTGGAAACCATTACACTAATTATTTGTTGGACTAACTAAAATTAGCCCAAAACTAAACCATTATTATTTATTTTTACCAGTATATTTGATTCACAGCCCACATTGCTGCATAGCCCGATTTAATATGCAGACTAATATGCATAATGTAACACCTCTGCTAATCACTGTGTTGTTTTGTGAAAGTCAGGTTTTTAGGCAGCAAGGTGACGCGAGCTTGTGCTTCACAGTCAGTTTTGCTATTCTGAGGTTGGCCTTCCTCAGAGTGGTAAACTATCATATGCAAACTGTATTTCAGTATGGATAATCCTCATGGAACCTCTTCAAAGACAAACCTGAGAGAGTGGCGGTGAAGCCTGTAAAAGATATAGATGGCGGGCGATGCATGTAAATCTTAATGCGGAAATGATGCAAGTGGCTGTTATTAGCTCTTAGACCTGAAGGGGTCACGCCCTCTTACTTTTCTTCAAATTACAACTACCAGCTGTAAAACTCGCTTGATCAAGCCTTTTCATAAAATGAAGTAAAGTAAATGTCTGCAAGGGACTCTTTAAGGGCCACCAGGACTATTCTGAGCATACCATGGCATATGATGTACCTGGTAGTAGACGCTGAATCAAGAAACAAAATGTTTTACTATCAGCAAAAACAACTTTATTTGCACTTAAGGTATTGCTGAAGTGTCAAACAAAGGGGAGTTGGCTTTTCAATTTGCATAAAAATGGAAAATGGAAATGAGTTTCATCCCCAAACCATCAATTTGGAATTATAATGAAATAAAATTAATGTGTCCCAAGATTCTTACAGCTCATCACAACTCATTACTTCACTCCATAAGTAACAGTGAGTAAAGAGGCTGCTGGTAGCTGGAGTGCTCCACAGTGGCTAAACTGTAGCATAGAATGGAAAGTGTGCATCTGTGTCCCATTTTAATGTTCCCTGCAATTAAATTGGGATCCTGGGTGCAAGGCAGAATTTAGATTGTGCTTTGGGCCCACATTCACTTCAGCAAAGCTAAAACTAGACTCCAAAAAGGAGTTTCAGAGCAAACAGAAAATGACTCCGCACTATTCATGGCTTTTTCTCCTAACTGCAGTTAGAGTGCAAGGAAGCATCATGTACTCGCTGATACCATTTGAATGAAATAGTGCATGCAGTTCCTTTAAGCGCTGCCAGAATCAGGCCCAGCAATTGGCCCTCAGCCATTTACTCATTGTGGAATCTGTCCTTGAGCCATTTGAGCTCACCTAGTACAAATATTTTGATAGAGAAGCTCTCTTTATTCAACGAAAGTTAGATGTTCAGAGACTGATGGGAATATGACACCCCTGCCTTTCTCATTAACCCAGATCCATGTTTCCTAGTCCTGGCCTAGGAGAGAAACACTATGAGCTCAAACATACATGACAAAGGAATAAGACTGTGTCTGCAGAGTAAAGGGCTACAGCAGTTTATAGAACTTTATAGAATTTTGTACCCGTTTATTGGCGAATCAGCAAATGAGGTAGAGAGAAAGTTCAGTGTGATGCTCACTCTACCATTTTAGAATCATCTTTGTGCTAATATATATTTTTGGGAAACCCAGTCCAACGGTTATATAATAAACCGTTGTGAAACAAAACTTTGTATCTCCAAAACGGTAACTTTGCAGGAGAAAGAAAAAAAATTCTTAACTTATCATGGAAGGTAATTTAACAAGTGTTTTTCCCTGATAATTTCTGACCATTTCATGTGGTATGTTCACCATGAAATTTTAACACAAGGCAAAGTGAACATAGTGAAAATAGAAATATAAGGTTTTCACGCGACAGCAATGATGAATGTAATACCCCTGAACGGTTTTTTTAAAATGTGACATGTTCAATAACTAAAAATAATACACCCATATGACCACACATCAATGATAAAAGCAGTGACTAGAGTGTTACATTGATTTTACTTCATGCTGTGGGACAACCTAATGCACTGCCCATGATGGCTTATTGCTTTAGCATATCACGACAAACATAAAACATGACACACACAATCTATAAGCTCAGTTTGGCCAGAGTAAAATTAAATTTCCCTAATTAGTTGTGACATTTATCTGTATGTTTACACACACACACACACACACACACACACACACACACACATACACACATACATAGATTACAGCTGATTGCAAAGAAAAATAAGTATATCCAAAATGGTAACTGTACAGGAGGGCAAAAGCATTCTTTTAATGTAAGTTAATGTAAGTTAATATAAAGAGATTTCATTCCAAGGATCATCTTCTGGAGCATTTCTATTGGACCATTCATCAAGAAATTTTCACACAATGTAAAGGACAACTACTATGTTCAAATGATGTAGAAAAATAAAAAACAAAAAAAGGAGACTTTATCTTATTTTGGAGCATTTTTGTTGGTCCATTCATCATTAAATCTTGACACGGTGGAAAAAAGATGTAACTGGGGATACCAAGTTTTGTTTCAACAATGACAATGTACTTTTTAATGGCTTCAGCATCATTTTCCAGTAAAGTACTTTGGAAACTAAACGGCTTTGCATGGTTTGTTCTTATTTAGCTGAGTCCGTTCTTATTGCTTAACCTTTAAAAAAGAACCAATTGTCAGATTACTCAACCGCTAATACAACCAATAATAACAACAGTGACAATAAGGTTCATTTTTCATGACAGCTGCATAAGAGACAGAGAGAGAAAATCATTTCACATTGCCCTCATTCCCTGCTTTCTGAACAGCAGGATATAGCTAATCTGAATTTCAATTTAGTCTTACCTCTGCTCTATTTAGGCACAACAGATGAGTCTCCTTTAATAATGCCATATGTAATATGCCATGACATACACAGCATGTAGCAAAGATAATGGAATCAATTCCCTCTTCTCCCCTAAAACCAATGTTACATAGACAAGATCTTTTTTGAGTGGAATATTTATATCATCCTCAGTGTCTTCCTTTGAACCAAACATCAAAAAAGGAAGGGAATAAGAGAAGGGAATAAAAATACCTTAACAAAGCCAGTCATCAATCAAACACTGTGTTGAGTCCCTTTCGATTATATTTGGAGGCGTAGGCACCCTCTTAGGTTTATATTCAACATGATGACAGTGATCCAAATCATTTATTTAGTCTCTTTTGGTGTCTGCTAAAAAAGACGAAGCTGCTGGGTTGCTGTGGGGTGAAACGGGTCATAAGAGGGCCTTGTTTGCAGAGCTGGGAATATTTATTTATTTGCTTTTAAATTTTTCATCTTCTGCGTGCACATCCACTAGTCGCATTTCTCTCTTTCAGCAGAGTCGACTATTACTGAACACATTAGCAACACATATGGGTAGCTGATCTAATAAAGATCGAAAAATCAAGCCTCCCAGATGATGCAACAGCAGATGCTGCTATGTGAGCTGCACAGTACAACCAGTTCTAGTGATGTTTAGGAAAAATACTAGTACTAGTTTTGAGGAATAAAGTTTTTGAACAATTCAGAAATATCTAGATTTTTCCACGGTGCATATTCAGGGTGCATATTCATCAAGCTTCTCTGGGTAGGAGTGCTGATCTGAAATCTCTTACTGCCTTTATTTAGGATGATGTTGAAGATCTGTTCAAGATCTGAAGAAATCTGAAATCTGATCCTAGACCAGCACAGGCTCTAAGAAGCCTGATGAATACACACCTTAATCAGCATCAGTTATTCAACTAAAACACATACAACAGCATATCTGTTTATAAAAAAGCCAGATATTATAGACATAGATGAAGATGCTATGCTATGCTATGTGATTCAGTGCTTTGAACTGGATAAAAGACATGGAGCATCCTCGGCTCTTTATGTTGTCCCAGTGATGCAAAACTTCCTCTGTTTGACAGACCTGAAAACTAATGAACAGTGAAAAAGAAGTTTAGATACCAATACCCTTTAGCAAGGTCTGGCAGCATTGTTCCTAGGAGAAAATTAGTGATTTTAACATGGAAATTTTGGTGCACCCTATGACTAAAATACAGCAAAGCTCAAAATTATTCATATCTATGCCAAATTTTGATTCATAGTGAATTTTTACTTGACCAATAGGCTTCTTTCGGCTGGAAATGACAAATAAGTAACAGAAGACGGTGAGACATTGTGCTAGAGATGTTAATGATAAATTGTAATTATGTTCTTAGTAAAAACATTTTTACTAAAATGCCATGAAGTCATTCATACCTCTTGAAATTGTTACAAATTTTTAAGTAAATGCAAGCTTCTGTACATTCTAAATGGTGTTGTTGATTACTACCACGTTCGAGAGCATTATAATCAGCTATACATTGAGAACAGCTGATGCAGTAGTTCTCTAATCGGTTACTAGTCAATTGCAAGTTATGGCCAAAACCAAAGAGCTTAGTAAGGACCTCCAGTTGCGCATTGTGGCTGCTCATAAGATGGGGAAAGGCCATAAAGCCATATCCAAGTGTTTTCAAGTGCCAGTGACCACAGTGCAAAACATAATCAGAAAGTACAAAGAGTTTCACACTGTGGAAAATCTCAAAGGGCATAGTAGGAAGCCAGAAGTGACTCCTGTGCTGGCAAGAGTAGTAGTGTGAGAGGTCAAGAAGAATCCAGGGATCACCATCAATGCCATCCTAATGAATCTGAGCAATTCTGGTACCAATATCTCAAGGCAGACACTCCAGCGGACACTGTTCAAGGCTGGTTTCCACGGATGCTGACCAAGAAAGACTCCACTTCTTCAAGACCGGCATAGAAAAGCTCACCTATTCTTTGCCAAAAGATCACCTAGACAAAGAAAAAAGCTTTTGGTCATCAATTCTGTGGTCGGATTAGATGAAAATGGAGGGACACGGGGACACGGCTTTCATTTGGTGAAAGAAGAAGCATTCAATCCCAAGAATACCATCCCCTCAGTCAAGCATGGATGTGGAAATGTATTGCTTTGGGAGTGTTTTTCAGCCAATGGGCCAGGCAAACTTGTCAACGTAAACAGCATCATGAGAAATGAGGACTACATTAAGACTCTGGAGGAAAGCATCAGGCAGTCTGCAGAAAAACTTGGCCTTGGGCAGCACTGGGAACTATATACTAGAGTGAAGGCAAGAAAGCCTACCAACCTCAAAGACCTGGAGATTGTCGCAAAAGAGGAGTGGTGCAAAATCCCAGTGGAGACATGCAAAAAGCTTGTTAGCAATTATAAGAACCGATTGATTGCTGTGGTGGCAAATACATGTAAAAATGTAGAAATGTAGAAAAACAAACACAGAAAATACTTTTCTTCGTTTATATCTCTAGCACAATGACTTACAGTTTTTTTACTTGTTTATGTCATTTCCAGCCAGAAGAAAGTTATTGCTCAAATAAAAATTCACTTTGCAACTTGGCAGGTGTATGAATAATTTTGGGCCTAACTGTACAGGGTAACTCCTGAGGAAATGTTGAGTTCAATAACTATGCAATGACAAGTCATGTGAAATATTGTGCTTTTTTTCTTATGTAATTTTGATTAATTTGTTAACAACTGATGCTTACCATACCATGGTCAGTTACAAAATCCTCTTTTGAGACCCAACCCAGCCACTGTTATAAATCAAGTTCACTCCAAAAACGTTTGCTTGTCATTTGTGTTCTACTGGCTCCATAAGGTGCATCGTGCTTGGATCCTGATGATTGCCACTTGTAATAGCGGTTACAACAAACCAACTTTTTTCCCATTTTGGAAATGTTATCTTAGCTCTGATTGGTCCATAAAAATTAAATACTGTATCTGAGAGTCAAATAATAACTGCGAGGTGCTGCCACTGCCCCTTGACAAATTTAAAAACTTTTCAAACCTACACGATTTCACATAGCAGTAATCTCAGTTAGCCAGACAATTGAGGAGAGGAGAGCTAAGAAGAGCTAATCCTATTGGACAGTCCTCACTTTTGGCATTACTCAGCTTCATGAGAAATCCTGCTTGCCCTGCTGGATGGCTGCAGTCCAGCTCAGTTTGGTGCTTTCGCTGCTCTAGCACACCTACTAAACCAGGTAATTAGCTTGATGATTTCAATCTGGTGTGTTTGAGTAGAGAATTCACCAAAGTGGACTGATTAGACTTTAGACAAGTTGTTGGACATTTTACCTTCTGACTGTCAAAGCATATTTATTATAATGAACAGTGCAAGTATACATATTCATGTGTTGTATAGCGTACCTTGTAATTTAACACCTTAAGGCAATTTTGTCAAATCGCTGAGTATTCTCCCTGCCATAACACACCTGACTCAGCTCTTTAAGAACTTCATAATCAGCCTCTGCAAGGAAAACAGTAAAACTCTGGCACTCTACTGAGGACTGGATTTTGAAGAACACTGCCTTAAGGCCTGAAGTCTCATGGGACTGCACAACTGCTGTATGGAAGATTCTTTGGTGTCTGGGATTACATAAAATAAATATATATTTGTTGTTTTTTCACATACACAGAGAAAGCAGTCCCCTGAGAAATTAGGCCCTACAATCAATCCTCAAATTAATTATGTGCGGTGTGACGCACCAGCCTTGCGGTTGACGGATCACCATGAGAAACAAAGTGAAACAGATAAAGGCCCACACACAAAGGAAAGTGTTTGTCCTTTAGTGTACTGCGGTACTTGAAACTGAGGAAGCCTCTGGACATCACAATGACTATGCACATAGAAAAGTAGCAGAAAGATCTTTTGGATGGTACAAGTGGTGGTGGGTGGTATCTGTGTAATGGTACCTCACTTTTAGTGTTTTCGATAGCTTATTCTGAGCTGCCAGTTTATTTGTACCTGCTCAGTGTCCATTTTATCAGGTACAACTACCTACTGGCTGCAACTGAAGACATTATAAAGGAGGAGGAGACAGTTCACTAGTTAAAATGTGAATGGGATAGCCTGTAACACTCTATGGTGACAGCATTACAGTCCCGCCCTTAAATATAACAGCAAAGATACATGATGAAATTGAAATCATTTTGGACAGGCAGATGTTTAGATTTGACCGATATTTCAAACCACTATTTGATGATGTATTTATTGTTCTCTGGGAAAGCGCAATGTTTAAGTGACGCTGGCCAACTGTTCTAAAATATCTGCATTTTATTCATTTTACTGCATTTGTCCCTCTCTAAAAATAAATGTAATATTTCTCTGTAATGCTAATTCAGAAAAAGTAGTTCTAAAAACACATCTTTGGGCATTATTTGAGCCAGACACCACAAATTATGTATTTGATTTTAATGAGATTTTACCAGTGATTTCAAATATGTTTTTGAAACTTTAGCCTGGCTATTAGTTTAGGGTTTTTAGGTCTCTCCCCATTTGACTAGATAGAAGCCTGATCTGGTTTCACTGGAAGTGGCGGCACTGAGTTTGCTGCAGTACAATTCGTCAGCTACTATCTACCCTGTCACTGCTCCCTGCTAACATGCCACTACCATGTTGGTATCACTGCTGCGCTGTATGGCAGCACATTCTTACTAGATTGAAGAGGAAAAATGCCAAAAATCTGTTTGTGACGGCAGTGTGCTAACATTTTCACAAAATATTTATAAATAATGAATATTTACTTTATAAGTCTGACTTGTGTTGAAATAATTACTATCATCATCTTCTTAAACTGCTTGATGCAGCTAGGGTTGCAATTGCGAAAGGGAAAGCAGAGACGTCCACATGACCCTGTCCCCCTCAACTTCCTCCAGCTCATATTTGGGGGATCCCAACGTGGACATATAATCCCTGCAGTGGGTTGTAGGATGACCCTGGGGTCTTGTCCCAGGTGGCCGTGCCTGGTAAAACTTGAATGGGAGGCGGCCGAGGGCATCCTAATCAGATGCCTGAACCACTTCAACTGGCTCCTTTCAACGAGGAGAAGTAGCAGCTCTACTTTGAGCTCCTCCTGGATGAGCGCACTCCTCACCCTGTCAAGAGTGCAGCCGCTTCCGCTGCTTGTATTCACAATCTCATTACCCAAAGCTCTTGACCATAGGTGAGGGTGGGGATGTACACAGCCCGGTAAACAGAGAGCTTTGCCTTATGACTTTGTATCTCAATGTAATGACTTATTCTGTTAAAATATTGACCTACTATAAAAAAAAAAAGAATTACCAAAAAAATTACTTAAAATTTAACAACTGTTTATTTGTGATAGTATATCAGAATTTGAATAACTTAAGATCATGAGAAAATAAGTCAGTATTTTGGGGAAAGAAGTCATTTCAAAAGTTAATATTTTAAGGAAGTTCAAAATGATTTTGAGATATTAAGTGTAAATGTCACAAAATAAGTAATTCTTTTGAGAAACTAAGTAAATATTTTGATGTATAAAGTCACAATTTTGACATACTGTCAGGAGCAGCAAAGGAGAAAAAAAAAAACATTTTCTCCCCTTTCTAGGGGGAATGGGCATCCATAGTGTTGAGAATGGTCCACCACCTATAATAATTTAAGTGGTGGTCCTATGGTGGTCTCTCTTCATTGATGGTTGGCATAGTGGGCTGATAAATTGTGCAGTGACAGAAGGGCTGCAGTCAATAACTGGAAACCTACAAACCTGCCTACAAGGTACATGTACCTGATAAAATAGCCAATGAGTGTAGATACAAGGTGGGTGAACCTATAAACTGGCTACTCTATGTACAAATGTGGGTAAAAAAAAAGAATACTTCTTACAAAACTTCCACAGTTGGTAACAGGATGTCTGAGGGAGTAACAGCTGCTGTCAGTGGTCAAGTTTCTCAGGAGTGCTGATCTCAGCTCAGGTTCTCCCCCTCCCCTCACCGGCATGGTGCACAGTGCAGAGAAGTCCACAGCAGTGTAACATCTCAGCAAACTCAGCCCCTGAGTCTTGATTAGCTTCGGTCTTCCTCTTAAAATCCTGAACCATGCTTTTGCTCCCCCCTGACACTCCCCACCACCTCCTAAAGGACTTGGTTCTTCTGTCAGCACTGTAAGGGAGAGTCTAAGCCAAAGGAAGCAGGCAGCTGAGTCGACTTACAAGCCAGACACACTTTGTTCATCTGTCTGCTTAAACACTCTTTCAGCTCACTGTAAAGGTGCATTTGGTGGAACGGATTTCTTCTACAGTGACTTTTAAAAGAAGTAATATCTTTAAAATGTACACAACTGAATAGAGTTTTCATTTGTATGTTGATTTGAAGACCACTGTGTGGGTGTGAGAGCAACCAAATTTTCTTATGTAAAGAGCCTTTAAAAGATATTTAATGTACTCTGAGTCTCTCAGCAAGAGATGGGAAAAATCTGACCCTGAAATAACATAATAGAGTCTTGTTTTCAGCTTTAGATAACATGCAGCCAGGAAAGTGATTGGAAGGTGACGATTTTTGTTGTTTTGGCTCTGCACTCCAGCATGTTGCATTTGAAGTGGAGCTTTTTTCCTCCTTGCATATTCATGAAAGTCGAATGAATGTGAGGCTAAAGTACAGAATGTCAGCTTGTATTTTCAGGTAATGTTTTTCATAAAGGTTAAACCATGTTGAAAAACATCTCTTTTATTTAGCTCTCCAGCTTTATGTGATTATAAATATTGGTACCATGATTCAAAACAAATTAAAGTTATTCCTCAAGAGGAATGCTTTGGCAAAAAATCTCATTCGGACAATTTTCCACTTACCCCAGATGTAGTGAATCAGCCATGACATGTTTGGTCTCCAAAGGTTTCATTGGTTTAGCACTAGAGCTACAATGCTGCTAACAAACACTACAAGTCTAAGGTCATGCAAAAGATGCAGATTTGTTGATTTTGACATGCCCTCTAGTGGCCATTCCACCAGCAGAATGGAAGTTGACTGATATTTTGAATTAGTATGATCAGATGAAGTATATTCTGATTGTTGGCTCTCTATGTGAAGCGTTGTGACTGTGTTGAGCTGCTAGCGAACAATGAGGGGTGAAAGTGGTTGGGTGAGCACCTCCTGCTGGGAAAACAGGTAAAATCTTTCCAGAAAAAAGTATGTGCTGAGATAAAACTACTGCTTTGCTGATGTCAAAAATTGTCCACAATAAAAACAATGAGAAACGTTGACTTTTTGCTCACCTATGAACACCAACATCCAGCTTGCTTCTGCTTTTGTCTTGCAGGGTGTAGCGGCCAGTTAAACGGACTCTTAAACAGTGCTCTGTCCCTTTAAAAGGGGCCTAAGTAGTGTGCACAGAAGAGCAGCGCCACTGTGAAGTAGAGAGAAACCACTGGGCCATGCTCTTTCTTTTATTATCTTTTATTTTTTGTATCTTTTTTTTTTTGTAAGTAACATTTTATTTTTTTTGGAAGTAACATGGGGCTTTGGACTGCTTTTAGTTGACAGGTGACGCTGTTAGACTGAGCTTTATGTGGTGGCTAATAAATTAACTAAGCTAACTAGTTGAAAAACCACCAACGTGTGTTCAAATCACTGGCTAGCATGTACTCCATGTGCTTTTTCTCTCATCTGCTTATTTCTCATCACCAAAGCCCTCCTCAGTCTGGATTGGAGTAAAAGTTGAAACTACACTGACTCTAAACAGTACAAGGGTCAGTATTTGCATGAGCCAAGACTAAAAACTTTTGATAATATTAAACACAGTTGATTTTATCAGAATCAGATGAGAAAAAGACTGACTTAAGACAGCTATGCTGACCACATTTATGTCAACTTTTTTTTTGTCTGCAACAGTCATTCGGTCAGTATAAGTTAAAATCAGAGAGCTGATCTGTACAAAGGTAAGGAAAAAACACAGCAAACTTGAAAGCTTAAACCTAATCACCCAAGGCTAAAGAATACTGGCACAGCAGCCAGTAACAAAGATAACAACATGATGCAGATAAAATCAGACAGCTAAGATGTGTAAAGATGAGAAAAAAAAAACCAGCAAACGTAAGAATCTAAACCGAATTATCAAAAGCATATTGCTACAGCAGGCATGAAAAAGGTTAACAATACATTTATGTCTTACCTTTGATGACTTGATGCATTGAAGTGAAGTTAACATTTGCTTTGACAAAGACCATTTCAGCCTTTGGTTTCAGCTTTGAATGGGTAGAAAATGGCACTGTACCGAGGCAGAATCTCACTTTTAAATGTCCGTAGTTACATTTTTAACTGCAACTGGAGCTTCAAATTCAAACACTGGCATGCTGATAATGTACGGAAGGCTTCAGGCAATTGTTGCTAAGCAGTGATTGGACAGCTAAGAAAAGAAGGTGGAGCTTGACAGAGAGCCTAATACAACAATGACAGCACTCACAGAAAACAAATCAAATTCATTTCATTATCTTAAAAAATGTTCTTTCCTGATTTGATTTGATGAGTAGGCCTGCAATCTAATCTTGGTAGGTCCAGGCCTACCTGTGGCTGCCTCCCTGCCTTTGATTTTTACGGTATACCTTATTGTTGAATACGGCACAT